>NC_081850.1:53495430-53795430 GCF_963259705.1 Myotis daubentonii
TGGCTTTACAGGTCAGAAGCGGGTGAGAAAAAAATCACCTGCCTGCATGCATAATAGGCTGTACAGGACTAAAGCCTGTGGCTAGTTCCATTATTATGGGACAAAACCCACGTGCTCTATAAACAACACTTTTTGCATGTGAGAAATATTTCAAACACCTGAAAATATTTAAAATAATACAATGAATACCTCTGTACCCTATACCCAAGATAAGCAAATCTTAATTTGCAATTTTCTGATTTAGATTTTTTAAAATAATAGAATATTACAGTATAAAACTCTTTGTGTACCCCCTCCAATCCCATTCCTCATCTTCTCTTCTCAGAAATAATCACTACCCTGAATTTGGTGTTGGTTATTACCATGCATTTTAAAAATATATTTTATTGATTTTTAGAGCCAGATAGAAACATCAGTGGGAGCGAAACATTGATGGGCCACCTCCCACACTCTCTTACCAGGGATCTAGCCCACAACCCAGGCATGTGCAATGACGAAGAATCGAACCAGAGACCTCTCGATGCATACCATGTATGTTTTTATAATTTTACTCTGTAGTACACAGTGGCCACAAGCTATGATTTTGCGTATTTTCAGACTTTATGCAAGTGGAAATAGTCTGTAAATTTTGTTACTTGCTCCCCCACCTGATGATAAGTTTGTGATATTCAACCATTTTAATGTATGTGGCTATAGTTTCTTTTTCACAATGCTATAATTGTGTGGGACAATCTAACAATGTGTGTGTTCCCCTGCTGATGAACAGTTAAGCTGCAATGAGCATTCGTATACTTCTTTTGTACTTACTTCCTTGGACAAGTGTGCAAGGACTTCTAGTATACACCAGAAATGAAATGGACACTTTGAGTAAATGGGTACGTTTGCCTTCCTGCAACGAAACTTCACTATATTACTCTCCGTTTACATTCCCACTAGCAGTATGGAAAGTTGATTCCCCCACAACCTTACTAACACTTTATTATCACAGCATTTAAGTTTTGCCAATCTGATGGCTGGCTGTAAAATGGCATCTCACTGTTGTTTCTATTTGCATTTCCCTGACTGCAAGTCTTTGATAAATAAATTTTCATGCTTTTATAGATATCTGCCAAATACATGTTTCTCACATTTTTTTTAGAAAAATCTAACTCATCTTGTCTGAATCCGGGCAGTTCTTCCCAGCAGCCCCCACAGCTGGAAAGCTGAGGTACAGGAGGGCAGCAAGAAAACAGCTGACTTAAACAAGGAATCATCGTGGACAAAGGGCCCTAATTAATGCATTTGCTAATTAGTCTTCCCTCCTCTCTTTTGTCAAGCTTTACTTCCAAGACACTACTATGGGCCGCAGCCTTAGCACAGGAGAGAGAATGGAGGTGGGGTGTGTGAAAGCTAAAACATTTATGTCAAAGTACTAGAACTGTCTTTACTTAAAGAAATGAAATGACTGCAGACTGATAGCTATTCCTCGACCTTGCAGGCTACCACTCACCTCCAGCAGACACCTTTCAAACTCATCACATTTGGTTCCCTCTTTGAAACACCCCACCTTTTTCTCTGGACTAGACACTGCCCCCTCCCTTTACCCACCCTTGCACCTCCCCTCCCCCGCCATGACTCAGTACCCTCTCCTGTCCCCCATTCTACAGCGACTAGCTCCTCAGGACCCCCTTTCATCGCCTTCACACGTAGCACGTTGGCTCTCTCCCCCCTTCCTCCGGAACTCCCAAGTCTTCTCCTTCCCTTTCCAAGATGCACCCAGAGTAAAAACAACCCAACTCATCGCCAACCCAAAGAAAAATGGGCGTCCCATGCAAGACATGGTCCCGGGTGACCTGCCAGGCAAGCCGGGGACTTGTCCCAATCCTCCCAGCCTCCTTTCCCCTTCGGGCCTGGGAGTGACTCCTTCCCTGGGGGTTCGGCAAGTTTGACCATTCAGATCACCGGGGAGACGGTGTCGGAAATACCTTCACCGAGGCCGCCTAGGCACGTCTGCCGGGGGCCGGAGCGGGGCTCGGGCCCGGGGTCTCCCCGAGAGGCGGCAGACCTCCCCGCGACTCCTCCCGGCCGGGTGGGCAGTCCGTGCCTTGCGGGGAGGCGGCCCGGCGGAGCCCGGGCGGTCCCCGCGAGAAGTTTCCCAGCGCGGACCCACGCGCCCGGGAAGCCCGCCCCCCGCCCCAGCACCCCCAGCACCGAGCCTCTTCCTCCGCGGCTCCCCACACCCGCTCCCCAGGGCACCCCAAGCCCCCCGGCGGCCCCCTCCCACCCCGCAGAGACCCGTTCTCCCGAGCAGCCCCGACCGCGTTGGATGGGCGGGCCAGGACCAGGACCCCCTCCGCCCGGACCCGCCTCCCCCCGTTCTCGGAAGCGGGGGGCCCTTCCTCTCCCCCCCTCCCCTCCCCCCGCACCCGGCCCGCGCCGCCCCGGGTGGCCCCGGTCCCCGCCGGCACGGACACCCAGCCGCGACGTGACCTTGGGCCAGTCACTTCCCGCGGCGAGCGCGCCGAGCCTCAGTTTCCTCCCCCGCCTAGCGGGGACCCGAGCGTCCTGCCCGGCCGCCAGGGGGAGGGGCTGCCGCCGGGGGACGCTTTGTGAGCCGCGCGGCGGGGACACGGCTCGCTGGGCTCGGGGGCCGGACAAAGCTGACCCGGCCCGCGCTCCGCCCACCCCGCGGGGCCGCCCGGCCGGACCGCCGCCGGTGGGCCCCCCGCCCCGGGGTCAGCCCGCCCCCCTCCCCGCCCGGCCCGCCCCTGGACCCGTACCTGCTCCCAGCGCTCGGCCGCAGGCGCCGCCACCCTGGGCGCCCGCCCGCAGAGGCCCGTGGCCCGGAGGGCTGAGGCGGCCGGCGGCGGCGGGCTCGGGCCGGGGCGGCGGCGGCGGCGGGGGGCGCGGGCGGCGCGGGGGCCCGAGCTCCGCGGGGCCCGGCCTGGGAGACGACGACGGAGGCTGGAAGTGCGCGGCGGCCGCGGCTGCTGAGGTGGCGGCGACCGCGGCGGCGGCGCTTCCGCTCATGGCGGGGCCGCGGGCAGCGGCTCCGGCTGCGACTCGACTCCGGCGCGGCGGGCGCTGGCTGGGCCCGGGCCGGCGGCGGCAGCAGCGACGGCGGCGACGGAGGCGGCTCCCGGAGGGGGAGGAGGCGGAGCCGGGAAGCGGCGGCGGCGGAGGGGGCGGGGACACGGAGGGGGCGGGGACGCCGCGCCGCCGCGCCAATGGGCGGCGTGCTCCGCGGCGGCGGCTCCCGGGCCGGGCCGGGCCGGCGGGGCCGAGGGGGGTCCTCGGCTGCTGTGGGGGCGGGGGGGCAGGGGTCCGCCGGCCCGGGAGCCGCCTCTCGCGGCCGCTCCTCCCCCGGGGCGCGGCCGCCGGCCTCCGGCGCCGGGCGCCGGGCGACCCCGGCCGGGCTCCGCCTGGGGCCCCGCGGCCCTGCCGACCCGACGCCGGTGTCCGCGCCGCGAGTTGGCCGGGTTTGGGCGGGGGGTGGGGGTGGTTGCTGGTCGCCGTCCGCCCACTCCGCGATTGCGCCTACCCGGCCTCCCTCCTCCTCCTCCCCCCACACCGTAGGCGCAGTCTCCTCTCTTGACTGTTTCCTTAAAGTTTCTCCCTTTCCCACACTTAGGAGAGAAACTCTTCCTTCGTCGGCTCGGTCTCGGTGATCAGTCCGTCCCCCGGACCCGAGGGGACCGCGGAGGCAGCCCCGGCCGGCCGCGGGGAGACGCCTCGCCTTCTCCGAGTCCAGAGACCGTCCTCGATTAGGGACGGCAGCCAGCGTGGCTCGGCCCCGGCCCCGCGCCCCGTTCTCCGACTGGCTCTCCCTTTTCGTGCTTTAAACGCCCTTGTAAAGACCGACGGGAAACCGTCCAACCCCGCCGGGCCTGCCCTCCCACGGCGAGCGGCGGAGAGGCGAGGACAGCCTTCGGAGCTGTGCTGACAGTTCTCCTCCGGGGGATTCTGCAGATTCATGGCCCCCGGGGCAGCCTCCTCTTCTTGGATGGGATGTTGGTCCCTGAACCCATTTCCTTTTCGTGTTTCTCTGACTCTCATATGGAACCCATAGGGGAGAGGAAAAAACAAAACAAAAACTCAGCCATGTGCAGGAGTGCCTGCAAGTACAGCCACGTGGGTGAGGGTGCAGCTAGACTGCTGACTACATCATTTCAATAACAGTATTATCCTCAGCCTTCCCCTACGTGCAGCCACCAGCTGGGGACTGAGGAGAGAGAGCGAGCCACAAACTGACAAGGCAAAGTGCTGCAGAAGTAGGATGACCCCATGAGAGATGAATCTTTAGCAACAAACATTTTGGCCCTAATCGGTTTGGCTCAGTGGATAGAGCATCGGCCTATGGACTGAAGGGTCCCGGGTTCGATTCTGGTCAAGGGCATGTGCCTTGGTTGTGGGCACATCCCCAGTGGGGGGGTGTGCAGGAGGCAGCTGATCCACGTCTCTCCCTATCCCTCTCCTTTCCTCTCTGTAAAAAATCAATAAAACATATTTTAAAAAAACAACACATTTCAAACTCCACCCTGACACTTACTAGGGGCGTGATCTTTCACTCATAGGGTCATCAGCAATGCCAGGAAGTGGGGGATACAATGATGAAGACATATAGTCCAAGCATTCAAAGACTTTACAAATCTCCTTGGAGGAGGAGGATGGTGAGATATATTCTTAGAAGATAACTTAAGAATGAGTAAGAGTTTATCAGGTAGAGCAGGTTGGGAGACAGTGGGCTGGGAAGACTTTAATATTATTATTGGTCAAGGAACTTAATATTTCCTGAATCCCATCCTTGACTTTCTGGTCACAGAAGAGGCAGGTAACATCGTATTACTACGTGGGGCTTCGGTCCCAGTGCCCACTGTAGAATGCCCATCAACTGTGGCATGTTTATGTCCTTTGATAGGTCTCAGCAACATTGAACAAAACATTTCCACCCCAAAGCTCAAACCCCAGTTTCAGCTCTTAACAACTCTAAGTTAGTCAGATGCTTTGCCCACCGGCCCTAGAAGAAAAGGGGCATGCAAGCAATTGTAGCCGGTAACCAAAGGAGCCACCTGAAGCTGCCTTGCAGGCCAGGAAGGAAAAAAGGAGAGAGCCAGACCAGGTCTTGGGCCACCTCATTTTGCCAATTAAGGGGTACAAAAGAAAGAATGGGCCATATCCATGTGGGCTGTGACCTTTAGCTCTGAAAATTTCCATCCTCCAGCAAGGGTCAGGAAGAGAGATGGGCCTGGTGTGTTCAGGAAACCACACGTTCAATAGGGCTTAAGTATATCGCCTGGGCAATGAGTGGAGAGAGATCGGAGTGGAGAGTTGAGAGGAGACCAGATGACCGTGGAAAGACTTGAATGCCATGTTGAGACATTTGAACTTAACACAAGTAACTAAAGGAAGCTATTAAAGGGTTTAGGGAGAGAATGATGTGATCAGATTGAATTTTGGAAAGACTCTGGCTGCTGTGTAGAAAATGGATTGGAGAGGAACAAGAAGAGAAGCAATAAAAGTGGTTAAAAAGCTATTAGGCAAGGGATGAAAGGGACCCAAACTGATGCAAAGATGGTAGGAATAGAGAAATACTAAGGTGGTAGAATCACCAAGACATGTAGCTGTTGAGGACAATGAGCGAGAATCAAGTATAACAAAGATTCTGGACGCCGGCAACTGGGTGATAGTGGTGCCATCCCTAAAGACAGGGAATACAGGATGAGGAACAGAGAACTATGATCCTAGTTCAATCAGTTCATCTCTATGACTCTCACTGTCTTCATCCATGTAAGGCAGAAGAGCTGAGGGAATTGGACTAGAGTCACTAGTATACTAGTACAGTTACTAATGCCCTTCTGAGATTGGCATCCAGAGATTTGCAAAGGCGATGCAAGATAGCAGAATTGTCCACCATTTCACATTTGGTTTCCATTCTAATTGTGGCTAAAATATACATAACATCATTTTATCATTTTAACCATTCGCAAGTATGCAATTCAGTAGCATTAACTCCTCCTGTCTTTAGCTCAGGCTGCCATAACAAAATACCATAGGCTGCTGGCTGAAACAACAGAAATTTATTTTCTCACAGTTCTGAAGGCCTGAAATTCAAGATCAAGATGTTTGGTTTCTGGTGAGAGGTCTCTTCCTGGCTTAGAAATGGCAGAATTCTGTGTGCTCACTTGATAGGGAGAGAAGAGAGCAAACTCTATGGTCTCTCTTCTTATAAGACTACTAATCTCATCTTGAGGCCCCCACCTTCATGACCTCAAAACCTAATTATTTTCCAAAGGCTTCATCTCCAAATGTCACATTAGGGGGTAGGACTTCAACATGAGTGGGGGAAGGGGATGGGACACAAAATTTACTTCATAGCAACCACATTTACAATGTTATTCAACCATCACCACCATTCATTTCCAGAACTTTTTCATTATCCCAGACAAAAACTGTGTACCTATTAAATAACTCTCATTCTCCCCTCCCCCCAGTCCCCTGGTACCTCTATTCCACTTTCTATCTCGATGTATTTGCCTATTATAGGTACCTCATACAAATGGAATCATACAATATTTGTCTTTTTGTGTCTGGTTTATTTCACCTAGGGTAATGTTTTCATAGTTTAACCATGTATTTGAATTTCATTCCTTTTTAAAGCTGAATAACATTCCATTTTATGTATATACCACATTTTGTTTATCCATCCATCCATCCATCAATGGACTTTTATGTTGTTTCCACCTTTTAGTTATTGTGAATAATACTGCCATGAACATTGGTATCTTTTTGAGTCCCTGCTTTCAATTCTTTTGAATTCCACCAACGAGTGGAATTGCTGTATCATATGGTAATTTTGTGCTTAACTTTTAGAGGAACCGCCAATTTTCCATAGTGGATGCACCATTTTCCATTCCTACCAGCAATCACAAGGGTTTCAATTTCTCCACACCCTCATCAACTTCTTTTTCTATTTTTCTATTAGTGAACCTAATGGGTGTGAAGTGGTATCACATTGTGGTTTTGATTTCCATTTCTCATTTCATTTTCAAGCTCATGTATTTGCATTCCAGCATGGTTTGCAATTTGTTGGGGTGGGAGTAGAGAAGAGAGATTATAAGGAAATACTGAAGCCCCGGCCAGGTAAACTCAGTTGGTTAGAGTGTCCTCCTGATTCGCCAAGGTTGCAGATTCCATCCCTGGTCAGAAAATCAACCAGTGAATTCACAAATGGGTGGAACAACAAATTGATGATTCTCTACCCCCAACTCCATGTGCTTCAGCTCTCTCTCTCTCAATTAATTAAAAAAAAAAGAAAAGAAAAGAAAATACTGAAACAGTTATCTCCTGGAAAATTGTAAAAGGATGATAGACTTCAAATAGTTATGATGTAAAACCAAAAGAAGAGCAAGATAGTCTCCGCTATGCCACAGAATAACACCCTGCAGCCTTAGCAACTGAAGAAGTCCAGATAAAGTAGAACTCTGACTGACAGCCGTAACCACGCCCAGCAAAGGCAGTGGAAATCGCGCCAGATGGAAGGGGCTGGAGCAGAAGATGAAGTTAACCACCAAAACCACATGACTACACTTGTTCACAAGGACATCACAAGTACCTGTGAAACACCTCTGAGATTTCCCTGAAACAACTGTCAATGTATATTGTAGGGTGTGGATGAGGGCAAAAGAACACATGCTGGCTGTTTTTCTCACTGTTATAATGCTAATAAACACGAGTTTCTATTCTAAAAATGGGATTGCTAGGCCGATGTTTTTAAAGGTTTTAATTTCAAGAATGATGGTAACAAAGTATTTAATAACTTATTTATTTTTATGTAAATATGTGGGATTGACTTGATCCTGTTCCTCACTTCCAAAGCCTCTGGCATTGGTTTTATTTATATATTTATTATTTATTATTCTCTTTTATTCATATTCTCCAATCTCGTTTCCCTTTCACACCATAGGAAATCATCCAAGTGTGTTTAGTGTATATACTTTTAAAAATATATATATATTGATTGATTGATTTCAGAGAGGAAGGGAGAAAGAGAGAGAGAGAGAGATAGAAACATCAATGATGAAAGAGAATCATTGATTGGCTGCCTCCTGCACGCCCCACACTGGGGATCAAGCCCGCAACCCAGGCATGTGCCCTTGACTGGAATTGAACCTGGGACCCTTTAGTCAGCAGGCTGGCGCCCTATCCACTGGGCCAAGCGGGCTAGGGCTAGTGTATATACTTTTATTTGTAGGTGCTTATTTAAAATTTGTATTATTGTTTTAAATGTGTATATTTTTTCTTATAGTATTGTAAGATAAATATTTTTCTTTTTTTTCTTTCTTTTAGCAACAGGTATTTAAGATTTTGTCCATTGCTTCTAACTATTGCACTGTACTCTGTCCACAACATTACTTTTTGCTGTTTTTGTTTGTTTTTTTGTTAATCCTCACTCGAGGATATTTTTCCATTGATTTTTAGAGAGAGTAGAAGAGAAAGGGAGAGACAGAGAGAAACATCGATGTGAAAGAGACACATCGATTGGTTGCCTCCTGCATGCACCCTGACCAGGGCCGGGGAACCTGCAACAGAGGTACATGCCCTTGACTGGAATCAAACCCGGGACCCTTCAGTCCATGTGCCGATGCTCTATCCACTGAACCAAATTGGCCAAGGCCACCACAATATTTTTTATTTAAATTCTTTATTGTTGAAAGTCTCCTTTTCCCCCATTGACCTTTCCCAGCCCTCTCCCCCCTCTCAGCACTGGCCCTCACACCCCTATTGTCTGTGTCCATTGGTTATGCTTACATGCATGCATACAAGTCCTTTGGTTGAGCTCTTACACCTCCTTCCTTACGCTCCCCTGCCTTCCCTGTGAGGTTTGACAGTCTGTTTGGTATTTCTATGTCTCTGGATCTATTTTTGTTCATCAGTTTATGTTGTTTATTATATTCCACAAATGAGTGAGATCATGTGATATTTATATTTCTCTGACTGGCTTATTTCTCTTAGCATAATGCTCTCCAGGTCCATCCATGCTGTTGCAAATGGTAAGAGTTCTTTCTTTTTTACAGCAGCGTAGTATTCCATTGTGTAGATGTACCACAGTTTTTTAAATCCACTCATTTGCTGATGGGCACTTACGCTGTTTCCAAATCTTAGCTATTGTGAATTGTGCTGCTGTGAACATATGCTGTGCTTATATTCTTTCTGATTGGTGATTCTGATTTCTTGGGATATATTACTAGAAGTGGGATTACTGGGTCAAATGGGAGTTCCATTTTTAATTTTTTGAGGAAATTCCATACTGTTTTCCACAGGGGCTGCACCAGTCTGCATTCCTACCAGCAGTGCACGAGTGTTCCTTTTTCTCCACATCCTCTCCAGCACTTGTCGTTTGTTGATTTGTTGATGATAGCCATTCTGACAGGTGTGAAATGGTACCTCATTGTTGTTTTGATTTGCATCTCTCCAATGATTAGTGACTTTGAACATTTTTTTCTTTCATATATCTCTTGGCTTTCTGTATGTCCACTTTCGAAAGTGTCTATTTAGGTTCTTTGCCCATTTTTTTAATTAGATTGTTTATCTTCCTTTTGTTAAGCTGTATGAGTTCCCTATAAATTCTGGAGATTAAACCCTTATCGAATGTAACACTGGCAAATATGTTCTCCCATTCAGTGTGCTCTCTTGTTTTGTTGATGGTTTCTTTTGCTGTGCAGAAGCTTTTTATTTTGATGTAGTCCCATGTTTATTTTCTCCTTAGTTTCCATTGTCGTATGAGATGTATCAATAAACATATTGCTATGAGATATGTCTGATATTTTGCTGTCTATGGGTTCTTCTAAGATTTTTATGGTTTCCCCTCTTGTGTCTAAGTTTTTTATCCATTTTGAGTTTATTTTTGTGTATTAGTGGTCTAGTTTCATTTTTTTGCATGTATCTGTCCAATTTTCCCAACACCATTTATTAAAGAGACTATTTTGACCCCATTTTATGCTCTTGCCTTCTTTGTCAAATACTAGTATTAATTGAGCATAATGGCTTGGGTTGATTTCTGGGTTCTCTGTTCTGTTCCATTGGTCTATATGTCTGTTCTTGTGCCAGTACCAGGCAGTTTCGAGAACAGTGGCTTTGTAATATATAGCTTGATATTTGGTATTATGATCCCTCCAATTTTGTTCTTCTTTCTCAGGATTGCTGCGGCTATTTGAGGTCTTTTTTAATTCCATATAAATTGTTGGAGAGTTTGTTCTAGATCTGTGAAATATGTCATTGTTTTTGTTTGTTTATTTAATATATTTTTATTGATTTCAGAGAGGAAGGGAGAGGGAAGGGGGGGGGGAGAGAGAGAGAGAGAAACATCAGTGATGAGAGAGAATCATTGACCGACTGCCTCCTGCACGTCCCATACCGGGGATCAAGCCCGCAACCTGGGCACGTGCCAACCGGAATCAAACCCAGGACCCTTCAGTCCGCAGGCCACTCCATCCACTGAGCCAAACCAGTGGGGCTATGCTGTTAGTATTTTAATGAGGATTGCATTGAGTCTATAGAGTGCTTTGGGCATCCACCACATTTGACTTCTTCAATTATGGGTACCCAAATTATCTTCAACTCCCCATAACCAAAACAACACTGCTGTGACTATCTCCAAACACTCCTTTCATGGGATCTGTGTGAGACTTTCTTTGGGTTATATATCCAGTAGTAGAATTGGATGTTTTATAGTTTTTTTCTCTTTTATATAGTTTTGGTTTTCATTATTTTTATTACTAACAAGGATAAATGTGTGTGTGTTTCTTTAACTACTGTATTCTTCCGAGAATTTTCTGATCACGTCTTTATCCCTACCCCCCATTGTTTCTTTAAAGACTAATTTAGTCTGTAATTGATTGTAACACATCGAATCAAGGTGATACATGGGTCCACACATGAGTCCACAATGATACTCAGAGAGAGAAAGGAGAAAAAACTCATTTGCTACCAATGGAAATACTATGATGCTGACTTTTTTATTTGGTCAGGAAATTGGTTATTACAGAGAAAGAATGAAGCAGTTAGCCTGCCATTTTATGAAGAAATTAGGTTCAGCCCCAATTGACAAGGGGAAACTCTTCTTTACAGAAGACCATCAGCTAATGGATATAGAAGGACTAATAGGAAATCACCATTTTGCAATCTCCAATGAAATAAACTAATTCAAGCAAGGATCATCAGTGAATGTTAAACTATTCAAAAAAGAAAGAAAGAAAAATTACCAATCTACCATTGTATCTATTTCCTACCACCTACTTGCCCTGTGAACACTTCCAATTTGCCTTCTGTTCCCACCGTTCTATTGAAACTGCAATGTTTGAAGGACAATAGTGGCTTCTCAATTGAGAAATACAATGGCTTTTTCTCACCCTTCATGATCTCTTTATAATATCTGACATTAGAAGTCACCTCCCTTTTCTTGTAATTCTTCCTTTTACCCAGAAAAGACTGGTTACCTATTGCAGTATAACAAACCAACCAAATATTAAGTGGCTTAAAACAATAACTTATTATTTTTGATGGTTCTGTGGGTGGAACTAGCTGGCTCTGTTGGGTGGTTCTCACACAGAATCTCTAACATGGTTACAATCAGATGGAGTCCTCTGAAAGCTCAACTGGGTTGGTAGCTAAGATGGTTTCATCACTCACTTGTCTAATACCTAAGCTGAGATGACTGGACTAGGTAGAAGTTAGCAGGGCTTCTCTCTCTCTTTCTTGTTTTCTTCTCTCTCAATGCAGCTGGCTTGGGCTTCCTAACAGCATGGTAGTTAGTCTCAGGATAGATAGACTTTTTACATAGTGCCTGGCTTCCCACAGAATAAATGCTTCAAGTATCTCAGTGGAAGCTCCGAGGCTTCTTATGAGATAACTAGAGGCCTCGTGCATGAATTCATGCACATTGAAAGAAAATTAATTAGAAGAAATATTTTAGAGGCCAGGGAGGGACCGTGGGAGGGCTCCAGGCTGTATCCAGCCCATCTTGCCCAGTCCTGGTTGGCCACACCCCAGCAGCAAGCTAACCTACAGCCAGAGCGTCTGCCACCTTGTGGTCAGTGCATGTCATAGCAACTGGTTGAGCTGTCAACCAAACGGTTGACCAATTGGTCAGACACTTAGCATATTAGGCTTTTATATATATAGATTAATGGTCTCTTTCTCACCCAATATGAATCACCCACTATTTCTAGCATTGCTTTCTTTAGAGGGAGAAAAAGAATTTAAAGACCCTTCCAAAGCTAAATGCAAAACCTATCCATGTTTTTATTGCTTCATTTTTAACTATGTATGTATCCATATCTAATGCAAAAGCAATTTTGAAATACTCAGTTTTTATCAAGTCTTTCTAAAGCATTTATTTTAGTTTTCATAGGACCAGGAACTATCTTTCCTTTTGCACTTGTATTTCTGCAGTTTACTTAATATTTTATCAAATAACATAATTATAGTAATAAATACAACTAATATAAACAGATTTGGGGACAAAAGTGTCAGAAAGCAGCCTATTGGCTGCGAGTGTTCAGTATATGAAGGTATAAACCGGTATATTTTACATAAGGCATGGAAAGTGTTGGTCAATCAGTTAAAAAGAGTTTCTAATATACCATTTACTGAACCTTTTGAATTGGAAGCAACATCAGCCATTTTAAGAAACAGAATTTATTGTTTCCTGTAACCCAAAGTTTAGGGTGGATCTGGCATGGGTTGATTCAGGGGCTCAAGTGATGTTATCAGCTTCCAATCTTCCTTCATCTCTCAGCTGTGCACACCACTATGTTGGCTTTCTGTGATGGCAGGGTGGTGATGGCAGCTCCTGCCAAGGAGAGCATGTATCCCTCAGCAATCCTAAGAAAAGACTCACTACTCTTCATCGGCTAAGATTAGGTATGCGCTCACCTCTATATGGATTTGAAGGCTGAGTCCCATGTTCCACTGTAGCCCTACCTGACTATGAACTGAGAATTGCCTTGGGGTGTTCCAGTATACTATTACAGAATTCCACTCCTGCAGTAATGATTGAAGCAAGGACTCTGTGCTGCTTGAGGGAAAGCATAACATCTTGTTCTTCCTGTACTACCCCCCCACCCCCCACCGCCACACACACATACACAGCACCCTCATGTTTCCCTGCACACAGGAGGCATTGCTAATTATGAACTAAAAGTCACAAGCATCTTTTTCTTCATTTACTGTGCACCTTAAGACACTTTGTAGGAGACTTGCCCTTGGTGTGCAAAATGCCAGTCCCCATTTGCCTGAATTTTGTTCTCTTTTGATCTCTCGTGCTGTCAAAAGGCCTCAAAGCATAGGTTTGATTGAGGTTTGGACTCAAAGACACACACAGTGCTGAGCTCCATACAGAATCCCCTAAGTAAAGTCTTTCCTGTCAAATCTTACGTCTTGCATGTTGCTTGACAATGCTGGTCATGGTGAGGCTGTCGTTTTAATTTCATCTTCTGGGTTTGTACTAGAGCCACTTTTAAGGACTCTCCTAGGGTCTTTCTCATAGTATCCCTCCCAACCTCCCCCCTCTTCCCTTGGTTCCTCCCTTCCCTGCAGCCACAGCTGCCTGGCTCCAGGGCACTCAGACAGCACTGTCGCCTTGGCAACCCAGAAGGGGGCTTCAATCTACTGTCTCCCCAGAGGGGTTGGGCTGGCCCTGAGCCAGCAAGAGGCAGGGGGCAGGGGACCTGACCTGCCTAGCGCAGAGTGTGTTGGGAAGTAAACAGACCACTGGTGTGCTGCCTGCCAGAAGAAACGGAATGTCATGGGTGGGATTGTCTGAGTGTTGTAAAAGCAAACCGCCAAGGATGCTACGTCCAGCGAAGAGAACAGGAATGGGACAAGAGAAAGAAGGCCTAATGCATCTTGGGCTCAAATATGCCGTGCCTGGTAAAATGGCTGAGGCTCTGTATTTGTTTCCTGGGGCTGTAGTAACAAAGTATTACGAACTGAGTGCCTTAAAATAACAGAAATGTATTGTCTCACAGTTCTGGAGGGTAGAAGTCCCAAATCAAGGTATTGGCAGGGCCACACTCTCTCCGAAACCTGTAGGGGAATCCTTCCTTGCCTCCTCCTAGCTCCCCGGTGGTTTACTGGCACTCTTTGGCCTCCCTGGGTTTGCAGCTTGCATAACTCCAATCTCTGCCTTAGTGGTCACATGGCATTCTCCCCTCTGGTCTCTTCATGTGCCTTCTTATAAGGACATCAGTCATGTTGGGGTCCACCCTACTCAATATGACTTCATCATTACTAATCTTATCTGTAATGACCCTATTTCCAAACAAGATCACATTCTGCGGTACTGATAATTAGGGCTTCAGTATATCCTGTTATAGGGGACATAATTCAACCCAAAACAGGCTCCCAGATAGGTATGAAATGATGGGGAAGATGGTTTTAGAAGTTCTTGGAATATAAAGGTCTGGGAAGGTTATTTGACAGGCCTAAGGAAGGCCTAAAATACCAGGCTGAGGAGTTTGGCCTTTATTTAGCAGAATGGAGTCGTGAAAGTTTTTGAAGCAGGCAGCGATGTGACTAACTATGATTACCTATGAGACTCGGGGTTTTTGTCATTGGTTGCTTTTTATTTTTCAGTACCAGAGGCATGAGCCACTTCTTTCTCCAACTGTCTGTTTAAGCCACAGACCAACCACATAGTTGAAGCATGGCATAAACCTCGAAAATGAATAGCAGAGTTTGGTGCTATTATTGTGTCCATTTTACAGTCCAGAAGTATGACCTCCACTTGCCAATTCTGTCGGTCTCAGTTGCCTTATCAGTCAGATGAGAATAATCAGAGTACCTATCTCATAGAGTTGTTGGAGGGATTAAATGAAGATCTCATACAAACTTGAAAATTATTAAAAATAAATTTAAAGTAAATAGCTAAAGAAAAGACCTCGTGTATTTATCTTAGAAGAATGTCTGCCAAATAGAAGCTCAACAAATGTTCACAATTATTATGCAAAGATGAACAGTTCATTTGGCTAAGAAGGGCAGGAAAAGTAATTATTATTAGTGCTGGTTCTTAGACTTTAGACCCTGGAACTAGTGCTGCACCCTTCTCCCCTCCAGGAATAACGGTCTCTCACATTTGCACAGCACTTTTCAGCGTATACTCTGTTATCCGTTTTCCTTCTTTCTATGTAATCCTCACGACAATTTTGTGAGTTAGTCAGGGCTTTCATTATGGTGTCCATTTTACAGATAAGAAACTGAGACCCAGATGGGTTAAATCAGTGGCTTTCAGTGTTTTTTCTTCTGGGTCACATATGACAGATATTGCTTTCAGGTGAACACACTCCCATGTGTAATTCCTGCCATATCTTCATCCCTTTCTCTCCCACTGGAGAGTATGCAGCCACTAAGAAGGCTAAGTAAAGCTATATGTAGGTGTGAAAAGACATCGCTGACATATTATTGATGAAAAAAATCAGAGTGAAAATTTACTATTTATAGTAATAGTCTATGTACAATATGTTTACACAAGTGTAAACTGTCAGGTCACGTAGGAAACTGGAAAGTGGTTAACTCTGGAACTGAGCGGCTAGAGGTGATTGAGTGGGTGGATGGAGCTTTCACTTTTACATATACAATTTTAAATATGCATGTATTATTTTTATAATGAAAACTTAATTCCATTTTGGAAATAAAATAAAGCATTTGGTATGCAAGCAACATTATTATAGGCATACCTTGAATCTGCTCTAATTTTCTTCAAGGAAATCATTCATGAATATGCATAGACTATTTCTGGAAGGGTATTTAAGAAGCTGATGACAGGAGGGGTGGAGGGATTGAGCAAAAAAGAGAAAAAAACTCATAGACACAGACAACAGTGTGATGATTGTAGGGGGGAGAGGGGAGGGGTGGTGGGGGAGGATATAGGGAGGATAAATGGTGATGGAAGGAGACTTGACTTAGGGTGGTGAACACACAACACAATGTACAGATGATGTGTTGTGGAATTGTGCACCTGAAACCTGTATAATTTTGTTAACCAGTGTCACCCTAATAAATTCAATAAAAAGAAAAAAATTGTATAGGTAGAATAAAACTGTCATTATTTGCAAATAACATGATACTATATAGAGAGAACTATAATGATTACACACACACACACACACACACACACACACACACACACACCCTATTAGAACCAATAAATGAATTCAGTTAAAAAAGAAGTTGAATACAGTGGTTGCTTCTCAAGAGGGAGACTGGGGGGCTAGTGTTTAAAGTCAGGGGTGGAAGGAAAATTAACTTTTCACTGTATATTCTTTTATATGATTTAATTTGTTTTTAACCAAATGCATGTATTATGAATTCAAATGAATTACGGGAAAATTATTGAAAGCTTCAGTGATTTATAATTACCAATGAATAATTTGTAACTCACCTCATGACTGATCACAACACAACAGTGCTTCCCACTGGATTAGATACTAAGCAGGGTGTTGAGATCCAAACTTAGGCCTTAGCTGGGTAGCTCAGTGGGTTAGAACATCGTCCCGATACGCCAAGTTTGCAGGTTCTGATGAATGCATAACTAAGCAGAGCAACAAAAAGATGTTTCTCAAAACACAAAGCAGCAAAAAACTTAGGACTCTGACTCCAAATCTGTGGCTCTTTACACTACATCATTACCCAGTGTGGTTGCTTCAAGGGCTGTACCCCCAAGACCCCGAAGACCACACCCCAGGCTCAACAAACATGGCAGTTCTGTCACAATTGTCATGGCAGGAAAGTCATGACTGTGGAATTAACTCCCCAACCTGTTTTTAGTCAGCCACAATTCTCTATTGTTCACCTACTTTTTTTTTTCCATTGAGATATAACTTACCTGTGGTAAAGTATACAAATATTAAATGTTCATCTCAATGAATTTTTATATATGTTCATCTATGTAAACACCATCCAATTCAAAATATAGACCACACCATCTTTCCAGAAGGCTCCTTCATGACCTCTCCAGTCCATACCACCCCCTAAATGTCACCCCTATTCTGATTTTTACTATCATAGATTAATTTTGCCTGTTTTTGAACTTCTCATAAATGAATCATAAAGTATCTACTCTTTGGTGTCTGGCTTCTTTTGTTTAACTCTATTTAATGAGATTTATCCATGTCATATGTAGCAGTTGTTTGTACATTCCAAGAGTGAAAGTGCTGAGCCATAGGGTATATGTGTGTGTGTATATATATATATATATATATATATATATATATATATATTTAGCTTTATTGCCAAACAGTTGTCAGTGTAATTGCATAATGCTTACTCCTACTAGAAATATAAGAAAGTTTCAGGGCCCTGGCTGGATGGCTCTGTTGGTTGGAGCATGGGCCTGTACACCAAAAACGTTTCGGGTTTGATTCCTGGTCAGGGCACATACCTAGGTTTTATGTTCAAATCCCAGTAGGGGTGCATATGGGAGGCAACCAATCGATGTTTCTCTCTCTCTCTCTCTCTCTCTCTCTCTCTCTCTCTCTAATTTTAATAAATATATATTTTATTGCTTTTTTTACAGAGAGGAAAGGAGAGGAATTGAGAGCTAGAAACATCGATGACAGAGAAACATGGATCAGCTGATCCCCTACTGGGGATGTACCTGCAACCAAGGTACATGCCCTTGATTGGAATCGAACCTGGGACCCTTCAGTCTGCAGGCCGACGCTCTATCCACTGAGCCAAACAGTTAGGGCACTTTCTCTCTGTCTTGATCTCTCTCTCACTCAAATCAATAAAAACATATCCTTGGGTAAGGATTAAAAAAAAAGTTGCCAGTGCTCCACATCCTCACCCACACTTAATATTGTCAGTCCTTTTTTTAAAATAAAGTTTCTTTAAAATTTATTTTGTAGAGAGAGGAAAGGAGAGGGAGAGAGAGAGAGAAACATCGATGAGATAGAATCATCAATTGGCTGCCTTCTGCACGCCCTCTATTGGGGATCGGTTGAACCCTCAACTTGTGCATGTGCCCTGACCGGGAATGGAACCAGGGACCTCTCATTACATGAGATGAAGCTCAACCAACTGAACCACACCACCCAGGCTGTCAGTCCTTTTAATTTATGCTGTTTTGTGGGGGTCACCAATTCTGTTTTGAGTCCCACCCCCTCCCCCCGCCCCCACCACTCCACTCCTGTGCACAAGTTGAGGGTTCAATCCCCAATAGAGAGCGTGCAGGAGGCAGCCAATTGATGATTCTATCTCATGGTTTCCCATCTGCTCAGTCCTCTGGTGTGACAGCTCTTCAATGGACTCTCTGAACTCCTGACCAATGCTTTCTGCATTCTTTTCTAGAGCAAAGCCCTATCCTGCTATGATCCCAGCACCTGATTGAATACTAGTGCTTACCACAAGCAAATGTAATCTCTGCTACAGCCCGAGACCTGATTCCTGCCGACTGATTTCTAATGCTAAACACAAACAGGTCTCTATGCTAATGACAGACTATATTCATAGCCCAACACAGACTGATATGCTTTCAGGTCTTTGATTTCCAAATGTTATTATGGGTTTGTGATTTACATAAAATTTTTTTTAAAGATATTTTATTGATTTTTTACAGAGAGGAAGGGAGAGGGACAGAGAGTCAGAAACATCGATGAGAAAGAAACATCGATCAGCCGCCTCCTGCACACCCCCTACTGGGGATGAGCCTGCAACCACAGTATATGCCCTTGACCGGAATCGAACCTGGGACCTTTCGTCCGCAGGCCGACCTCTATCCACTGAGCCAAACCGGTTAGGGCTTTACATAAATTTTTAAAAAATACATGATCATTGTGAAACTCAAATCATCAAATGGTCATAAATATTTGCACATGCAATATATAAAAAATTAATGTCGTCCTGGCCTGTGTGGCTCATTTGATTGTGCGCCATACTGTGCACTAAAAGGTTTCCAGTTCCATTCCTGGTCAGGGCACATGCCCAGGTTTCAGGCTTGATCCCTGGTAGGGAGTGCAGGATTGATGTTTTTCTCTCACAGTGATGTTTCTCTCTCTCCTTCTTTCTTCTTTTCTCTAAAAATCTATTTTAAAATCTTTTTAAAAACTATTCTTTTAAAAAATTAATGTAAAATTGAGTACAAATCAGAGCTGTAATCACAGCTACAGGGTGAACCCTGGTCCCAACCACAGTCTGAGTCGTGACCCCAGTAGCAGACTGAGCTCTCGTCCTCAGACAGGCTGAGCCCTGACCCTATTTCACAAACTGACCTTATTCAAACGCAGACCAATAAATACAAATGGACCAGGCACAATATTAGAAATTATTAGAGAATGTGAAATTGCATTGTTAAGCAAATTCTATCTATAATTTCACTTTGCTTTACTTCAAGTTTGTGTTTTTTTTTCCAAGTCTTAATTGTAACTGCATTTTGCTAAGTTAGGGAAAGAGACTATATTCAACCCCACCCGGACATGTTGTAAAGAACAGGCTGGAGGCGGGGGAGTGTGGCTCAAGGAAGCCTAAAGCTGAGCTGGCCCTGCAGATGGCGGTGGAAAAAATGGGCAACCTTCTTTCTGTCCTCACAAGATGGCAGGTTTATTTTAAGGGCATTTTTTAACAGCTTTTAAAAAAATGGATTCAAAGAACACTGGGGGAAGCCTCTGGTTTCTTGGGCTTTTGCCCCTGGTGCCTGTTTTTTTAACAATGGTATTTGACTCCCAGTGAAATTTGTTCCTTCATTACATTCTGATGATACTGGTTTTCATATCCCCCACTCTGCAGTGGCTGTTGTAAAGTAAAAAGGAGTCAGAGCCTCCGAGAATGAATGCTTACCAGAGGGAAAGAGAGGTGGGAGGAGGTAAAAGAGAGTAAAAGGGGGATAAATGGTGATGGAATGAGACTTAACTTGGCGTGATGAATATACAATACAATATACAGATGGTGTATTACAGAACTGTACACCTGAGACCTACTAGAATATAATTTTATTAACCAATGTCACCCTAATAAATTCAATTAAAAAAAAAAAGAATGAATACTTAGAGGCTCTGTTTGCCCTTTGTCTGCTAATCAGCAGCAAGCTGATAACATAAATTTCACTTTTTCTTATGCCCTTGAGAAAAATCTTCATTTCACCCTTACCACTAGGAGAAGTGTGCCCGAATGGACTCTGTCCTGTGAGGGATGGGTGAGGGATCTAATTGCCAAGTGGGCCATCACAAAAGTTTTCTCTCCTGGACAAAAATCCTGATTAGTTTGAGATTTCTTATTTCTTAAACATTAACTGGGTAAGACAACTTGTGTGAAGGAGCCACATGGTATTGTGGACAGGCACTGGGCTGGGAGTCAGGAGACTTGAGTTCTGCCACCATATGTGACCTGGTACAAATCCCTTTCTCCCTCTAGGCTTCTTCTCTCCATGTGCAATAATAAAGTTTAAGTGTAGCTGTCTGTAATATCTTTACATACATTATCTCATTTAATCCTTACAACAATCCCCATGAGATGGAAATTGATTATTCCCATTTCACAGAAATGGTAATAGGGATTTAGAGAAATTAAGACTTGCCCAAGCCCTGGCTGCATAGCTCAGTTGGTTGGAGCATAGTCCCAATGCACCAAGGTTGTAGGTTCCATTCCCAGTCAGGGCACACACATACAAGGAGTCAACCAGCAAATGAATGCATAGATAGGTGGAACAACAGATCGATATTTCTCTCTCTACAAATCTATGTTAGAAAGGATTTTCCCAAGATAACATAGCAGTCAAGTAATTTTGTTTTAGTTGAATGCATCCCTTTATTGTTGTTACTTATCATTAATTTTCTCATTGAAAAACATTTATTTATCATTTTCATATGTCAAATACTGTTATTTTTTAATCCTCACCTGAGGATATTTTTTTAAATTTATTTTAGAGAGAGAGGAAGGGGGGGAGGGAGGGAGAGAGAGAGAGAGAGAGAGAGAGAGAGAGAGAGAGAGAATTTGAAAGAGAAACATTGATCGGTTGCCTCTTGTACATGCTCTGACCAGGGATCGAACCTGCAACCTAGTCTTGTGCTCTGACCAGGAATCAAACCTGCAACCTTTTTGGTGTATGGGACTGAGCCATCCAGCTGGAGTCTGTCAAATACTATTTTTGACTCAAGGAACAAGAACATTTTCAGACCTAATCTTCTTCGTTAACTATTTTATATAGGTCAGCGTGTCAGCTGAAGGTAGTATGAATCAAGGGTTTTCCCTTTCTCCTTTTCTTAGGACAAATTTGGATTAACTTTATAGCTCTGTTCCCCTGGAGGGCTAATAAAGGTACAAAGTCAGCTACGGTTTAGGAAGCATTGCTTATTGTAAAAATAACCCCGATTTGGTAAAGTTCATCTGGGCCAGGAAACAGCAATACCTGGTGGGAAGCCATGGCTTTGGGCCTCCCTAGGTGCAGCGACTGTTGTAACTAGGCTCATCTCCCACGGGGAACCTGAAAGCTATGCCTACGGACACAAGATATTGATGTGTATTTGGGACAGGGCATTTCTAAACTAAGATTGTCACCACAGTCACTGATGTGATCTTGTCTCCTCGTACCTGAGCTGTCACCTAAAAAGCCACAGAAGACGAATCACTGGATTACTACGAGAACTCCTGGTGAAGAGAAGTACTAGATGCTGTCCTGTTGGCGTGCTGTTTCTTATTTGGGGCCCTGGTGAGTTAATCTGATGCCTAGTGAGGCCTTTGGCAATTGAGTGAGGCTAAATGTCTAGTTGAGCCCAAAGACCACCTGATGGTGAACATTGTAGGGACTAATCCAGGTCAAGTAGTTTTGAAGATAGGCTTCCAACCCTGTTTTTAATTACTCTTAGAGCTATGGTTCTCAATCTTGGCTACACATTGGAATCAAGTTGAAATGATATTTAATCACTTGCCACAATGGACACAGCATGGAAAAAAAAAATTCACTGCTACACACAACAGAGATGAATCTCTTTGAATCATGGTGAAGAAAAGAAGCCAGACACAAAAAAGTACATACAGAATAATTCCACTTATCAGTTCAGTGACAGGCAAAACTAGCTAGAACAGTAACTATTGTTGATGGGTGGCTGTTGACTGGAAGGAGGTCCAAAGGGGCCTCCTAGGGAACTATAAATATGGTATATCTTTTTAAAAATTTTTATTGATTTCAGAGAGAAAGGGGGAGAGAGAGAGAGAGAGAAACATAAATGAGGAGAGATAATCATCAATCGGCTGCCTCCTGCACACCCCCTACTGGGGATTGAGCTTGCAACCTGGGGGCATGCGCCCAGACCAAGAATGGAACCGTGACCTGCTGGTTCATTGGTCAACACTCACTGAGCCACTCCGGCCAGGCAATATTGTATATACTGATCTATTGGTGGTTACATGGGTGGGTGCGTATATTTATAAAATATGTAAATGCAGAGTTAATCAGAGAATCCAGAAATATAGGCTGGAGATCAGGCAAATTTGAGGCCTTGGGCTGGAAGCTGCAGCTTCTGGAAAAGCTCCTACTGACTCTGCAGGGTAGAGAGTGAGGGCCCTGTGATATAGTATGTGAAGACTGTTTCCATCAGAGAGACCCAAGGCTTTGAGGGGAAGAGAAACAGGGATACAGGACCTGAATGTTCAACTCCCAAGGGAAGCAGGGAAACAGAGCCTGGGACTGCAGTCAAAAGGAAAACTTCACTATGCCAGGGGCTATTAATATAAAACACAGGGAGGTAATATTTTGTGAATATAAAAATGAAAGCATTTGAGATGGCATTTTATTTTTCACGTGCCCCCCTTGCCCCTTCCATAAGAGGTTTAAGGGGAATTTAATAAAATAATTTACAAGGCCTATTTTACTCAGTTTGGAGCCCAGACAGCACCTGAAATTAGGTCCTGCCTATGGTTGAAATGGGTTCATTCATTTCTGTCTTCAGACTGGGACAAAACTTCTGTCATAAAACCGAATTGAAAGGATGAATCCAGGAGTCATGTCTTTTTTAAAAAAATATATATATATTTTTATTGATTTTTTACAGAGAGGAAGGGAGAGGAATAGAGAGTCAGAAACATTGATGAGAGAGAGACATCGATCAGCTGCCTCTTGCGCACACCCCACTGGGGATGTGCCCACAACCAAGGTACATGCCCTTGACCAGAATTGAACCTGGGACCCTTCAGTCCACAGGCCAACGCTCTATCCACTGAGCTAAACCACTTAGGGCGAGTCATGGCTTATGAGAAATGGCTGAGATGATGGAAGTCATGATCCTGGAGAAGCAACAATCTAGGTCAGTGGTTGGCAAACTCATTAGTCAACAGAGCCAAATATCAACAGTACAACGACTGAAATTTCTTTTGAGAGCCAAATTTTTAAAACTTAAACTATATAGGTAGGTACATTGTTATTAACTTAACTAGGGTACTCCTAAGGCTTAGGAAGAGCCACACTCAAGGGGCTAAAGAGCCGCATGTGGCTCGCGAGCTGCAGTTTGCTAACCACGGATCTAGGTGAAGAGGACAGGACACAAGAAATGTCTCCAGATATCTTAAGGTTTGCCATGTAAGAAAGAGGCAGACTTGATTAAAATGTGGCCAAGAAAATAAAGAAAGGAAGAAAGAAGGAAAGAGTCACCTTTCTCAGGGTGACTTCAGAGGGGAACCAGGACCAGCGAGTGGAAATCCTGGGAAATAGAGTACAATAAGGAGAACCCTTCGTGAGGAATCAGAGCACACAGAGTTTTCCTAAAATTCAGTTTACGCATGCTTTCATTTGCTGTGCTAGGCTCTGGGATGCACAGAACATGAGACATACTGAGACCCAGAAGGCCCCTTACAGAGTTTATTAAGTGTGGCAGAGACTGAGGTTGCTTATTTAATATTTATTCTCCTCTTCTTTTATACTGACAAATTTCTGCTTTTCTTATGGGCTGTAATGTGTGCAGCTAAAGTACTACACAGCCTGACCTCTCTAGTAGCTAGGGGGGACCAGTGAAATGTCAATGAAAGTTGTAGGGTGGGACTCCCAGGACATCTCCTTAAAAGAGGCTGCCTTAGATAATAGAGGTGCCATTATTGCTGACTTCTTATTTCTGCCTAGAATGTAGATGTAATGGCTAAAGTTTGAGCTGTCATTTTGGGCCACAAATTGCTCTTCAGAATTGAATTCACTAAGGATAGTGCAAGAGAAAGATATAAGGATCTTGGGTCTCCATATCAGCTCTATATTGACTGTCTCTGGACTTCTTGCACGTGAGAGAAACAAACCTTGTTTTTCCAAGTTATTTACTTAGGGTTTTTGTTATATGCAGCCAGTTCTAATCCTGATACACTAAGCAAAACTGTTTTCAAACTAAAATGGCATAAAATGTCAACTGAGATTTCTTTAAGCTCAAACAGCTGAATACTGTGACTATTATTCTCTGAGGTCCCACTATAGTATCACCTTCTATATGAAACTTTCCCAGATTCTTTGGAAAGACTCAATCTCTCCCTCCTTGGTTCTCCTACAGCCATTTGTTTATTCTGCTAGGATAACTTATCAAATTGAGTCTTATGGCAGGTGCCCAACACACACATGTATGATTACTGTTTATTATTGGCTTCGTACATATAGCATATTGAGAGTGTTTAAAGGGGGAGGGCACCCGTATTGCTGTCCAAGGTTCTGAACCTTCAAACCTATTCAGACACAGTTGTTTTCTCCAGTCTCTGAAACACTAATTCCACCAGACCCATCTCACCAAACAAATTTGTTGAGGCAAGGAAGTGAGAGCTGAAAGAGAGCGACAAACGAACAGAGAAAAAGGCTGCTCAGAACACTGCCCCTGAAAGGAGGCCAGGGAGTAAAAATGAAGAAAGAGGGGGAAAAAAGTTTTCTTTTGACAATTTTAAATGCCATCAGATTTAACTAAGACTGACAGCTGAAAACAAGTCACAAATTTGTGTTCTAAGTGATGCAAAGCTGGGCAAGTATTGATATGAACAGCCATATCTGCTTCAGGGAAGCAGAACTTCATCCAGGTGGAGATGGCAGGAGGAGTGATCGTCACTGGATATACTCCAGTGTGCTCACACTTCTCCTTTCCAATATTGATAAATATTTTGTGATTTAAAAAGAATGTGCCACATAAGAACTTGGACTGTGACTTACGTTTTTTTAAAAAAATATTTTTATTTTTATTGATTTCAGAGAGGGCGAGGGAGAGGGAGAGATACAAAAATCAATGAGAGAGAATCATCGATTGGCTGCCTCCTGGATGCCCCCTACTGGGGATTGAGCCTGCAACCCAGGCATGTGCCCCTGACTGGAATCGAACCCAGGACCCCTCAGTCTGCAGGCCAATGCTCCATCCACTGAGACAAACCGGCCAGGGCTGTGACTTATGTTTTATAACCCGTACAGCAAATTTCATGTATTTTTTTCATAGTCTACCATATTTGTATTGGTTACAGGAAATGTTTTCCCTCCTCCAAATTTGAAGAATGGGATACTATGCTCATATTTCCCTCCTCTTTGCAACCCATCCCAGTTGCTCACTGTTTTTGGCTTGGCTAGCCAAGTGAGTCCCTCCTGTGCTCTTGATTCAAAGTCATGCTAGTTGTTTAAAAATGCATCATCTCGATTAATCCTCTCAACGTCCCACAATATCAGTATAATTATTCTCATTACAATTAAATTCATGTCATGGATCTTTGAGGCTGTTTGTGAATCGAGTAGCTGAAACAATGAATAAGGAATTCACAAATGTCAAGGGTCTATTCTAATTTACCTGTCAGTCTCCCAAAATAGCCTATGAAAACTTTAAAACCATGAACCATATCCTTTCATCGTTATATTTTAAACAATATCTAGCATGATGTCTGACACATAGTAGGGGCTCATAAGTATTCTTGGAATAAATTAAATGAATTAATGGAAATATATAACAATTAGCATTACATTTAAATCATTTAAATAGGGTGCATTTATGAATAATAAATCAAATATACATAGGAGAAATCTCAAAATAGTCTTAACTACGGTAAAAGGATTAGAAAAATATTCTACATGCCATTTCTACTACATGAAATAATGCACTCTAGAAAATTAGACAAGGAGCAGAAATCTATATATATAAAACCCTAAGTGACTGTTACACCGGTCAAATGTTTGACTGATCGCTATGACACACACTGACCACCAGGGGGCAGAAACTCAATGCAGAAGCTGGCCCCCCCCCCCCCCCCCCCCCCCCCGTCAGTGTGCTCCCACAGTGGGAGCGCAGCTCAGGTGACCAATGGGCGCCGCCTGATGAGCTCCCAACTCTGTAGCAGCGCTACCAAGCAGTGGGGGCAGCAGGCGCAGTGGGGCTGGGATAAGTGGGAGCGGTGCCCAGCTCCTCCCGGGCCACCTGCTGCTTTGCACACTACAACATTTCTTGGGGGATGTCGGACTGCCGGTTTCGGGCTGAAACCCGCAGTCCAACATCCCCGAGGGGTCCCGGATTGCAAGAGGGCACAGGCCAGGCTGAGGGGCCTATAGTAGTGAAATAATCCCCTTTCACATGTAGGTGTCACTCCTCTGATGAACCAAAATGATTTAGCTTATTCTAAGGAATAGAAGGGTAAGCCCTTCAGACCTATCTCTTTCCCTTCCCTTCCTTTTCTCCATTCTCGTTCCCCTTCTGTTCCCACTTTTAAACATTAACTGAGAATCTACTGCATTAATACACTATGAAGTTTTCAGCCCCTGCCTTCAAAGAATTTACTCACTGGTCAAAAGGGGTCGGGAGAGTACACAAATAGAAATATCTATAACCATAGTGATAACATTTGACTTTGTACAATAACATCAAACCCACAATTTTGCATAGAGATGAACCCCATCTTGAAAAACTTGCCTGATCTTATCTCCTGAGCTTGGGAGCAAAGAAAATTCTTTTTCTCACTCTGTAAGTACCCACTGTATCCGGCTGAACTATACTAACAGCAAGGCTTTCTCCTGGGATTAAAAGCCAGGGGAAGCCTGGGAATGATATCGCAATGACCAGAGTGCTTCAAAAGAAGGATTATAACAACCAAAAGAGGCCTTTATAGCTCTTCCAACCCAACCCCTCATTTTTCAGGTCTGGAACCTAGGGAAGAGGTAGGTGGAAGGACTTGTCTGTGGCCACACAGCAAATCAGTGGCAGTGGCACGGTTAGAGCACAGATTTACAGGCTCCCACGAAGTACTCTTTCTACTTTCGCTATTTCTTCAAGTTCCCAACGTTAACTCAGGGCTAACCTGTACAGCCATAGGCTGTGCCCTGAACAGCTCTGACATGAGCACAATGCAACATGGTGCCCTTCAAGTTTTGCATGCAGCAGCCCTGGTTTCACTGACGTTCTCCTGAGGTTATTTTAAGTAGTTCAAGACAAACGTTTGAAGATACTAGTAATTATGCATTTATGTTAATGTTTAGGAAACATATAAAAAGCACATCACACTTTAATTTTATGGATAGGGATATTATCTAGTGTTCTGAAGTTTCTTTTAAAATTCAAATTTAAAAAGTGAATGAATTAAAATTAAAATATGTTTTAAAGTAGTGTGGTTGTACAAGAATGTAGTAAAGCCCTAGCTGGTTTGGCTCAGTGGACAGAGTGTCGGCCTGCAGACTGAAGGGTCCCAGGTTCAATTCCAGTCAAGGGCACATGCCTGGGTTGTGAGCTCGATCCCCAGTAGGGGGCGTGCAGGAGGCAGCCAATCAATGATTCTCATCATTGATGTTTCTCTCTCTCTCCCTCCCTTTCCCTTCCTCTCTGAAATCAATAAAAAATATTAAAAAGAGAAGGTAGTAAAAATCATGAAAATTATATGCAAATTGCTGAAGTTTATGAAACGTTGTGTTTACATCTTGCTGCATCCCTCCAAGATAAGATAAACGACTTCGACAAATTTAGCTGTTCAGGACATTAGAGAAGACAACTGTTCAGTGTGAAAGTGCCTATGAATAGTTCGATATTTATCTGTACATTTAGCAGAAACAGGTTAAAAGCCATAAGGAGAGCTCACTTTATTCAGGAAGGATAGAGGCAATTGATGTGTCATGGAAAGGATTATGTTTTCAAATAAACACTCTTGGATTAGCAAAGGGTCAGGTAAAAACCTTACAACCTTTTTTCCTGTAATTGAATGTGAATGTTTATTAGAAGAGCCAGGTTCAAATCCTGCTCCTGCTATTTCCCAGCCAAGTTCATTAACCCCTTTAAATGTATTTTAAAATCTGTGTTGTGAAAAAGAACTATGAGAATATAAAAATGCCTTGAGAGGTGAGTGAGAGAAAAACTGAGAAGAAAGGAAGAAAAAGAGAAGAATGCGGGCCCTAGCTGGTTGCTCAGTGGATAGAGCATCAGCCCGAGGACTGAGGGTCCCAGTTAAGAGCACATGCCCAGGTTTCGGGCTCGCAGTAGGGGGCACGCAGGAGGCAGCTGATCAATGATTCTCTTTAACATTGATGTTTCTCTCTCTCTCTCCCTCTCCCTTCCTCTCTGAAATCAATAAAAATATATTTTTTAAAAGGAGAGAAGAATGCTGTAAGAGAGAAAGCCAGTTGGAGATACTGTAAGAATGGGAACTGGTGAAATTATCTCAGACTTCATGTGCTGAAATAGTCATTCTTGTCACAAGCTGCTAGATTTTCTTCTTATAAAAACATTTCTAAGGTGGCAGATGAATATATTTTTAAAAATTTTCCTGAAACATAACACTCCAATGGAATGTGTTAGAGAAATGCCAAGAAAAGAAGGCAGAAGGAGGTAAAGCCCTTGGATGAAGAGGAAGATAAAGTAATTTATGGAAAAAGTCTCACCTCCTCCAAGAAGCCTTCTTGACCTCCTGAGTGAAATTGATTGCCTTTGACTCCCCCTATACTTACACACCTTCCATTAGGGTTGGTGCAATGGTTTAGGAGCTTCTGTTTGTCTGTCATTCCCATTCGATAATGGAATGTTGAGTGTTGGGTGATGAGTGTTAGGACTGTGTCTTATCCCTCTTCTGTATACCCAATTACTCCCACAGAACCTGACACATGTGAAATGCTGTTTGTTGAATGAATAAGCCTGAGTCAAGAGACTTGAAGCTATGTTGTTTGAGGGATTAATGGCAGTCCAGAGGACTTTTAGTCTGGAGGAGAGCTAACTCTGGGGAGATATACTCACTATTTCCTAATATTTATTTTTTTATTATTATTTTAAAATATATTTTTATTGATTTCAGAGATGAAAAGTGAGAGAGAGTTAGAAACAACAATGATGAGAGAGAATCATTGATCGGCTGCCTCCTGCATGCCCTCCACTGGAAGACAAGCCCACAACCTGAGCATGTGCCCTTGACGGGAATCGAACCCGGGACCCTTCAGTCCTCAGGCCAACGCTCCATCAACTGAGAAAAACTGGCCAGGGCAATTTCCTAATATTTAAAGAACTATCTTGGGGAAGTGTATTGGAAATGGGCTCTATGGTCGCCATGGCACAACTAGGACTAAGAAAGCAAGCCTTGACTCACTATAAGGAGTTCTAACCATCAGAACTGGCCAACAATGTCATGGCCTGTCTCAGGGGGGCATGGCTCATTTCAGCAGAGACCAGATACCACTTTTCAGTGTTTCATATACTGGATTAAATTATCTCTGTAGCACACTTGTCTTCTATTCTTCACATGAGTCTTTCTCTTTTGCTTGTTAGGTTTCTGGCTGGTTTTAAAACACCTCCCCACTGGGCACCTCTACCCATTCTTGGAAACATAGACCTCAGAGCTGAAAGGAACCTCAGAATTCATTTAGTCCAAGCCCTTCTTTGTATCACTCTACATATAAGAAAACCAAAACCCAAGCCAAGTAGCTACATTATGGTGGAAGATAGCCCTAGAATTCAGATTTCCAGGGTTCTTTTCATTGCTGACCAAAATATGGTGTCACTGTGTCTGAACAGTATGACTCTACTCCCTTTTCTTCCCTCTTCTTACAGTATCTTAGCAGGTACAGTATTTCTATTCCTCATTCTTTCACTTCAAAATAAAACTTGAAAAAGAATTTTCAGAATTGCAACACACCCATCATAATGAAAATAACATCATATTTTGAGAAGCCACATTGCATACTGGTTAAGCACCATGAGGTTGGAGCAGAATGCATAGCTAATGAGTAGCAGAATGTACCTCCATGTCCGTGAGCCCTGGTGCAGATCTTCATGTTCCCAGAGGAAGAGGCACCTGTTTTTATTTTTTATATATATTTTTGTTGATTTCAGAGAGGAAGGGAGAGGGAGAGAGAGACAGAAACATCAATGATGAGAGAGAATCATTGATCGGCTGTCTCCTGCACGCCCCCTACTGGGGATCGTGCCTGCAATCTGGGCATGTGCCCTGACTGGGAATTGAACCGTAGGTTGATGCTCAACCACTGAGCCATGCTAGTGGGGCAGAGGCACCTGTTTTTAATTTACACAGGACATACGGGATTGAAACTTTAGGATCAGAGAGACCTGGGTTCTAGATACTCCACTTTTCTAGCAGTGTTACATTGGGCAAGTTAATTATCCCTCTGACCCTCCCACCCCTGTTTCCTCATTTCTAATATTAGAATAATCATACCTCCTTCCCAGGGGGTGGTAAGGCTTATGTAAAAAAGCATATAAACTCTGAGCACAGTACCATAATAAGCCCTCAATATAAGACAGCCCCAGTCTTCTTGTTTTTCTTCCTGGTCTCTTCTCAGATATAAAAAGAGATAATTGAATAAACCTTCTCCTCAACATTCCAGCCTCTTTTCTTTCTATGGGAAACAATCCTGCTCAATCCCGATGTCTGTCTCCATGAAAACTCCCCCTGCATTCTAACTAGATGACATTGCATAGTCACTTCCCTCTATGAGCATGTTTCTCCATCTGTAAATGAAGTCAGGAGAGGAAGGAATGTCTACTTTCTATTTATAGCAACCCGTTACCACAAGTATATCTTAATTTTATAGAAATGCAGGATTAAAAACAAAATGGACAAGAATGTTATCTAAGGTCCCTCCCTGCTCTGACATTATTTGAACCAGAGGATATAGAACCCTCCTTTCTTCCCCTGACTCCCATTCTCTTCCTCCATCCCTACCCTCTCTCTGGCCTTAGAACACAGAACTCAGCAAGGGTGTACCAAGCAGGTGGAAGGCTTGTAGGAAATGGACTTCTCCTCTGGACCCCCAGCAGAGACCAGCCCCAGGAATCGCTACAGCTGGGAATGTTAGAGAAGCCCAGAACAGACCTGGGTGCCTTGCTTGGCTGGAGCACAGCCTATCTTTTAAATCTGAGCACTTTTCTTTATGATTTCACGGTGTCATTCCCATCCAGCACTCACTTTTCTTTAGGGAAAGCCAGCAGCTGAGTTAGAGAAAGACAGACCTCAAAGTGTGCAAAAGCAAGCAAGTTTCTGCAAAAATTCTGCAACCAACCCTGTGCTCTTTCTGCTCTCTCTCTCTCTCTCCTTCTCTCTCTCTCAAGAACCAAGTGACTTAAGCTTTTCTGACCAAATGACATTCATTTTATCTTTTCTTTCCTTTGGCCTATTTTAATAAAGTGAGGCCACAGCTAGGGACCCTAAAGACTTATATTTAACAATTTTCAAAGAAGACACAAAATTTAAACATCAGAAATGTATGGAAAGGCATTTCTGACTTCTCTGGGGAAAATTACAGACGGTCCAGTAACAATGAGGCCACATTTCCTCAGGGCAAAAATCGGCCGGGACTAAGTAGCACCTGCCTCCTCGGGGAATGGGCTCTCCAGTTGACCAGTTTCTGTTCCTCCCTTATGTCACTTGATCTCCACGGTCAGTATCAATTTGACACTGTTAATTACATCCCACTTCACTAGAGCCTGATCCCTACCGTAAAGTGTGTTTATGCTTTCAGGAAAAGATTTTAAATACAATTGTCTATGAATCAACAATCATATGAAATTACTTGCAGTCAGTTAGAAAAATTTAAAAAGCAGTAAATGAGCCCTAGCTGGTTTGGCTCAGTGGACACAGCGTCAGCCTGTGGACCAAGGCGTCCCGGGTTCAATTCCAGTCAGGGGCACGTACCTCGGGTGCAGACTCCTTCCTGGCCTGGGTCCTACGGGAGGCAACTAATCGATGTGTTTTTTCTCACATCGATATTTCTCTTTGTCTTTCCCTCTCTTTCCCACTCTCTCTAAAAATCAATGGAAAAATATCCTCCAGTGAGGATTAACAACAACAACAACGAAAATTAAAATGCAATGAATGAGATTACAAACATAGTCTGGACCTGGCATATTATAGGCACTCAATAAACAGTAGCTGCTATTGATAGCAGTTGCAGCACTAAAATTATTACTTAACTTAGGGTCAGAGAGACCTGTATCTTGTCACTTTGAGGACAAAATTAGGTCAGTGATGCATCCAAGAGAAACACAAATGAGACTCTAAAAGAGCATTGAAAAGCAGTATAAATCTTTCCTGAATGTCCTTGAAAACTGAGAATTATGTCACAAAACACTTATTTCATAAAAATCCTCCTTACCAAGCTCTGTCCCCAGAGTTCGACTCTTCAGATGACAGCACATTTGATTGCTTGCCTCTCTTTCCATCTCCAACCTCTACCGATTTTCCTCCTCCCTCTTTGTTGCTTCCATTCTTTCCCCATAAAAGCAGTCTGGCATACTCTCAGCTTCTGTTATTGTCCTGGTGAGAGGGTAAAAAGAGCAGGCAGAATTATTTGTAAATAGTTACATGTATGTTCTCTTCTTTTATCCTTATCTTAATTAATATTTACAGGATGATTCCTAAGGAACTACAGATATTATTAATTCACTGTCAAATATTCCAGGAAAGAGTTCATATAATTTAGACTGGGGTGGGTTAAGAACCATAACAGAGGTCTGTATGAAGTACATTAAAAATATAGAGTTTGGGGCACAAATGTATATAAACTGGTAAAATCAAGACAATGCCCTTCTTCTTTCCACCACTCTGGTTCCCAATACGTCTCTCCCCAATATTTGTAATGATCTCAGCATTAATGAGTGGAAATTTCAGGCTTGGAGCAGTCACCCCTAGCCTGGCTTCTGAGATGCAGAAGCTTAGCAGACTTGTGCAGTCCAGAGGCTTACCTGGGTTTGCAGCCACTGGCGTTTAAATCAATAAACATGATGAGTAAAGAGGGTCCATATGTATACTAGATGGAAGTCAAGCGTATGTATTTAAGTCAAGTGTATGCAACAAATGAATGAGCAGCAACATTAAACACAGCCTTTAGGAAAAGACAGGAGGCAAGTGCAAACAAAAAGAAAGCAGAATATGTATTATCTATACTAATAAAAGGGTAATATGCTAATTAGACTGGATGTCTTCCAGATGGCCTTCCGGAAAAAGCCATGGTGGTGGGGGCCGAGGCAGAGGCGGTTAGGGGCAATCAGGACAGCAGGGGAGAACAGTTAGGGGCAATCAGGCAGGCAGGCAGGCAGGTGAGCATTTAGGAGCCAGTGGCCCTGGATTGTGAGCAGTATGTCCGACTGCTGCTTTAGGCCTAATCACGAAGGTCGGACATCCCCTGAGGGGTCCTGGATTGGAGAGGGTGCAAACCGGGCTGAGGGGACTGCCCCCTTCCGTGCACCGGGCCTCTAGTTCATATTATAAAATAAATTCAAGAAAAGTGAACTCTATTTAGATAGTTACCAAAAGGAGAATACTACACAACAAAGTGCATGGGAATAGGCTACATCTCTAGTTACAAGAAGATTAACAACCTTAAGTTTCCTTATCTAAAATAATAAAAGGGTAATATGCTAATTAGACTGGACGTCCTTCTGGGCATCCTTCCTGACAAAGCTGGGGCTGGAGGGAAGCCAGCCTGGGTCCTGGGTGCCTGTGCGCGGCCCGAGGGAAGCAGCCCAGGTCCCGGGTGCCTGCCGGCAGCCGGAGGAGGGAAACCCAGGTCCCAAGTCAGAGGGAAGCTGGTGCCGACAGCCGGGGGAAGGAAAGCCTACTCTTGCACGAATTTTCGTGTCTCTAGTTATAGAAATAAGAATGAAAATGCCTGTACGGAGCAGTCAGATTATAAACATGACAAAGAGAAGGGAGCAGACAGAATAAGAGAGGTGTTTGGTTGCAGTCAGGTCCATGGGTGTAGGACAGGGTGAGGAAGAAGCATGCACAGGTCATACGGCCGGAGAGACTCAAAGACAACCAAAGAATTCTGTCATAGAAGCAGGGGAAACAAAGTTTGTTTGTTTTTGAAACAGAGTTTTAATGAAGAAGTAATGAGTTGTAGAAAGGAAGGAATAATCAATAGCATCAAAAGCAAAAGAGAGATCCAACACAAAAAGTTAAATTTCTACAGAATTTGGCAATTACCAATAAGAGATCATTAGAGTGTCTTCTGAGATTTCCACAGAAAGAAAAGACTTGCAGAATGAAAAATACATTGACATGGTGGTTACTGCTTATGTTCGCCTTCTAGCACCTCCTTAGTCTTCTTATGATAACTGTGCTCTAATTTAGCTATGAAAGACATCCCTTCTTACTTTTAGCAATGTGGTTGAGGTGAAGCAAACACATTTCCATACCCAGGGGCTGATGTGGATTGGATAACCTAATACCATTCCCAAACCCCTTCTCCCTTGCCTGCCTCACCCACTTTCCCAATCACTTTATAGCAAGCAGTGGCAATGTGATGAATGACACAAAGGAGTATCAGTCACTTTGCAAAAGATCAGATGCAATGGGATAAATATATTGATCCACAGGCATCTTTGGAAAATACCATCTTCTACAAACTCTTTTGGTTTCATATTACAGAAAGCCCAAGGCTAACTGTTTTAAACAAAGAGGAAATTTATTGGCTCACATATGTGAAAACTCCTGGAGTTGGGCTGAATTAATCTGTGCAGAAGACTTGTGATTTATGGTGATGCTGACCTTGCACCAGCTTCAAAGGTAGATATGTGACTCAGGCCTAAGTCAATTAACTGAGAACATTTCCTTGATGACAGAGAATTGCTCAGGAATGGGCATAAGAGCCAAGTCAGGACAATTAGAGCCAACGAAACTCAATTTCCAGGATATCTGTGTGAAATAGCAAAGAAGTAATTGAGCAAGAGAATATAGGTAGACGAAGCTATGGCAGCATCTTGCTACTGCGAGGGGAGAATCTGAGACCCAAGCCATACAGAAGAAGCTGAGCTCAGATGAAGAAAAAGAAACTGGGATCTGGTGACAGAGTCTAAGATTTATTCAAGCCTTATCTGAAGCCAGCCCTACCCCTGGAGATTTCCCTTGTACGAGTCAATAAACTTCTTTTTTGTTTATGCCAGTTAGTCTTGGGCTTTTTGTAACATGAAACCAAAAGTCTGCAGCAGATTGTACTTTTCAAAGATGCCTTTGGACCAATATATCTATCCCATTGCACATGCTCTTTTGTGATGTGACCAATATTCCTCCAACTGAGGCAACTGAGCGGTGGAGGGGTGGAGTCTATGTTCCCACTCCTAGAGTCTGGGTGGGGCTTGTGACTGACTGCCTTACTCAGTGGAGTATGCTATGGTGAAGCCAAGTGAAATCTGAGGCTAAGGGATAAAAAGACTCTTCTCTCTCTCTCTCTCTCTCTCTCTCTCTCTCTCTCTCTCTCTCTCCTCCCCGCTCCGTCCCTCTGTCTCTCTCCTCGCCTTTGTACCCTACCACTACATTGTGAGGAAACATAAGCCAGTTGGAGAGGCTACATGTAGGTACTCTAGCCAGCAATCCCAGCTAAGGTCTCGGCTGACAGCCAGAATCAATCACTAGATATGGGTGAATGAACCTTCACATGATTCCAGGCTCCAGTCTTCAAGTCTTCCAGCTGCCATCCAAGACATCAAGGAGCAGAAATGCCATTCTGGCAGTGCCCTGCCTGATACCCTGACCCACACACACAAAAAAATGTGAAAGATAATAAATGATTGTCATTGTTTTCATGAAACTAAGTTTGGGGTAACTTGTTCAACAGCAGTAGATAAACTAATATAGAGTCCTAATGAATAGAACTGGAGTTCTATGTGAGAGTGGTTTCAGAAGAATAGAGGAATGGGAAATAAGACTGCAGAGTGTGAGGAGTGAATTGGAGATGAGGAAAATGAAGCCAGCAAGTAAGCTTCGCTGGAAAATTTCCATGAAAGCAACTCCCTGGTATTTGGAAAATGTGAAACAAGTCTGAATCCAAAGCAAACGGTAGCCTCCATGCTTCTGCTCATCATCATAGGATTAAGATCATGCGTTTGGTAGAATCTAGGAGGAGGAACTTCAGCTAGTAGGTTTCGTGAATTCCTCTGAATTCTAAAAGGCACTAAGAAGGAATCAAAGGTGAATCAGTGAAACACTCAAGAAGACATTTATTTGAGAAGCAGTCTCTGCTCACAACCTCCAGCAGATCCCATTGCCTTTGGTAAGGATAAGCCCTTCGGCCTGGCATCTAAGAGTCTCCTTGGCATTTCTGTTTCCCAACTTACCCTTTATATTCCCCACACTCCAGCAGAACTGCAACGCTGAAGAACATCACTATTTGATGTTTTCCAAACTCTCCTGCACTTGCCACCTTTGGGAGGAAGCTCTGGGACACCAGCGATGGTCAGAATGCTCTTCAGAGCCTGTGCCCATTCTCACCTCAGCCAGGGTCAAGAAGCCTGCAGAGAGAGATCAATGATGTGTGGTCTTAGAGCCCCCAGCCTTCTTCTTACATCATTTTTAAATTAAAGTATAACTTAATACAATAAAATGCATAGATCGTAAGTGTACAGTTCTATGAATGTTGACAATTCTATTCACCTGGGAAACTACCAGTCTAATGACACTTTAGAATATTTGTTCACTCCAAAAAGTTCTGTCATTTCCCTTCCAGTCAATCCTTGTGTACCTTCCCCCCCGCCCCCACTTCCAGAAAACTGCTCTGATTACTACACTATGGTTTTGTCTCTATTTGAACATCATATAAATGTTGTGTCATGCTTCTTTCTTTTTTAATATATTTGTATTGATTTCAGAGAGAAAGGGAGCAGGAGAGAGAGAAACATCAATGATGAGAGAATCATTGATTGGCTGCCTCCTGCACGCCCCCTCCTGGGGATCGAGTTCGAAACCTGGGCATGTGCCCTGACTAGAATCGAACCCTGGACTCTTCAGTCCGCAGGCTGATGCTCTATTCCACCGAGCCAAACCAACTAGGGCTGTCATGCTTCTTTCATGTGATTCATCTGTGTTTTTTGCGTGTATTAATTGTTCATTCCTTCTTATTGCTGAGTAGTATTCCATTGTATGACTATAGCACAACTTGTTTATCCATTTTCCCTGTTGATGGATGCTGGAGTTGTTTGGAGTTTTGAACTATTATGAATAAAGCAATGAACAGTCTTGAACATTACTAGTGGACATTTGTTTTTATTTCCTGGGGGTATAATTGCTGGACTATGGATAAGTCAGTGTTTAACTTTGTTAAAAAAAAAACTGCTAACCGGTTTATCTAAGTAGTTATGCTATGTTATGCTCTCATCAGCACTGTACAAGTTCCAGTTGCTCTCTTTTTGCCAATATCTTTTGGTATTGTCAGTGGGTGTGAAACTGTATCTCATTATGGCTTTAATATGCATTTCCCTGAAGACGAAAGATGTTGAGAACTTTTTCATGTGCTTATTCACATATCTTCTATGAAGTGAGTGTCCAAGTCTTTTGGTATTTTTTAAATTGTTGCTAAGGTTCCAATAGGCATGGAATTCAAGAGCTCACCTGGAATTCACCTGACCCTGGTGCACAGGTTCAAGGCACAAAGAAAGACCAGGTGTCTATAACCAAAGGATCTCAATCTACTTAGGAACTTAGGAGTTAGGCTATACAGTGTTATGCAAGTGTGGCAAATTGTGTCTTTTGACACTGGACACGACACACTTGTTTTTTTTTTGTTGTTTTGTGAAACTGAGGGGTTTGTCCTGTAGAGATTGTCACACTCTGGTTTTGCTGCTCACATCCTCATGAGGCTGTTTAACTTTCCTGTATTTCCTGTAAATTGGTAGTTGGGTTCAGAACCTTAACTGGATTCAGGTTTGATTTTCTGGCAAGGCTCCTTCAATGGTGGTGCTGTGCACTGCAACAGGAGGTACTCAAGGTCTGGTTCTCTTTCTGCCCATAAACTTTAGAAGGGAGTCCCCTTCCAAACAATGGAATCCTTGATTGGGGTATGCTGCCACCAGGTGGTGACAGCACACATCGCCACAGGCTCCAACAAACACTTTCGGGAGATGCCAGAAAATGGGACTTGTTTTCCGCATTGAGCCTACATTAAATCACCGTGATTGTTAAAGATCAAAGCTACTTTAAAAATATATATATTTATTGATTTCATAGAGAGGAAAGGGGGAAGAGAGAGAGAGAAAGAGAGAGAGAGAGAGCGCTCTCCCTCCCCTAGCTTATGGCTGTGCTGAATTTTTCTTGCTCCCCTCCATTCTCAGGTCGATTCTCCTCCCATTCCTCCCCTGGGAAACTGGCTTCTTTGGATTCTATCACTGGGCTGCCTTACGTGCTGGCTTCCAACTGAATTTAGCCCAATTTCTTCTTCATGCTTCTTCTCTACTTTGCTGTGTTTCTGAGTGCTACTTCCGTCAACTACAACTTCTTCTCCTGGTGGCCCCTTTCTGTGGCTTTTCACCCAACTTCAGTTCATACAATTTCTCTTCTTGCTATTTGGGCTTCAGGATTTCAATAATTTCCCTCTATTGTATTCTCTGGAAGTCTCAAACTCTCCTCCCCCCTTTTTGATTTCCTACTCCCCCTACCTCAGTGAGTATTATGTTCTTTAAGGTGTTTCTTTAAGAATGCCAGCTGAGGGCTTCCTGCTGGGATTCGCTCAGATTCTTCTCCTTCAGCTTTCATTTTCTCCTCAGTCCACTTGATGCAAGCACCTGAGTACTTCACTGAGAGGTTCACACAGTCGCTACCTTCTTAGCCAATGACTAATTCTCAGTTCTCTTTTTACTTTCAATTTACCAGCAGCTTAAAAAATGTACGGAGAGGGATAGATTTTAGGGAGAAGGATAGAGAGAGAGAGAGAGAGAGAGAGAGAGAGAGAGAGAGAAACATCGATTGGCTGCCTCCTGCATACCCCCTACTGAGAATGGAGCCTGCAACCCAGGCATGTGCCCTGACCAGGAATTGAAACAGCGACCTCTTGGTGCATAGGACGATGCTCAATCCACTGAGCCACACCAGCGGGTTTACCAGCAGCTTTTGATGCACTCCTTGAAGCACCTCCTCCCCAGGCTTCCCAGTCCCTTGTGGTTGTCTTTGTACATTTTTAGCCACTCCTCTTCCTGACCACATCATGGTAGCATGTCCCAGTGTTCAATTCCCAAATCTCCTCCATCTCTACTCTCTTCCTATTCATCTCACCCAATCCTGGAGATTGAACACCACTTCCACACAGGTGGCTCCCAGTCTGTCTCTAGTCTCAAACTATCTCCAGAATTCCAGAATCACACATCTAGCTGCCTACTTGCCATTGCAAAATCAATACGCCTCAAATAGAATGTCTGATTCCAGACCACCTCCCTTCTCCATTCTTATGTACAACCATCTCAGTCGATGGCATCATTCTTCACCCAGTTGCTCAGCTCAAAAACTTTGGTGTTATCCTTGATTCCTCTGTTTTCCTCATCGCCCCCCCCCCCCCCCAAGATCCAAACCATCAGCAAGTCCTGTGGGTTCTTCCTTCAAAATACATCTAGCATCCCAACAACTTTTCTCCACCTACTACTGTCACCCAAACCCAAGTCACCATTAGCCACTTGGACAGCAATAGCTTTCTTGACTGGTCTTACTGCTTAAATCCTTCCCCTTTCTAATCAGTTCTCCACATAGCTGCCTTCTGATCTTTTAAAAATGTACATTAAGTTATGTCACTCCTCAAGTGTGACTTTACATCACACTTGGAATGAAATTTGCAGGGTTTCCATGAGCTGCAGGCCCTGTACAATCCCGTGGCTCCCACCTCTCAGCCTGCCAGCTCTTCTGCTCTTGCTCCCTTCACTCCAGCCATACAGGCCTTCTTTGCAGGTGCCCAGCTTGGGCCTGCTCAGTCTGTCTGTGCGGTTCCCTCTATGTGGAATGTTCTTTTCCCAGGCTACTTCTCACCCTTCACATCTGTGCTCTCGTTACCTCTTCAGAGGGGACTTTTCAGACCACCTTATCTTAGCACTCCCTTCCCACATCGCTTTCTACCTCTTGTCCGTGCTTCATTTTCTTAGTGTCAAGGCCTGAAATGAAATCCCTGTTTGTTTACATTTGTTCTCTCTCTTGCCCACTAGAAGGTAAGCTTTGCCAGAGCAGGGACTTGGTGGTGTCCAGTAAGTATTTGTTGGGTGGGTTAATGAGTGAGTGGTATCACTTTCATCTCAGCCTCTACACACAGCAAGCATTTGGTGCGTTTGCCCAGTGGAGAGTCTGAGAATCCAGGCCCTGATCCAGAAAATTCCAGGCCTCGGAGTGGAAGGTATGTGAACTCACTGGGCTTCCCTGAGGGCTCTGCATGCCTTTGTCAAGGGCATAGGGATAACATAGCTATGGGGTTGGAGGTTTCAGAGGACTGTTAGTAAGCCTTCTTGCTGTTTCCACGGCCATTTCTTCAGCTGAGCCCTCCTCTTTGTCCTCAAGTTTAGTTCTACACACTTTCCAGAGTCCTCTGCGGGACCTGCTATGGGGGAAGGCAGAGCCACAGAAGTTTTGCTGTGATGAACTCATGGCAAGGAGGAGTCCACAATAGCTGTTACAGGAGGCGAGAGGACTGAGTGCAAAAAAGAGGCCAGGCAGCTAGGCCCCAAAGTGCCTGATCAGCCGCCCATCTGGTCCCAGTGTACTGGCCTGAACTTTCCTGACGCAGGACCTGCTGCCTTGTCTTAATTTAGAAACATTCCTCTGAGTGAACAGGTTGGGTCTTCCATGTTCCAACCCAGCTTCAGGGATTCTGGGAATCCTGGCTGGCACGGATAGCTTCTGAACTCAGAGTTAAAGCTGTTTCAAGATTTGTTTGAACCCAAGGAGGGTGGTCTGTGGGCTCCAGTTACTGTAGAAGATGACCCTCCAGATGACTTTTTCTTCTGCTGACCATGGCTCTCAGGTGCACACTGTATTGCAGCCGAGAGCCTTGGCAAATGTGGATGCTCACTCACGCACAAGCCATTGAAAATTTATTGCGCTGTTATGTGTGATGGGATAGTTTTTTGAGATGTTTAACAATATTCCCATGTCCATGTAGTTCACCACTCTCCCCTCAGTTCACCCCTTCACTGCCCCTACCCCCCTTCATTCAAGGTGCTGCCTTTTTTGTTGTCTATGTTCCCCAGGGAAGGGGTATGATAGACATATAAGAAAAATCGAAGGAGGCTTTTTTGTTTTGGTATTCCACAATTAGGGAAGACTCCAAGAATAGATAAAATTTCTGGAAGAGACAGAGAGAGACTTCTCAAACCCCACCCTCAAAGAAGAGGTTGCCCTAAGGCTGGGAGAAAGAAAAGACAAAGGGGGAAATAAGGGGAATACAGCCCCAGAGGCCAAGCTGAAGCTTGGGGATTCCTTTTCTCCAAGGAAGGAGCAGCCTGATTCCCATGCTCTTAGATGTGGCACAGAGGGAAGAGTGCTGCCAGGCCGGCAGGGTCCTGGCTGTCAGAAATAAGAGAAATAGTGGTGGAAACTGGCATGGCTGATGACCAAAGGCCAGAAGCCCACCTCCATCATCTTAATGGGGTGGGGGAAAATTGTGCAGTGGAGTCCAAAAGACTGAGATAAATTTCTGTTCTTTTGGAAGAATGGGAATTCAGACTATAAATTAAGCTAAGTTTTTACACACACACACACACACACACACACACACACACACACACACACACACACACACGTTATATTTCAAAAAGAAAGTTTTTGAGTTCCTACTGTGTCCCAGGCTGGGATCAGCTACACAGACACCATGGTCTCTGGCCAGGCTGGGACACTCCTATGCTGAACAGAGTGGCTTTTTGAGCTTTCTCTGAAATGCACCTGTTCATCTCCTTTTCCCAGTCAGCTCCCCTCTCAACTCCAACATGGCATACAAGATTCTTCACCATGGGTCCCTGCTTACTTGCTCTTTTTTTTTTCTTGCCACATTGAACCTTCTGTGCTCCACCCAAAATGCCTTTCTCCCAGGAGACTTGTGTTTTCTTGCCTCTGTGTTTCTGCCCACATAGCTTCCCGTCTGGGGAATTCTTCCCCTGTGTCATTTTGTTTTGTAAAGGCCTAACATTAGTACTTTAATCCCCTGGTCAGAAATAATTGCTCCTCTCTTGGAGCTCTAGCCAGCATGGCTGCATGCACTTTTATTTAGTACTTTTGTTTGGTCCTTTACTAGAGATAGTTGGTTATGGATTTGCCTTTTCTGTCTTAGAGTTACCTTGGGCAGAAGCCACATCTCTGGCATTATCCCGAGGGTCTGGCATAGGGGTAGATACCTGTGACTTTTGAAAAGATGAATAGCACAAATTACCCTGCGTGGGATTTGGTTGTAGAGATGATGCATGTAAGTGCACATTAAATGTTCAAAAAATTGTAGGGGGTAGTCCGGCCGGGGTGGCTCTGTGGTTGAGTGTCACGGTTTGATTCCTGGTCAGGGCGCATGCCTGGGTTGTGGGCTCAATCCCTAGTGGGGGGTCTGCAGGAGGCAGTTGATCAATGATTCTCTCTCATCATTGATGTTTCTATCTCTCTCTCTCCCTCTCTCTTCTTCTCAGAAACCAATAAAGATATATTTTAAAAACTGTAGTAGGTCTTATTATTGCTGCTAATGGTGTTATTATTGGTAGAAATGTTACATTCCGAATGGCCTGACCCACCCAGTTAGTGACTCATGAAACAGGGAGCGGCAGAATTACAATCCAACCTCCTTATTGCCCAAATGAGGAAATAGGCCCACAGAACTCTGCCTCCTTGCGCTGGACTCTTTTCTCTTGCAGCATATTCTCCTTAATTCAGCAATATTTAAACTCTTTTGACTGTGTACACTCAAAATAATTTTGAAAAACTTTAAATAGACATCCACATTTTCTCACTAGGGATTTTGAATGGTCACAAGAATTATTGTAAATACAGGGGTTGGCAAAAGTAGGTTTACAGTTGTAACACAAATAAATAATACAATTAATAAATAATACAAGAATAAACTCTTTACATACTCACAACTGTAAACCTACTTTTGCCCACCTCTGAATATATATATATATATATATATATATATATATATATATATATTTTTTTTTTTGAATATATTTTTAAAGCTGGATTATTGTAAAACTTTCACAGTAAAGCTGTAACATCCAGTGGATGGAAATATACTGAAGTGATTTGATACCTATAATCATCTATTAAAAAATAATACATAAAAATAATAAACAAAAAATACACAACCTGTTTTTAAACACTTGCTTATTTCCCCTCTCCTTTCTCCTTACTCATATTTCTATTCCACAGAATATTGTCTGAATGGAATATTTTGACGAAAATCTTTTATTCAGCACCCTTCTGTACTGCAGCTTCACAGATAGGCAGAGCAGGGAATCTTTAGGGCAGCGAAACTACGCTGCATGACACTATCATGGTGGATACCTGTCATCATACATTTGTCTAAACTCATCAAATGTACATCAAGAGGGACTCCTAATGCAAACGATGGTGTCTGGGTGATGATATGTCAATGCAGGTTCATTGGTTGTAACACAGGGACCGCTCTGGTAGGAGATACTGTTAGTGGAGGAGGCTATGCAGGTGTGGGGGCCAAGTGCTTAGGGGAAATCTCTGTATCTTCTCTCAAATTTGCTGTGAACCTAAAACTGTTCTAAAAAAAAAAAATGAGTCTATTTAAAAAATACATATAAAAACACACACACATGCCCTAACCGGTTTGGCTCAGTGGATAGAGCATTGGCCTGCGGACTCAAGGGTCCCGGGTTCGATTCCGGGCAAGGGCATGTACCTGGGTTGCGGGCACATCCCCAGTGGGGAGTGTGCAGGAGGCAGCTGATCGATGTTTCTCTCTCATCGATGTTTCTGGCTCTCTATCCCTCTCCCTTCCTCTCTGTAAAAAATCAATAAAATATATAGAAACAAAACAAAACACACACACATATATTTATACTTAATATTTTTTCTTTCCGGTGGCTATAATTTTTTTTCCTCCTGGACCAAGTTATCACTACAATTGTAATTTATACAGCGATGACCATTTATACACATAATGACCAAACAGTAAAATGTATTAGAAAGACTTCAATCATGATGCCGGGTTGGTATTTACGGTACCCTGAGTTGTCCAATGGGGCAATTTGGTCTCTGGGGGGAGGGGGGGATTTATTCCTCGTGGCAACACCTTTTAGTAAGATCTGGAGGGGAGGACTCGGATGAGAACCGTGACTAGTAGCGACTGCTTTGCAGATCAACTTCAGGACACAGCGTAAGAGAGCTGAGTTCCGTGGGAACTTGGTACGTCCACGCCACTCAGAGACTCTCAACACGGCCCTCCACGCGCGGGGAAGGCTCACCCGAGACTGCAGACCGACTCACCTCAGCTGCCCCAGGGGCCACTTGCCACGCCTACTCCCGGACCAGCACTTCCCGCTTCCGGTCCGAGGACGCACGCGCGCCCCCGCCGCGCCCCGCCCCTTCCGGCCCGGGAGGTTTGATTCCCTTGGCGGGCGGAAGCGGCGTGAACCGCAGGATCTGAAAGGCTCGGAGGAACTCTTGGTCTCTCAGCTTCGCCCGGACCCTAAGCGGGCGCCTCTGTCCCTGTGCCCGGCCGCGCCCTGCCCGGCCCTCCGCCCCTCAGGTCAGTGTCTCCCGCTGCTGTCCCGGCTGGGCGCGGGGGGGGGGGGGGACGGCGGCGAGAGCCCCGTTTGCTCCCAGCTGGGAATTTTACCGGCGCCCCCACCTTAGGGTCCCGTTCCCTGGATGAGATCTCTAGCTTTCCCGACCCCCCGCTTTTCTCCTCTGTGAGTGGGGATAACGATCGTACTTACCTGCAATATAGTCGGGGCAGGCAGAGCGTTTGCCACCCAGGCGGCTGCAACAGATGTGAATTCCCGTGCCGCGTTCCCATGACCTTGTCTCTGCGAAAGTAACTCGAGGAAGGGTTTCCAGTTATTTCTATTCGCGCAACTCAGTTTACTGGGGCAGTTCAGTAAAAAAGGAAAGTGAACTGTGTTATCACCCCTTCCCCACAGCCCAACTCCTTCCTCTCCTTTTACTTTCCCAAAGTAGTGGCTTTCCGGAGGCTCACGCCAAAAGGGGAATATGCACCCAGTGCTGTGTCGGTAAAAGGAGCAGCTCGCACCGGGAAACCCGGGGGGAAAGGGGACACTCCCCAAGGGGGCCATCCCAAGAGGGATCAGGCCTCGGCACCTAGGATGAGTAGTTGTTCTTCAGCTTCACCTTTGTTATTTCTCTTTGGTTGTGGGATGGGGGAAGGTGGAAGGAGGGGGTGTATCAGAGGTGCCTGGAGTTTTGCTCAGAGGCCAGTGATTTTTTTAATTCATAATTTGGTTTCTGTTTACCATGTCGTGTGGAAGAAACCAGAAATGCCCTTATTGCACCTTCATAGGCCTATGTCACCAGTGGACATTTCCATTGTGTCTACTGTGGATCAAGGAGATGAGCAAATCAGTCCCTTAACACCTTTAGGCATGAATGTCTCTTTGCTGGTGCTCCCTGGAGCCTCTGCAAGGGAGCAGGACAGAATGTTAATGGAATGTATTACGAGGCACATAATAAGCTATTCTGTATTCTACTTCTCGTTTGAAATATCCTCAGAATCAGTGTCTGACCAAGCTCACTAGGTAAGGTAAATGTATTACTTAGCGATGAATAGCATAGTCTTTAGGCCCTAAATAATGCCATGTTAAAAAGAAAATGTCCCCAGTTTGTTGCTGTCCTTTAAAATTTAATGATAGACCTCCTCCTATTATCATTCTAGGCAATTTCTTGTTTCCTCAGAGAAATCCAAGACCTCAATTATATATGCCTCCAATTCTTTTTTTAAACTTTTATTTATTTATTTTTAAAATCTTTATTGTTGAAAGTTTTACATAGGTCCTCCTTTTTCCCCCATTAACCTCTTCCAGCCTGCTCCCTCCCCCTCCCCTGGCTCTCACCACCCCTTTATCTGTGTCCATGGGTTATGCATATGCATACAAGTTCATTGGTTGATCTCTTCCCACCCACCCTCCCCTCTCAATTCTATTTAGCCACACTCAGAATGACATTTAGGTGTTTGATTGGGGTCTAGTTTCCTTCTTCATTATCTACATTTGAGGGGCCTTTTGTTTTGACTGGTTATATATCTCCTTTAGCAGCTATAAAGTTGTATTACTCCAATCACAAGTCTTTTCTGTGTTCAGTATTTCCAAACACTAGAGGATTCCAGCTCCACACCTACATTTAAAAACCAGGTAAAATCTATTATTATAGCTGTTTGCAGTGTAAATACATTTTCTTATTCAGTAGCAAAAATGATGTTCCCTGGATTTGATAGATATAATGCAGGCCCACATCAGTAGTATGCAAAGAAAGTTTAATTTGAGGGAAGGGAAGGGTATATAAAGAAAATGGAAGAAAGTAAAAAAGAAGGTGCGTGGTTCAATCTTAGATTGGTGAAAGTTGATGTTTGCTAGTTGGTTAGAGCCCATGATCTGGAAGTTCAAAAGTCATTTGGGAGAAATCTGTCAAGAAGTTAATTATGAAACTGTTATATCCCTTGTCAGGAGAAGTGAATTCCTACACCTTACCAATTGCTTTCTCTCTCTGTGTGGCAAGTTGAAACAGCCCAGTCCTTGTATGGAATTTAGACGGGCAGTAGTGGCAAGTAGGATTCTTGTATTTCCTAAGGCCTTCATTCCCTTTGTGTTTCCTCTTTAGCCCTTGTGTTCTGAATACCGCAATACTGCATTCGTTGGGGATTGGCTCTCCAGTGAACCTGATAGTCCACTTTTACAGCAGACAACTTTCCAAACAGATTTATAGCCTGACATTCCTCCATTTCCAATCTCCTGTTCTTTCTCTTCTCTGTCATCAGTATTCCAAATATTTCTTAGCATTGTGTTGACCTCAATACCTTTACTGCTGTTACTGATTGTTTTGAAATTTCTTAGTCTTATGATTTCTGTTTTTTTTTTTTGGGGGGGGGCGCGGGGGGGTTGGGGGGTGGTTCCCACATTTGCAGAACTGACAAATGCCCTTTCCAGGATTTCTGAATTAGTACTGCTGTTAAGGATATTTCTAATCGTGTCCCTTAGGTGCCCAGTGAGAATCGATTTTGTCCTCTGTGGTATCTCCTTGCCTGGAGTAACATTTGCCATTCCAGTGGAAGCAGAAATGTTTCATATTATGTCACCAACTTTCCATCAGCTTGAGGACCTGACTGTGCTTCTGCTGTTTTCCTGCCCCATTCATGCAGGTTAAGCTAGATTAAAAGGTCAGCCTGCTTACTAAGTTGGTCCAATGCCACCCCTTCCTAGGAAATGGCTAATATTGTTTATTGGATCATAATGTCTTTTGCCCCTGATCTTTATCTTTCTTGGTATTTCAGCTTTGATGTTGAGACTAAAACCAGTTGTTTTTTAAAGCTGATTGTTTTTCTTGAGTTTTGATATTTTTTCTTTCCACAGCTTCTGCTCTAGTGCTCTATTCACTGACTAAATTTTTGAAGACTTTTCACTGCTGATAATAATTTACCTTTTATCTCTGAGTAAAATGATTCATGGAATCAGAGTGCTTTAGGCATTTTAAAAGGATATTTTATTTTATTTCTTTAAATTTTATTGAACTTATTGGGGTGACATTGGTTAATAAAATTATATAGGTTTCAAGTGTACAATTCTATAATACATCATCTGTATATTGTATGTGTTTACCACTCAGAGTCAAGTCTCCTTCCATCACTATTTATCCCCTTTACCCCCTCCTATCCCCCCCCCGCCCCCCCGCCAAAAGGATATTTTAAAAATATCTTTTGTGGTTCTTGATTTATAGCCTGACATTCCTCCATTTCCAATCCCCTACTCTTTCTCTTCGCTGTCATCAGGATCCTAAACATTTCTTAGCATTGTGTTGACCTCAGTACCTTTACTGCTGTTATTGACTGTTTTGAAATTTCTTAGTCTTATTTCTTTTTTTGGGGGGGGCGGTGTGTGGTTCTATTTTATTCCCACATTTGCAGCGCTGACAAATGCCCTTTCCAGGATTTCTGAATTAGTACTGCTGTTAAGGACATTTCTAATCCTGTCCCTTAGGTGCCCAGTGAGAATCGATTTGTCCTCTGAGATGTTTCCAGGCAGAACTTTGCTTTTGATAATTTCATTTCATTTTTTTCTCCACCTCAACTTAAGGAGATAACCCATCCTCACTGTAGTAAGGACCTTGCCAATTACTCCATCTTTTTTTTTTTTCCCTTTATAAACCCACTGTACTGCTGAGGTTGAACTCATACTCTAGGCCAGGGGTCCTCAAACTACGGCCCGCGGGCCACATGCAAATACAAATATTGTATTTGTTCCCGTTTTGTTTTTTTACTTCAAAATAAGATATGTGCAGTGTGCATAGGAATTTGTTCATAGTTTTTTTTTAAACTATAGTCCGGCGCTCCAACGGTCTGAGGGACAGTGAACTGGCCCCCCGTTTAAAAAGTTTGAGGACCCCTGCTCTAGGTCTTCCAAAGTCAGGACTTTGTAGGTTAGTAACATGCTGATCACTCAGCTCTAGGTAAGACAGGATAAAGAACAGAGAACTTGAAGGTAGTGAGCATGGTCATGCTGGCCACCCAGCCACCCCAGAGCCCTCAGCGGGCTTGCGGGAACTCTGCCTTTGGTGAAGGGAGACTCTCTGGCTCTAGAAATGAGCACTAGCACCAGGTTTCAGCTACCAAGAGGCAGTGATCAAGATGTATGAGCTCTGCTCTTTCCAGGTGGAACTTTGCTTCCCAAGTCCCAGTTGGCTGTGCCCAGCCTTTCAGATTGTTAGCGAGAATGGGGTCCTGGCATCCTGAACCCTGTGCTGCCAGAGCTAATCCACCGCTAGGTCCCTGAGGGAGATTTGTACACAGGAGACAGGCCAGGCGGAGGAGGATCTCAATCACTAGCTGGGTCTTTGCCTCAAACCCCTTTGTGAACTCTAGAGCCCTAGTGTGCTGTGCTGGGCTATATGGAAGAGTCTTTGTGCCTGACTCAGTGACCTCCATTTCCCTGGGCCCCTCTGATTCCTGTTTGTCTACCTAAGGGGTGTGGGGGCATCTCTTTCCCAGGTTGAAATCTTGTTTTGTCCTTCTGCATTAGCCTCTAGGAACAAGAGTCCTTTGAGAAATCATTTCTGTGCAGGTTCACCTTTCACCCCCTGTCTTCTTATAAAGAGAGCCCCACTTTGTAGCACCTACACAAGTCCTAGAACTTGACCTATGTATGGGCACTTTTAGAAAATTTATTTGGAAATATACTTCCCAGAAACTTTCTTTTCATAGTTTTACTTTTTTCTTCCTTCTTGGCTTCCATGAAACCGTGTTCTTATTCTTAGCTTTCTAACTGTTCTTTCTCTGCCTATTCCTCTTACCACTCCTAGCTGGTATGGGTAAGGCCTTAGCTGTCTACATTGTAAAGATTTATCTTTTTTAAGTCTTTACACTAATTGATTTTGTGCATGTGTGAAATGGAGACAATCCAGTGTTTTTTGTTGTTTTTCCCATCTGGCTAACCCAGCTCTAAGTCTACATTTCCATTTGCTGTTACCTCTAAAGGTAGTTTTAGTTCAGTACATGTCAACTTTTTTTTTCCTCTGGGATCTTTGCAGCTAAATTTCTTCTTTCTGGAATACTCTTCCTCTTATTCTTTTTGTGCCAACAACTGTTAAGGTTTACCAACCAAAGACCACTAAGAACACATCTGTAGTAAAAAACATTAGGTGTTTTAAGTTTGCTGCTGCAGGAGACACCATTCTCCCTAGGACCTTGGGGTGTCTCAGTGAGAGTGAGTTGAAAGGGGCTTATAGGATTTGGGCTTATGCTGCGTGATTTTAAGAAGGGATTAGGAAAGCTATCAAAGAACTGGGGCATTTCAGCATTTGGGTATTTTAGAATACAGTGGGGCTGAGGATGTCATTGGTGAGAAAGCAGTAGTAAGTCAAATAAAGGATCACTGTCATTTTCACAGTTTTGTATAGAAACATTGTTTACGCGGTCATGTCCAGGTCCTGTTGGAAATATTGTTCAAGTTTTGGTAGGCATATCCAGTCTGATTACCAGCCGGGCTGATGTTCTTTTTCTCACTTCTCATCCTTTGAATTGGATCTCGGCTTAAATATTACCTTCTCAGTGACTCATTCTAACCACTGTTGCTTATTTCTTTCCCAGCATTTATTAAAAATTATAATAATTTAATTTTATTGTCTGTTGATTTGCCTTTTGTCTTTTCTTCTAGAATGCAAGATCCATGAGGACAGGAACCACATTTTGTTTCTTCTCCCTTATAGCTTTAGTGCCAAGTGTGGGTCTGGCACATCATAGGTGCTCAGTAAACACATGTGTGAATAAATGAATGAATAAAAGAAAATTCAGATTAATAGTCTGACTAGTTTTGCAAAATACACTGCTAATCTGTAGTTAAACTCAACTAAGAGCATATCCTCTGCAAGTAAGACAAAGCTAGTATCAGGGTGAGGCCTACTTGATCCTATGGTGTTTTGTAATTCTACTTAATTTTAAAACTCAGGAAGACAGAATAAAATAATTACCTAAGACTTTTACAACAAATTTTTATATATTGTTTGATATATACTTAAGAGTATATGATATGACTTCAGAGTATATGTAAATATGTGAAGCAAACTAATAAGATATGTATTATACACTGAGTGTCCAGATTATTATGACTGGCCAGATTATTATGACCACTCCATCAGTACTTCATTGACACTTCCAAAAATACTGAATATTGAAAACTTCCTAAAGCAAACTAATAAGATATGTATTATACACTGAGTGTCCAGATTATTATGACCGGCCAGATTATTATGACCACTCCATCAGTACTTCATTGACACTTCCAAAAATAGTGAATATTGAAAACTTCCTAAGCAAATACTCTCAAGGTTTTATTATTATTATTATTATTATTTGCATAACTAATTCACTTCATTGAACTGATGGGGTGGTCATAATAACCTGGCCGGTCATTAAATCTGGCCACTCAGTGTATGAATCTTAAAATTGTATATTATTGAATCTTAATTTGCATTTCCCTGATGACTAATGAAGTTGAGCATTTTTTCCCATCTTTTTGTTGGTTATTTGTGTTTCTTTATGAAATGCTTTTGTATTTCATTTGCTTATTTTTTCTTTGGTTGTCTTTTTCTGTATTGTAGGTTTGGAGTCTATGTATTCTGTATAAAAATCCATTGTTATAAATGTTGCAAATATTTTCTCACATTTATGATTTTTTGAAATGATGCCTTTGGATGTGCAGAAGTTTTTAATTTTAACATTGTTTAATGGAATTTTTATAATTAGCACTTTAAAAGATCACCTTCTGTCTGGAAATCATGACAGTATTCTATTAAAAGTTTTAAAGGTTTACTTTTCATATTTAAGTCTTTACTTGACCTGAAATTGATTTTTATGTATGGTGGGAGATAGGAATCCAGTGTTTTTTTTCATGTGGCTAATCAGTTTTTCCAGTATCATCTATGTGCCCAAGACTTACTTATATTTGCAGTACAAGAGTGGAGGACATAATCTCATACTAGTTCCTTTTTTGATCTTGCACTATTTCTATTTTGCAGGTTCTTTTTGTAATTTTGAGTAAACTTCCAGCAGGACTATGAAAGATTATGATGAGCTTCTCAAATACTATGAAATATATGAAACTATTGGGACAGGTAATTGTTATTTTTTCTTGGGGAGAAATGATAGATCAACTATTTGAGAGCCTAGTGTGTTTGGGCAGTCATGAGCTTTCTAGACTAAATTATGTCGTTTTAAAATTCTTCAACCTACTTTAGTTAGAAAAAGTGGAGCAAAGGAGAGGAAAATAGTAGGAGAGGCCTTGCAAGTCATTTTATTTAGAAGAAAGTCATTTGGAGAGTGATCTGATCTTTGTTTCTAAGGGTCACCCTCTCTGCTTGGTTGTAAAGAGATTGGGTAGAAAAGGGCCAGGGCAGAAGCAGAGAGATGTTAGGAGGTTATTGCAGTAATTCAGGTGAGCAGTGCTAGAGATGATGGTGACTTGGTAGAGGCTGATAGTAGTGAATGAAGGTCATGTAAGGGATGGAATTCTGTATACAGACATACACATGTGTGTGTGTGTGTGTATTTTGATTTATTGAGATATTAAACAGTCAAAAATGCAAAGTGCACCAATCTTGATGGACTTTTACATACATGTATATGCCTATGTTTCCTGATCAGGTTAAGACATAGAGAGCATTTCCAGTCAGACCCTTTCTTTTAACCTCAAGGTAACTACCATTGATATAGTTTGAAGATATAGGCAATGGGATTTGTTGATGGGTTAGATATGGGGTAGGGGACAAAAGAGAAGGACTAAGGATGGCCCACCCTTTGGTTTTTGGCCCAAGCACCTGGGAAATGGAGTTGCTGTTTACTGAGATGGGGAAGGTCATGGAGGGACTATTAGAAGCTTCTTCTTAGAAATGTGAAGTTGGCACTTTCTTTTAGATACTTAAGTGTAGAAATTTTCCCACTTTTGATACAGTTTTAAAACATAATTGTTCATATTCCCAGTTTTAAAACTGAATGGAAGTTTCATATTACTTGACTTTTGTCTCAGCAACTTTACATTGTGTTCTAGCAATATTAATTATAAAGCAAATTTTATTGCAGTGTTAATTATAAAGCATATTTCTAAAGGATGAATTCTGTTTGTTCATTAAAAAATTAAAAATATACTATCATGGTAAAAAAAAAAATCTTCGGCTATTCATTGGATTGAGGAGAGGGTAGGGTCATGGCTAACACCTTGGAAGCAACAGGAAGAAAGAGCCATAAACTTATAGGAAAGTAGGGATTGATAGAGCCTTTTGAAAGCATATGGAATAGTGTTTGTGTCTGAGTCCTCAGTTTGCTCTGCTATTGATATTTGGATTAGTCTTGCTTATCTCTTCATAATTTTCCTACACTTAGGTGGCTTTGCAAAGGTCAAACTTGCCTGCCATATCCTTACTGGAGAAATGGTAGCTATAAAAATCATGGATAAAAATGCACTGGGGGTAAGTTTAAAATTATTTTAAAAATATTTATACATCAGTTTTGTGAATTGAAACCCAAATTTGTCCTAATGTTCTAGAATAATATTATTAGAATAATATTTCTCTAGTGTTGTAAATTGCTAGTTCTGTGTAACTGGCAGGTTTTGAAAAGCAATCTGAGGGGAGGGGTTACTTTGTCCTTAATTGTAATGCAAGGCAATGGCATATGTATGAAACCTGAAGGATCCGTTTCTCTGCAGTTGTTTCATGGTCTTGAAGATGGTTCTTGGTATTCAAATACTCTAACTCAGTGTTACCTATTTTATGATATATAGGTAGATCTTACGTCCTAGAATTTTATCCAAAATAACCTTAGTAGTTCTCTAATGAAATCCTCCTTTTCTTGATCAGCCTTTTTTTCCAGGATTGAGATGCTCAATACCTCCTAATGCAGCTCATTCAATTTGTGATCGTGGTTATAATGTACATAAAGTTTTTTGTTCTTATACTGAGAGAAAATCTGTCTCTTTTGATGATCTTTATGGGTCCATTATACCCTATCCCAGTGTTGGCAAACCTATGACACGTGTGTCAGAGGTGACACGCGAACTCATTATTTTGGTTGATTTTTCTTTGTTAAATGGCATTTAAATATATAAAATAAATATCAAAAATATAAGTCTTTGTTTTACTATGGTTGCAAATATCACAAAATTTCTATATGTGACACGGCACCAGAGTTAAGTTAGGGTTTTTCAAAATGCTGACATGCCGAGCTCAAAAGGTTTGCCATCACTGCCCGATCCAGTATTTGTACTCACCCTGAATGGTCTTTTATTTCTAATTCAATGTATCGTCCTTCATATGGTTTAGTTTCAACTGATAATTCAGGCTCTTCTTCAATATTTTTGTTTATTGAGCTCAATAATATATTCACTAAGCAAATAAAGGCATTAAAAACATATTTTCTTGAGCCCTCATGAATGAAATCAGTGATTATAAGTCTGATTAAATTAATTTCCTTAAGCAATGTAAACTTCAGTTGCAACTTTAGTATGACTTATTCACATGAACACTACAAATACTTAAATAGCAAACAAAATGTGTATTGTTATTACAAAGTGTATTACCAAACTGATACTCAAAATTTATTCTAAAGCATCAGTGTGATAACATTAATTCATTAATTTATTTTTTCTAATTTTGTTTTTATATTTTCTGTTGTTATGCTTATTTTAATTACTTCCTAGCACTTTAATAATATTTTGATTACTTCCAGGGTTTTAGTTATCCGACTCCCACTCTCCCCAAAAGAGAAAAAAAAAAGATTATCATATTAAAATAGTCAAAGTTACAATTGATTCTTTGTCAAGACCTGACATCTGGTTGCATGGTCCTAGATAAGTGGGTCTTAAGCCACAGATCATTAGATTGAGTCCCTTTTTATAATAAAGTTTTACATGTTACTTCATGGATATCTATATTTTTGTCTTTAATATGGACTTTCAGCTTGGCTTATCCTCCTTCCCAACCAGCTTTTTATTTTGAAACATTTCAAGCCCCTAGAAAAATTGGGAAACTGAGACAGTGAATATCTTCATACCTATCACCTTCATTCTTAAGGAACATTACTAAGAATAAAAGTAGTAGCTCAGGCATGCACACTAAGTAGAGTTTCTGTCATTTTCTTTGTTTGGAATGCAAACCTTCTAAGGGAATTGAGATTTAAAAATTTTCAGGACTTTGGCTATCAATCCACATTAAGTTTGCCTTTCATAAAACCCTCAAGGCCTATTTTTTGCACATACAAATAAGTTTTGTTATATTTTTCTGTATTGTGGAACACTTTGTTTTGAGACTGTTGATTGCTTTTGCTACTTAGTATTAATCTTTTTATATTGATTCTTGAAACACTTCCCAAATTGGTTTATTGCACATTTAATACAATGTTTTGCCACAGAGTGATTTGCCCCGGGTCAAAACAGAGATTGATGCCTTGAAGAACCTGAGACATCAGCATATATGTCAACTCTACCATGTGTTGGAGACAACCAACAAAATATTCATGGTTCTTGAGGTTTGTAGTACGTTACAGAGACCTAACTGTGTTTGTTCACTGTTTTAATCTGTTTGAGCTGCTATAACAAGTATCACAGACTGGGAAGCTTATGAACAACAGACATTTATTTCTCACCATCTGGCGGCTAGGAATTCCAAGGTCAAGGCACCAGTATGGTTGGGTGAAGGCTCTCTTCCAGGTTCTGAGCGGGCACCTTCTCACTATGTCCTTACATGGTAGAAGGGCCAAGGGATCTCCCTGGAGCCTCTTTTTTTTTTTTTTAATTGAATTTATTGGAGTGACACAGGTTAATAAAATCATATAGGTTTCAGGTGTACAGTTCTATAATACATCATTTGTATTTTGCATTGTGTGTTCACCACCCAAAGTCAAGTCTCCTTCCATCACTGTTTATTCCTCCTTTACCCTCTCCGATCCCCCCCCCCACCCCCACTCTAGAGCCTCTTCTAAGAGCACTGATTTCATTCATAAGGGCTTCACCCTAATGTGCTAATCACTTCTCAAAGGCCACCTCCTAATACATCTTTGTGGGTTTAGGATTTCAACATATGAATTTTGGGTGGGAACAAACATTCATACCATTTCCATTCACTTTATCAATTGTTAAAAGTACGTTTCACTTGAAATATTAGAATAAATGTTAAGGCTTTACCTGTTTGAGTTCTGTCTATAACAATTTATATCAAATAGACATTTATTATAAATTGGAGATTCATTGTAAATGTACCCTTTCTAATACACTCCTAATGGGGAGGTGCGGTTTAATAGACAGAATATGTTAGAATTCGTCCCTAGGCAGTGGTTGGCAAACTCATTAGTCAATAGAGCCAAATATCATCAGTACATCGATTGAAATTTCTTTTGAGAGCTAAATTTTTTAAACTTAAACTATATAGGTAGGTACATTGTTATTAACTTAATTAGGGTACTCCTAAGGCTTAGGAGGAGCCACACTCAAGAGGCCAAAGAGCCGTATGTGGCTCGTGAGCCGCAGTTTGCCGACCACTGCCCTAGGGGGAAGGATTCATTTTAGTTTATATGGTGTGTATGGTAACAAATTACCACCAACTTGGTGGTTTAAAACAACAGAAATTTATTGTCTCACAGTTCTGGAGGCTAGAAATCTGAAATCAAAGTGTGGGCAAGGTTCATTCTGGAGAATCTGTTCTTTGCCTCTTTCCTAATTTCTCATTGTTGCTGGTAATCCTGGGCATTCCTTGGCTTACAGATGCATCACTCCATTCTCTGCCTCTGTCTTCAAATGGTCCACCCTAATCCAATATGATGTTATTTGATTTGATCACATCTACAAAGAACTTATTTACAGATAAGGTCACGTTTACTGGTACCGGGTGTTAGGACTTCCAACATATCTTTTTTGGAGAACTCAATTCAATCCACTAGCCTTCAGCATATGTATTATGCAAACCAAACTCGTTTAAGTTTTCCCCTGCCCTTTTTGGCTTGAAGCTTACTTAAAGTCTTTAGAACTTGCATCATTCATCTCTTGTTTCATTTTCCTTAGTCTCAGCCAAATAATGTGTAACTGCACATCATTTTCACAGATTAGCTCTGTTTTAAAAGCACATTTTAAAATTCATAATGCTGGAAGTTTTGGACCTAGAACCATTTTCTTTTTATTACACCGTAGATCCACCCACATGGTCAATAGTGGTGATTTTAAAGTCTTTTTAAAATGCTGATTCCCTTGTCCAAATTAAATACTTACACACACACACACACACACACACACACACACAAAACCACCACTAACAAAAAACCCTTCCATGAACCTAGGGCAAAATTGAAAAGGTATAAGAGAGTATATATTAAAAAGTAAAATTCTCTCTCTTCTGTATCCCTGTCATCCAGTTTCTTTCCCCCTGAGTAAATAACTTACATTTCTTGTATTTCCTATAGATTTTCCATGTACTTACAAATGCCTATTTATATTTTATACATATGTATGTGTGTATAGCTTATTGGTTTCTGCCACACAAATGGTCACATACTATTCTGTACCTTGTATTTTTCCCCTCACTTAACATTTTAGTTTGGAAACTGTCTATGTGCATTTATAGAGATTTTTGATGTTTTTGTTTTGCTTTACTTTGTATTTCTTTATTTGAAAATGTAAAGTAGGCTTTTTAATGTAAATCTTATTGGATAGCAGTGAAAAAGATTGATTATTGTGGCATAATTTATATATGATAAAATGCACATATTAGGTGTACAGTTTGAAAAAGGTACACACCCATGTACTTCCTACCCCAGTCAAGGTATAAATCATTTTCATCACATAGGAAAAGTTTGATGTTAATCCCCGTAACCTCATCCACCCACTGCTCTTCTCAACAACCACTGATTTGATTTCTGTCACCACATATTAGTTCTATTTATTCTAGAACTTTATACAAATAGCATCATATGGGCTGTACTCTTGTGTTTAGCTTCTTTTGTTCAGCAGAATGCTTTTTGCAAGTCACAATATCAATATATACTCTTGTACCTTGCTTTTTCACTTAATACGGGAGATTGTTTCATTTCAGTTCATGAAGAGCTTTTTTTAAATTATGTTTTTGAGAGAGGGAGGGAGAGAGAAAGAAACATCAATGAGAGAATATCCATTGCTGCCTCCTGCACGCCCCCTACTGAGTATTGAGCCCACAACTGAACCCATAACCTGGGCATATGCCCTGATTGGGACTTGAACCAGCGACCTGTTGGTGCATGGGACAACTAACTGAGCTACACTCGCCAGGGCAAGAATTTTTTTTTTATGGCTGCATAGAATTCCATTTTATACCTGTGTCATAATTTACATAGTGTGAACATATTTGAATTGTTGCCAGCCTTTTGTTGTTACAAACAGTGCTACTGTAGTGAATGATCTTGAACATGTGTTGTTTTTGTTGTGAGAGTATATCTGTAGGAACAATTTCTAAACATGGAACTGTGAGGTCAGAGGCTATCTACTATGATAGTATAATTTTAATTGCTAATGTAAAATGAAGCCTTAAATGGAAACCCCGGTTTACAGAAACATGGAGCTGCTCTGGAGAAGAAGGGATGGAAAGCCTAGAGCTTTGTGCTCTGGTGTCCATTCTCCACAACCTCTAAGGAGCCTCTGTGGAGCTGGGCTCCGCGTACAGACTTAAAATCACTGGTCTTCGAGATGGAGAAGCAGTAATTGCTGCTGGGTTTTTTGGTTTCAGGTAACTACACTAAATGTACGTGCCTTAAGATGAGAAGGGGTTTTAGTACTTTGCCATAAAAATATAAAGCCCCGAATGAACTTAAAAATTAATGGTAGTTGGTTCTATTTCTACTTACTGGTAATAAAAGCTTGAGATCAAGATCTATTGTTCTTTCTGGAATAATTGTTGATTTGTTTGATCCTGAGAGTGTATTTTTTAATATGCCTCACTCAGTTCCCTTGCCTATTAGTTTAATTACTGTCTCTAAGTGAAGTATGTTTTTAAAAAGATATTTTTTAAATTGATTTCAGAGAGGAAGGGAGAGGGAGAGAGATAGAAACATCAATGATGAGAGGGAATCATTGATTGGCTGCCTCCTGCACACCGCCTACTGGGGTTCGAGCTGCAACCCAGGCATGGTCCCTTGACCGCAATCAAACCCGGGACCCTTCAGTCCACAGGCCAGTGCTCTATCCACTGAGCCAAACCGATTAGGGCTGAAGTATGTTTTTTATTTTCAATTCCTCTGACGTGAGTTTTGTAAGTAGTAACAATATCTGTGTGATTCTGTTGCTGTTAAGTATTGCCCTGGAGGAGAGCTGTTTGACTACATAATTTCCCAGGATCGCCTGTCGGAGGAGGAGACCCGTGTCGTCTTCCGTCAGATCGTTTCTGCAGTTGCTTACATGCACAGCCAGGGCTATGCTCACAGGGACCTCAAACCGGTAAGTGACTGTCACAGTTAGATGGTCACCTGAGAGTTCAGCATTATTTACTTGTTACGACTAGGTTCTAACTGTTTAGAATCTATCTTTGCTTCCCCCAACCCCCGCTATAATATATCACTCCCTCTCCTCCTTTGACTTCTGGTAGGGTTTTTTCAATGGACTTATGATTGACATTCTATTTATCTGCCAATTGGGTGTGACATTATAAATGTCTTTGTAATCAGCCATGGAATATAAACTTCAGAATTTTATCTCTAGGAAAAAAGAGTTTTAAGTACTTTCTTTGAGTATATTGTCATTTAATATTTTCCATCCAGTTCTCTTCCTAACCCCATCTTCCTTTAATTTTCATTCCATTACGCCTCAGACAGGAATAGTTCAGTGTGTGGGCAGACTACTTTTCAAGGACAGAATAAAAATGTGAATACTCTTAAGACTGCAGGCTCTGACTAATGTGAATGGTGGTGAACATGGATATTAATGTTGCTTGGTACTAGGGTCAGGGACCTAGAAACGGCCCAACAAAATATGGCAGTGTTACTATCCTTTTCCTATTGTTTATACTCAACCCTAAGATGGGAGCTCATTCTTTTGTTTAAATTTGCCTTTAGCATACATTGTTTGCTTATAGTTGAACCTCAGAGCACTAAGGAGAAAATGGTTTATGCTAATGTGTCTTGAGGGGAAGTGGGATATAGTTATCAACATTCTCCTCTCTCCCTTTCTATACTTCTTGTCATTTCATTCTTTTTTAAAATGATTTTCACTCTATTATACCCAAGTTTTTAAATATAAAAACCTTAAATTGTTTTTAGAAATGGCTAGAGGTAGGATGTGTTATAAGGAAGTCATTATAGTTATGAAAAGATCTTTGTTTTTCCAGGAAAATTTGTTGTTTGATGAATATCATAAAATAAAGCTGATTGACTTTGGGCTCTGTGCGAAACCCAAGGTAAGTGCAGAAATAAAAATTCATCTATTTTTTTTTTTTTGTAAATGCACACTAAGGTGTGTTATCTTGCACTGACTTCCACTAAGTATTTATTGAGCCTGGTTGCATCCATTGAGAAGGATGTTAAATTTCATCCCTTTATGAGTTCTCTAAATGACTCTGACATATAACCAAGATAGAGAACCACTAGGTCCAGGGTTGGTCATGCTAAAGACCCCATGAGTATGCTGAGAGAATTTGCAGTGTTACGAGGCCATCACAGCATGAATGCTGAATTGATCATGTGTTTGCAGTTTGAGTATGTTGCCACTAGATGATGCCTTTGTTTACAGGAATTTGGGGAATTTATTGCAAATCTATTCTTTGTTATCCAAAATGGTTATATAACTAACAGTTAGTTACATTTTGAGAGATGGTCCCATTTCCTTATAAAAGAAGGAAAAAGTCCATATGGGCTTTTAAATTTATACTGTTATGTGTTTTCTTAACTTGCACTCCACAGTTGAGACTGGCATTTTCTAGCGTGCCTTCTCTCTGAGGTGACTTTGAACTTTCCACTTCTGCTGTCTGCAGCAGAGCTCCTGTGTGGCTGCCTGTTGGAGGCTGCCTCCTGAGTTCTCTAATGATGGCACTCACAGTCTCTACAACGAGCTGTCTGCACTCATTAAGAATGCTGGAATTGCAGACCTATCTGAGCCCTTTGTAGCCCACGGTTATTTCCTGCCCCAATCAGAATTAGCTCGGTGTACAGGGAATCAGATTTAGCCCCTCCGGCTGAATGTCTGATTCTTTCTGATTTTTCTCTCCTTCCCTCGGTACTTCAGAAATGTCAGTGGAGCCTTGTGTCTTGACACCAAATGATAGAAGGCTTTTCTTTGATTGACAGGTATATAAAGATAAAACATACTTTGAGCAGATAAACTGGTTTAAGCCATGTTCTCCACAGGAGGCAGTGGAGAATGTTTGTGACAGACTCCATTAGCCTTTGCTTGTGGCTGCCACAGATTTGACACACACAGACACCATCTGAAAAAGCAGTGGTGGGCAGAGAAAGGATTGCCTCAGCTTTCTGCTGAGAACTCATTTCTGGCATGTTGTTACAGTTGTGAATGCAGCCTCACAATTTCACAAATCCTTTGCCAGTTGTGGAACTGTACGGCAAGTGTGGGGCAGTAGTGTCATTTTCACTGTGCCTTGATATTTCTGTGGGAGAGCCGAGGAGGCTGAGCAGATTCCTTTTTGCTGGATCTGGAAGCTCAGGTCGTGGTTGGTGTTACAACTGAGACTAGAAACCAGACGCCCAAAGCAATGTTCTGTGTAACATATTGCTCTCTTCCCTCTAAGGAAAAAGAAAGCTCTTCTGTATTTACAGGAAAGGTTTGATATTGGAGATAGCATCCAGTAAAGAAATAATCTTTTTTCCTTGAGTACTTAGGGGTGGGAAGACATGGATGCTTGGAAGTATGCTAAGCTGATTATTATGCAAATGGATGTCTAGGGAAGTATGAACTGACTTGGCTGCACTCAGGGGAAAAGGATTTTGTTCCTGCCAGTCTGTGATGGTATTGGAAATCCAGAGAAGGTGAAACCACAAGCATGCATGCATATAGGCAGAGAATATTGGGTTGGCCCCAGAAGTTTTTTATTATTTGGGGTAATTCTTCATCTAGCTTCTCTTTGCTTGTGCTGAAAGAATGATTATCAAGGTTTTAATTCTCTGGAGAGCTATAATTAATAAGTGTTTCATTTTTATCTTATCGGCAGGGTAACAAGGACTACCATCTACAGACATGCTGTGGGAGTCTTGCTTATGCAGCACCTGAATTAATACAAGGCAAATCGTATTTGGGATCAGAGGTAATTATTCATTGGTTAATTCAATATATACTTTTGGTGACCTATAGTGAGTCAGGCACTGTGCTTTGGGGATATAGTGATGAGGTAATCCTTGGTAATAAATGAAATGAACAAGTTGCAATAAATATAATACATAGTACACTTATAAAGCAAGGAGCTACGGTGTTTTTGGAGTCCTTCTTGTGGTTGGTTTTGTGTTAAACAGTTCCATAGTTTAGACTGGTTAGTCCAGCCAGGTAGAGAGCACAAGGCCAGGGTGCAGGGTCAGTTTTCAGAGATGCTGGTTAGCACAGAGAAATCTATACTTAGTCCATAGCTAACTATTCAAGGCCAGCAATGTAGGAGGCCCAGCTTAGAAAGCCTGGTCATTGCCTGCTTTACCACTAGCTGCCTCAAGCTAGTTAGCCCCTTCCATTCTCTGGAATACTAACTTTGCTGATATTAATATTGTAAGAAATGTTTAGTCATCAAAAACTCAGGAAATGCTTGCTGGGATAAACAGTTTTCTTTAGTTCAGGACATCTACAAATCTGTATATGTTCTTGTATGGTTCGATCCTTTGGGAGGGGGCAATCACAGATAGCAGCTAGTTTCAATTTTACTTGCCTACAGAATCCACTTTTTTTTTTTAAAATATATTTTATTGATTTTTTACAGAGAGGAAGGGAGAGGGATAGACAGTTAGAAACATCGATGAGAGAGAAACATCAACCAGCTGCCTCCTGCACATCTCCTACTGGGGATGTGCCCGCAACCCAGGTACATGCCCTTGACCGGAATCGAACCTGGGACCTTTCAGTCCGCAGGCTGACGCTCTATCCACTGAGCCAAACCGGTTTCGGCCAGAATCCACTTTTTATGTGGAGTATCTTTTGGAGTTAGTGTTAAAACTTTGGAATATGCCAGTTTACTTTATTTGTAACACTAAGATGGGAGCTTGTTTTTGGTGACTTTTTATTTGGATATAATCTCAAACTTAAAGAATAGTTGCAAGTATGGAATGAGAAACTTCTGTATATATTTGGTCAAATTTACAATTATTTACATCTTTTCCTATTTGCCTTATCTATCTTTCTCTTCATATATATATATATATATATATATATATATATACACACACACACACACACACACACACACACACACTGTGTTTTGAACCAATTGAGAGTGAGTTGGACATACCCCTTTATCATTAAATGCTATGTATATGTTTTCTAAAAGCAAGGGTCTTCTCTTTTTATAACTGTACTTTAGTTGTCCAAATCAGGAAATTTAACATTGATACAATTTATTTAGTTCACAATTCATATTCAAATGGTGTCAATTGCACCAATAATGTCCTTTACAGCTATATTTTCCCTTCAGTCCAGGATTCAGTTCAGACTCATGCATTGCATTTATTTTTTTATTTTTAAATGTTTTTTAAAAAAATTGATTTCAGAGAGAGGAAGAGAGGGATAGAAACATCAATGATGAGAGAGAATCATTGATCAGCTGCCTTCTGCACACCCCACACTGGGGATCGAATCTGCAACCCAGGCATATGCTTCTACCGGGAATTGAACTGTAACATCCTGGTTCATAGGTTGATGCTCAACCATTGAACCACACCAGCCGGGCCCATGCATTGTATTTAATTGTCTTGTTTCTTTGGTCTTCTTTAATCTGGAAGAGTTCCTTAGACTCTCTTTATCTTCTGTGACCTGGACATTTTTGAGGAAGTCAGTTATTTTGTAGACTATTCCTCAGTTTGAATTTATCTGATGCTTCCTTATGATTAATTCAGGTTAAGCATTTTTGGCAGAAATACCACAGAAGTGTTATCACCTTCTCAGAGCATTGTAGGAAAGGGAAAAAACTTTTACTGAGCATGTATCATAATTATGGAATCATGCTAGATCTCCTCCCCCCAATTGTGGTAAAAAATACACATAACATAAAATCTTAACCATTTTTTTTAAATTAATCTTTATATTAATCTTAACATTCTTATAGATGTACCTCTTTTTTCCCCTCATAGCTCCCCTCCACCCGGTTCCCACCCCACTCCAGGCCCCTGCCACCCTATTGTCTGTTTCCATAGGTAATACATACATGCATATAAGATCTTTGTCTAACCCAGCCGTGGGCAAACTACGGCCCGCGGGCCGGATCCAGCCCGTTTGAAATGAATAAAACTAAAAAAAAAAAAAAGACCGTACCCTTTTATGTAATGATGTTTACTTTGAATTTATATTAGTTCACACAAACACTCCATCCATGCTTTTGTTCCAGCCCTCCGGTCCAGTTTAAGAACCCATTGTGGCCCTCGAGTCAAAAAGTTTGCCCACCCCTGGTCTAACCTCTTCCTGCACTCCCCCCCCCCTCGCCCCCCACACCCCTTTCCTTCCGAGAACCATCAGTCTCTTCCATTTCCATCCTCCTTACATTCACCAGTTTATTCTGTTCATCAGATTTTTTATTCATTTGATTTTTAGATTCACTTGTTGATAGATATGTATTTGTTGTCACTTTGTTCATATTTTTTATCTTTATCTTTTTCTTCTTCTTCTTAAAGAATACCCTTCAGCATTTCATATAATATTGGTTTGGTGATGAACTCCTTTAGCTTTTTCTTGTCTGTGAAGCTCTTTATCTGACCTTCAATTCTAAATGATAGCTTTGCAGGATAGAGTAATCTTGGTTGTAGATTCTTGCTATTCATCATTTTGAATATGGTCATCTTTGGATTCCTCTTGTTTGGGGTTCTGTGTGCTTCCTGGACTTGTAAGTCTATTTCTTTCACCAGGTAGGGGAAGTTTTCTGTCATTATTTCTTTAAATAGGTTTTCAATATCTTGCTCTCTCTCTTCTTCTGGCACCCCCATAATTCGGATGTTAATACACTTGAAGTTGTCCCAGAGGCTCCTTACACAATCTTCATATTTTTGGGTTCTTTTTCTTTTTGCTCTTCTGGTTGGGTGTTTTTTGCTTCCTCATATTTCAAATCGTTGATTTGATTCTCGGGATTCTTTAGTCTGCTGTTGAATCCCTGTATATTCTTTATTTCAGTCAGTGTATGCTTAATTTCTGACTGGTCCTTTTCCATTTTTTTTTTTGGCATTCTCACTAAGATCGTTGAAAGTCCCATTAAGTTCCTCAGAGGTTTCTAGAAGATTTTTGAGTAACCTTATAACTGTGGTTTTGAACACTATATCCAGTAGTTTGCTTTCTTCCATTTCTTTCATTTGTGAGATGTTTCTTTGTCTCTGCATTTTGGCTGCTTCCCTGTGTTTGTTCTATGTATTGGGTAGCTGCTAAGTCTCCTTAAGTTGATAGAGTGGCTTTGTGTAATAGGTGTCCTATAGGGCCCAGTGGCTCAGCCTCCCCAGTCACCTGAGGTGGACACTCTTGGTGCACCCCTTTGTGGACTGTGTGCATAGTTTTGTTGTAGTTGAGCCTTGATTGCTGTTGGTATCACTGGGAGGAATTGACCTCCAGGCCAATTGGCTGTGGGGACCAGCTGCGACTACAGTGGGAGAGCTGCTGTGCAGGAGACACCCTTATGGGGCAGGTCTTGCTTCAGTGGGGCTTTGGTGCTCACTGAGTCTGCCCCTTGAGTGTGTCACTTATGGATGTGAAGAGTTGTAATCTGGTATGGTCTCACACTAACCACTGGGTATACTGCCTCTTAGGTCTCCAGGAAGGTGCAAAGTCACCCACTGCCTGGGGCCATCCAACAGGAGCTACAGAAATATCTAAATATTCCTCCTCTTTGTATTGGGTTTAGAAGTGCCCAGATGAGGCCCAGCTGTGAAGCAAGGCAGGCTGGTGCTGATGCTGGGTCTTGATAGGTTTGGGGCTCCCTGACCCAGCTGCAGCTTGTTTGACAGATTTTCAGCCTGAGAACGGACAGACCATTCATATGCAAAAACAGCTGCACACAGCTTGGGTAAGGTTGTAAATTGGGTGGGGCAGGGTCTCTGGGAATCACCAGGGCGGAGCAAACAGAAATGGCTGCCAGTAAGTCCTGCACTTCTAAAAGGTCCCAGCATGGGAACAATGAACAATGACCACTGGGAGCACCTCCGCCTGGAAGAAAGCCTTCCCTGAGTTCCTGCCCTGATGCCAGACAGTCCAGTTTCTCCCCATATGTGTCTGGGTCCCCAGAGCCTCGTTCAGCACTGGAGCTCAGAGGAAGTGGGAGCTTGTAAATTCAGTTCTCAGTGTAGGCCTTTTAAGAGGAGCAGCTGGGTTTCCAGCAGCCTGTGTGCCACTCAGCCCCATTCTGCACTGGTTTTTACAGCCTGAAGTTCTTACTGCCTGTAGGGACTTCTTTCCCCAGCTCTGGAACCCTGGGCTGGGGTCTGGTGTGGGGCTGGGACCCCTTACTCCTCTGGGCTGCCTCCGCAGAGGCAATCTCCCTCCCCATTAAAAAAGCGGCACATCTGGGTGCCGGACCAGCCCGTTCTGTGCCTCCGCACCTCCTACCAGTCTCAATGTGCTTTCTTCTTTACTTCTCTTGTAATACGTCCACTCAGCCAGCTTTCCCGTGGTTCTGGGTGGTAGTTGTTCTGTATTTCAGTTGTAATTTTGATGTGGTTGTGGGAGGCAGCGAGTACAGGTGTTTACCTATGTTGCCATCTTGGTTCTCTCTCCTTAACCATTTATTTAATCCTCACCTGAGAATATGTTTATTGATTTTAGAGAGAGATGAAGGGAGGGAAAGAGAGAGAAACATTGACATGAGGAAGAAAAAGTGATTGGTTGCCTCCTGTACACACCCCGACCAGGAATCAAATCTGCAACCTAGGTATGTGCCCTGATTGGGAATTGAACCTGAAACCTTTTAGTGTACGAGACGACACTCTAGTAAACTGAGCTACCCAGCTGGGCTTTTCTTGTCCATTTTAGTTTGATTTTCTATCCTTTTTTTGCTCTTTTTACCTCTTAAAATTTTCCTAAGGCTCAAAGGAGGGTGGGAGCTGTGACTTAGCCAACAGTGCTGTCATTATTGACAAAGACCAAATTCCGCTTGTATAAGTAGTTAGTGCTTAGGACTCATGGGACACCTGGATATCTTATATAAAGGTTAAGCTCCTTTCTGGGATTTTGAGATTTGTAGAGCTGTTTGTGCTGGCAGGCTCATTTCTGCCCTCTATATTTGAAAAATCAATCGTTGAACTTTATTAAGGTTTCTGTATATAGAGAGGACTTTGCAGAGCAGCTTATCACGTTTGCAGATTATCAGTAGTAAATTTTAAGACTTGTTTTGACATCCTCATGTGTGTTTACATAACCCTCATATGTAATAAACCTTCAGTAGCATTGTAGAATTATCTTTCAGAATCAGAGACCTGCAGATTCCTCCTCCTTTTCCTTATTGTGCCTAATCCAGCCCAGTCAATTGGAAATTATCTATAATAATAAAAGCATAATATGCTAATTATTGGACAGCCGAACAACCTTCTGGACAAAGCCGTGGTGGCGGGGGCCAAGGCAAAGGCGGTTAGGGGTAATCAGGCAGGCAGGCAGGCAGACAAGCAAGCGGTTAGGAGCCAGTGGTCCCGGATTGTGAGAGGGTGCAGGCTGGGCTGAGGGACCCCTCCCCACCCATGCACAAATTTCATGCACCGGGCCTCTAGTTTTCTATAAAGCATTAGAGTCCAGTATTAAAGGAGAGTGCACTGAATTGGATGTCAGGTGGCCTAGGTGACTTTGGATAAGTATTCCTTTCTGGGCTTTAGGTCCCCTGTCTGTAGAATAAGCAGGTTTAATTGGATGATCTGTGAAGATTCTGTAATTCTATTATGTGTACTGCCATTCTCAAACATGTTCTAAATTTTCTTTTTGGAATTATTTATTATTTTCTCCCTCTCAGGCAGATGTTTGGAGCATGGGCATACTCTTATATGTACTTATGTGTGGCTTTCTACCATTTGATGATGATAATGTTATGGTTTTGTACAAGAAGATTATGGTGAGTACTCCAAGGTATAAATTTCATTGTAAAAGTTTTCTATACTGCATATTAAATACTTCTACTTGTGAAAGTACAAAAACAGGCAAAAGTAATGTATGCTGTTAGAAGTCAAGGTAATGGTCACTCTTTGGAGGTGAAAGTGCCTGGACGAGGGGCATGGGGCTTCGGTTCTGCCTTGATCTGGGTGCTGGTTATACTTGTGTATTCAGTTTTTGAAAATTTTTCAAAGTATACCCTAATATGTACTTTTCTATATATTTATTATAGTTCTTCAATAAAAAGCTTAACAAAACAAAAAATTAAGGGAAAGTAAACATGTAAGATGATTTTCCTGGTAAGAGTTTTTGTTTTGTATCCTGAAATGATACTTTAGTCAGTTGCTGTGTTAAAATAAAATTTTCCTATAAAATAAGAAAAACTTTCTTTTTGAAGGCAAAATATTTGGTTATAAGGGATAATAAAACCAAGGTTTGTTAAATCATACGTGCTAGAGATAGAAAGTAGATTTGTGGTTATGGGGTTGGGGGAAAGGTGGAGTGGCAGTGGGGAGTGAATGCTGATGAGTATGGGATTTCTCTTTGGGGTGATGATAATGTTCTGTCTGGAATTAGTTATGATGGTTGCACAACTTTGTGAATGTACTAAAAACCACTGACTTGTATACTTAAAAGGGTGGATTTTATGTTGTGTGAATTATACCATTCAATTAAAAAATTTCCCTAACTGGTTTCGCTCAGTGGATAGAGCATCGACCTGCGGACTGAAGGGTCTCAAGTTTGATTCCAGTCAAGGGCACGTGCCCAGGTTGTGGGCTCAATCCCCAGTAGGGGCGTGCAGGAGGCAGCTGATCAGTGATTCTCTGTCATCTCTGATGTGTCTATCTCTCTCTTCCTCTCCCTTCCTGTCTGAAATCAATAAAAATATATTTTAAAAAATCACCCCCAAATCAGATATAGCAAGGAAAATGGTAAAATTCTTTTTAAAGAGTTAATATTTAAAATGTTTTTTAATGCCCGGCCAGCATGGCTCAGTGGTTGAGCATCAACCTATGAACCAGGAGGTCATGGTTCCATTCCCAGTTCTATCCCTGGAGGGATAGAAACATCAATGATGAGAGAGAATCATTCATTGGTTGCCTCCTGCATGCCCCTACTGGGGATTGAGCCCTTAACCTGCGCATGTGCCCTGACTGGGAATTGAACTGTGACATCCTGGTTCATAGGTCGACGCTAAACCACTGAACCATGCCAGCTGGGCAAAGAGTTAATATTTAAGGCAAGCTAGCAAAAGAAGATAGGCAAAGGTGGAGAAAGGGCACCGTACTGAGTCTGTAGCAAACCAGGGTCAGACCAGCAGAGCAGTGTCTCTGAGTGTGTCTTGAATTCAGTTCTGTTGAACAAATGTTTCCTGAAGGTCTTCTTTGTGTGAGATGCTGAAAAGTTGTGAACAAAGATCTATGAAACTTGATCATTGTTCACCAGGACTTGCTTTCTTGTTGGAGACAGAGCCAAGGCTATCTATCTCAAAAGGGCAAGAGGTCAGGGATGCCATATTATAACAGGGATAAATGAAGGTAATACAGGAGTCGGCATGGGATTTGAAAGGAAGTGAGGTTTGAGCAGGGCTTTAAAAGAAGGGTAAAAGTGTTTCCGAAACGGATGTGGGACAGAGCATGCCTGGTGGAGTAGACATAGAGACATTAGATGGGAGAAGCATTAAGAGAAACGGTGAGAGGTTTACTGGTATGTGGCTGGACTATTGGGTTTGTAACACCCTTTAGGTAGGACACCACCTAAATCAACTGTCATTTCTGGGAAGGTGCACAAGTTGAGAGTCCCAGGAAGCCCATTGCGTATGTGATAGAAGTCTAAGGACACTAAGTTCAATCTTCAATTTTAAAATTTATTTGACTATGTAGTTTTCCCTATATCCCACCCTGGGAATTACAGTAAAAAATTTCTAATATTCATGTAACCGTCATGATCATAATCACTAGTGTTAACCTAAAAATAAAAGGCCAAAGTGAAAGGTAACAAGCATTTATTTGAGATTAAAAAAAAAAAAAGAAGTTATTTGGGAAGCACTGATTCAGGCAGAAACCCAAATAGTGTTCTGATTATGAGGCAAAGGAAAGGGGTATTTATGAGAAAGGTAAGGGGAACAATTACATCAGTAGAGGAAAGCATTTCTTTTGGTGCAGATAGCTAACATAGTGGCACTAATTCAAAACATGTTTTTAATTTTAAGCCTGGTAGTCATCAGTCCAGTAGTTATAATATCTGCTTTCTTGTTATACTTGCAAATATAACTGATGTGATTTGCTGATGGATGGGATGAGGGGAGTAACCTGAGCAACTAGGAAGTTGGAGCTGCTATCATCTGGGATGGGAAAGACTCCTGGTAGAGCAGGGATGATCAGGAATTTAGAATTGGACATAATGTGTCCCTTTTGTCTAATTTTTCACATTTATTGGCATGAGGTTATTTACCTAGTGACAGTGTATACCAGATTGTATGTATTTTTTTTCAGATTAGTATATATATGGAATCATATTTTATCTCCTTATACCACTCCTTCCTTACTGAAATTGAACTACATTATATCCATGGTTTTCCTCATTTACTGACTGAAATCCAAACTTTGCTGGCTTTTTTTAACCTATCCAGACCTAAACTTCTGTGCTGTTCATTTGCCTTCATTTGCTGTTACTGCAAGTTTGTTCACATTCATATGGCAGCCATGGAATTAATGCTCTTTTTTTTTTTCTTTTTTTTTTTTAAATTGGAATAATTTATTCTAACAAAAGTACAAAGTATGGAAAAATTAGTGTGTTTGAATGATTTCAGAGAGTAGAGAAAGGTTCACACTATCAGGTTGAGTGTTTAGCACCTTTGAACAGAGATATTCAGAGCGCGGACACGTGGCAGTCCAGGTTCCGACTGCCCAAGAACGATCCGTGATTGAGGGTGTGCTGATCACAGGACAGTGCGGTCATTTGGGTTTTCTCTGCATGTTGAGAGTGCCACCGAAAACAAAGAGCGGGAAAGCTGTTCACTGAATTCATGGCTGGTGGTTAGAAGATCGGAGAGAAATGTTGAGACAGAGGAGAAAGAGCCTGGGGGGATGAGGTGGTCAGTCAGATGGACAGTCCGAAGGCGCTGACGATGCAGTACATGGTCTTATTCTCCCATCGCACGGTGCAGCTCCCGTCAGTAGAGCTGTCCCAGAAGCAAGAACTCGCCGTGTGTAGTCCTGCTCCGTTCTTCTGCATAATTATACAGGTCACAATGTATTTGAATGGTTTTCCCAGCTTGGTGAGTTGGCTTAGAGTTTGTTCTACGACATTTGTGGTCCACTGATTGACTTTGCTGTGCTGATAGGCGTTGCCACCGATGGCACTTTCTATAGCCTCTTTCACAATGTTGCTCACTTCGTCAACAACAAAAGTGGTCTCTTCCGCAGTCTGGTAGTCTTCCATCTTCCCCGGCGCGTCGCCTCCGCCGCCCTGACTGGAATTTATGCTCTTAATTATAAATTTATTGTTTCACCGATACAAGGTGAATGTACTAACATGCAAACTTCAGTATCCTCTACTTTTATTTTTTATTTGAGTGTACTACTGGATCCTGTATTAATCCTCTGGGTGGAGGAGAATTACCTTAAGATAATATAAAAGTGTTACATCCTAATAGTAGATATTGATATTTTTGGTAAATCAAGTACTTCTGCAGTGGATTGAATATGGTACAAAATGTCTAATTCTTGTTCAGTGGAGATTTAGCCTTCCTAATTAATATTATTTACTAATACTGTATATTCTTTGTTTCTCCTCTGAATTTCATTTTTTAGTTTTTCATGTGTTTGCAAGTTGAAAATTGATTCAAATTAGGACTTTTATGTATTATTGTGGAATTTAATTTCACACATTATAGATTTTGAAATTTATTGTAATCTTGGCTCAGAACTATTGTTCCGAGTCGCAGTGTAATAGTCTGCTGGTTGAATCTAATTAAGGTGTCGTATCACTTGCATGCAGTATGTATTTTTGCCTAGAATGTTCTAAAATTCCTCACTGGGGAATAACACTTCCCTCAGTTCTTGGTTTGATTTAAATACCCAGCAATATTTGACATACTGTATGTAGCTCTTGTTTAAGAGGCAGACTTTGTTTACTGTTTGCATTTGTTGACTATTTTAACCAAAATGCTCAACTGCAATTTCCAGCATGATTACTGATAGATTATTAATCTTAGTAATGTCACCTATATTCATTTGCCATCACTACATTCAAAGACAAGCATGACTGTACTCTAGTTCTGGGTACACAAATATTAGGGGAGTATAAATAATTTAGTAAATGAAAGTTGAATAGCTTGAAAGTAAAATAGCTTTCTAACAAGTAAAATTTATAATTTTATAGAAAATGAGCAAATTATCTCTTAATGAGATTATATTTTATAATTACAGAGCTGACTACAGTGCTGTGATTATGTATGTGTTGGAGCAATTGCCTACTTTCTTAGCACCATGTGAAAAATGAACAATTTCAAGCCCATTAGAATTCCCAGGATTATTTTATTAGCCCACAGATCTTTTTCCTCTCCCACTTGGATTATCTCTGCATTACCTGTTTCTTGCTCTCTTTTTCAAGGTAATCATCCCGTAAATAAACAAAAATTCTCCAAAGACTGAGCTTAAGCCAGGGTGGAGGGGCACAGCCAAGGCTGTCACAGGGCCTTTTCTAGAGTTACTCTTCCCTAGCACAGTTGTTCCTGTCAAGATCTTTTCTGTCTGATCCTTAGATATATGCTTTCAGTATTTAAATGAGGAGCCTTTCTTCCTGGCTACCCTTAGGCTTCCTTAGACCTTCTAGCACAGTACAGTAGAAAAAGTACTGTATCTCTCTTCTAGTCCTATTTATATATACCCCTTTTTCCTCTATAACAATCTTTCTCAGCTTTGACACTATTGACACTTTATTTTATTTTCAGTCCTCACCCAGGACATGTTTTTATTGGTTTTTACAGAGAGAGTAAGGGAGAGGATAAGGGAGGGAGGGAGGAAGAGAGAGAAACATCGATGTGAGAGAGAAACATTGATTGGTTGCCTCCTATATGCTTCCCGACCAGGGATCCAACCCATAAAACCTTTTGGTGTACAGGACGACACTCCAGCCAACTGAGCCATCTGGCCAGGGCACTATTGACATTTTGGACTAGATAATTCTTTGTTGTGGGAGCTGTCCTGCATATTGTAGGGTGTTTAGCAGCATCCCTGGCTTCCACCCACTCTGCCCATAGTAGCCCCAAGTCATGACAATCAAAAATGTCTCCAGACACTGCCTGATGTTCCCTGGAGGATAAAAGCACATCCCCAGTTGAGAACCATTGCATTATAATACTGAACAAGCATTTGCTATCCTTGACTGAGATGTAGTTTCCTCATCTGTGCAATGTGGTTAATAATCCCTGCCTACTGCACAGGATAAAAACATTTGTACAAATGCCCTGTGTGTTTTAAAGTACTGTGTACAAATAAGTTGTTGGATTAAGCTGGCAGCAGAACTCAGCTCTGGACTTTATTTCTGCCAGTATTTCAGTGCAGGGTCTGAGCTGAGCATGTCAGGTCATGGGGATGGGTCACCGGCCTTATGACTTGTGGAAGGTACTCTACTGAGTCTTTATTCAGTTAATTTTGTCTTTCATTTATTTGGGGGGCCCTGTGAAGTTTGCCGTATCAGACTATATTCCTTAGTTCCCAAAGGTACCGTAAACAATTCTGCGCTGAATGTTCCTATCCATAAGTTTTTGCATACCACATTATTTGTTGAGGATAAATTGCCAGGAGTGAAATTGCTGGATCAAGGACATGCAATTTTGAATGTGTTTTATACATATGTATTTCCAAATTACTCTTCATAAAAGTTTATATCCTCTAGTTGTATATATAGCCACTCTTGTCCCTGAACTCTTACTGAGTGATTTTTTTTAAAGTTTGTCAGTTTGATAGAGAACAGATGGTATCATATTTTTGTTTAAATTAATTATTTTCATTACTAGATTAGTTTACCATTTCACGTTTATTGGCCATTTACAAGTTCTTGTTTTGGGCATTACCTGTGACTATTCTTTGCCCATTTTCTTTTGAAATGCATACCTTTTTATCCCATTCCTTCATTTATTATTGAGCACCTTTTATATGCTAGGGCCAGACAGTCTATGGACAGCACAGATAAAATCCCTGTGATTAAAGAGCTTATATTCTAATGTAGTGAGGTGGAAAAGAAGTAAATATGTCATTTGACAAGTGGGGATGGGACTATAAAGAAAAGTAGGCATGAAAAGGAGGTAGATAATGATGGGGTAGAGGAGGGAAGGGATGCTGTTTATAAAGGTGGCCAGAGGAGCCCTCACTGATAATAATGAATTTAAGTGGAGATTTGAAGAAGATTAAGGCACAGTCACTGTAGATATTGGGGAAAGTATTATAGGCGGAGGGAACATAGTGCAAAGGCCCGAAGGCAGGACTGTTTATGAGTGAGGGGGACAGTTAGGAGGTGAATTTGAGAGGCAACAAGGAGTGGGGGAGTGGGCTGGATGGGGAAATACAAACCAGGCAGGGCCTTAGAGCCAGAGTAAGGAATTTGGATTTCATTCTGAGCAAGATGGGGAGATAGTAGAGAGTTTGGAGTAATGAAGTGACATGACCAGACTCTGTATGTATTTTTCAAGATCTATTTGGCTTTATTAAGTAATTCATGGATTGGGCAGCATCCCATCTAGCAACTAGAAGGGTATGCCCAGGTCAGATGTTTTAAAAGAACATTGGTGGTGGTAGTGGAGACTAGACTGTGAGGGACAGTGGTGAAATCTGGAAGACCAGTTAGGAGCCCCTTGCAGCATGCCAGGTGAGAATTTAGTGATGTGGAGGCAGTGACAGGTGATTCTGGATATACTTTGAACATAGAAGCAGTAGATTTTGCTGATGAGTTGGATGTGAAGTGTGAGAGAAAGAGGAGCTAAAGATGATGCCAAGTGTTTGGCCTGAGCACCTGGTAATGTAGTTGCCATTTGCTGAGATGGGGGAGTAGGGGTATGTGGGAAAAACAGGTTTGATGGTGGTGAAATCTTAATGATTTGTGAGAGTTTTTTAATCTGATGAAATATATTAATCTTTTGTCATTTAGGTAGAAATGGTCTCCCCCACCCCCAATTTGCTGTTAATTAACCTTGTTAGTGGTGTTTCGCTGTATAGAAATGCCAGTTTTTTATTTTGTCAGTTTTTGGTTTTGCTGTCATGTCTAGAAAAACTCTAAAAATAATCACCCATGCTTTCTTTATATACTCTTATTGTCCTGTATTTGCATACTCTTTATATACTCTTATGGTCCTCTTTAATCTGGGTGGAATTAATTTTGGTATAGACTGTGAATTACAGTTCAATCTTAATTTTGCTCAAATAATTAACCTGTTATCCTGGCAGCATTAAATAATTTGTTCTCTGCTAAGAGAAATGATTATATCATTTCCTCTGAATTGGGGTGTGTGGCAGGTTGTTTAGAAATATTCTGTTACGTGTTAGTGTTTCTCAAGCCCCTGGTCTTATTTTCAGTTGATGACTTGGTGATTATAGGTTCTGAGTATACTAGATTATAAACATTTGTCTTCTGAGTCTCTTCCATTCCCAAAAGAGGTACTTGCTTTAGAAGTTGGCTTTCATTGGTTTCCCTCAGTGACTATAAATTCTGCCTTGTGGATGATATGTGACCTGTTTTTAACCACAGCCTATGTCCTGCCACCAAATATGCCTTTTCTAAAAATTATCTCATTTTGTCAACTGATAATTGTTCCTAGATTGTAAACTAAAATTTGCTTCAGCAACACAAAATTGAGTACAGTGCATATTACAGATTCCAAAGCCCTATAACCTTTATGTTTTCCACTTTTACGGTCTCTGTACTCTAGTCCTTCTCTGGTGTGTGGATTATTTAGAGGTGATAATAGTATTTAATTTGCTGGATTTTTTTTTCTTTAAGGCAAGAAATGGATTTCTTTTTTTAAAATATATTTTTATTCCGTAACCGGTTTGGCTCAGTGGATAGAGCGTCGGCTTGCGGACTGAAGGGTCCCAGGTTCAATTCCGGTCAAGGGCATGTACCTTGGTTGCGGGCACATCCCCAGTAGGGGGTGTGCAGAAGGCAGCTGATGGATGTTTCTTTCTCATCAATGTTTCTAACTCTCTATCCCTCTTCCTTCCTCTCTGTAAAAAAATTAATAAAATATATATATTTGAAAATATATATATTTTTATTGATTTCAAAGAGGGAGAGGGAGAGAGAGATAGAAACATCAATGATGAGAGAGGATCAGTGATCGGCTGCCTCCTGCATGCCCCACACGGGGGATCGAGCCCACAACCCAGTCATGTGCCCTTGACCGCGAATCGAACCTGGGACCTTTCAGTCCTCAGGCCGATGCTCTATCCACTGAGCCAAGCCAGCTAGGGCAAGGAGTGGATTTCTTATGTTAATAATGTTTATAAAATTTTATAGTTGGGTGAAGTCTTCAAGCTTGTTTACCTTAGAAATTTGTGTCAAGGCTGATTGAACCTAACTTTCTTAAATGTTTTCTTTTTTTTGCAGAAAGGGAAATATGAGGTTCCTAAGTGGCTCTCTCCCAGTAGCATTCTGCTTCTTCAACAAATGCTACAGGTAAACTTTGTTACTTAGTATTTTTAAATAATAGAAATCTATTGGAATGGTTTGACTCAACTGTAATATGTCTGTGGTGCTACTACTATACTTGGAGGACAGCAAATTTAACTGTTAGCTTAAAAATTGCATTTATTATGTCTACCGTACAAACATTCTCTACTAGATGCTTTCTTAATTCTGTTGCAAATGCATTTTTTAGACCTCTGTTGCATGTCTTTGCTGATGTGGTTTTTCCTCCTTTTTCTTGAGCATTGTCTGTTTTCTGTAACCAACTCTTGCTCCACTCTCTTCTGTTTCCTTGTCCCCCACTCTTGTACATTAGATATGTAGTAGATACTTAATATAAGGTGGGGTGAGCTGATGTACAGTTGGGTGGACCCCATGATCTACTTAGTGTAGTGGTTCTCAAATGTTAGCATGTGTCGCAACTGTCAGATGGGCTTGTTAAAACACCTATCGCTGGGCACCACCCTGAGGGTGTCTGATTCAATAGATCTGGGGCAAGACTAAGAATTTGTACTTCTTACAAGCTCCCAGCTGACACTGAGGCTGCTGGGACACACTTTGAGAACCACTGATTTAGAAAAATGGCCTCTGAGTGAAAGTCAGGAATGCTGAGGTCTAAGTATCCACCCTCCCAATAATATGCATGCCACCTACTCTAGTTCTGATCTATAAAAGGGCGATTCTGGGCCTGGCCTCTGTGCTGTGTATTGTTATGATGATAACATGAGATTAATAGGAAACACTTGGAAAATATGAATACCTCATTAGTGCAGTTTTTTTTATTATTATTATGTATTCAGAATATCTCCCAGCTTTGCCATCTATTAAGTGCCTTCTCCACTTTTTATTCAAAATTTACCTCAGGCTCACTCACCTTGATTAAGTAGGGCCAGACCACCAAATCTCTATAACGAGATTGAAAACACCTCGTCCTTTCTTTTAAACGCCAAAAAACTTAATCTTTGTTGATTAATTTTCCTCTCCTCGTATTTGAAAATTACAAATGGAAAAGAAAGGTGTGCTTTTCAACTTGTTCTATGTGATTGTAAGCTCCTCGGGAGGTAGAGATTGCATATTCAGTATGAATGCCCTGCATTGTGGCTGCTTGAATATTAAATTGGTGAATACTTCCTGTGAATAGGTTTTCCAGCAAAAGACTATTACATCATACAATAGATTGGCTGAACTTCATGAATAATGTCCATACCAATGAAGTTCGTGTTTGTTAAACATTTATCTCCTAAGCCTATGTTGGTTGCTATAGTTTTCTTGCTTCTATTGCCTTTCTAAAAGAATTTATTCCAAGGCCATTTTAAGGTCTTTGACAGCATTTTTGTGATGATAAAGTTTACATCTGTTGTGATGAATTTTGAGTTCTCAGGAGGAAAAGAGTTGTTCTATGTCCTTCGTTTGGAATGCTAATCTCTAGCTACTTCTCCATGGCCACTAGGTGGACCCAAAGAAACGGATTTCTGTGAAAAATCTATTGAACCATCCCTGGATCATGCAAGATTACAACTATCCTGTTGAGTGGCAAAGCAAGAATCCTGTAAGTAAAATGAAATCCAGTAGAAATTAAAAAAAAAAAATTGTGTAAATTCAGAATCTGCAATGATGTAGTCTAAATATAAAAGAAAGTGTCCTTAATAGATTTATTTGTCAGATTGGCGTTTGGGAGACTTGCAACCTAATTATGTACATTAGCCTGTTTCCCTCTAGGAGAGTGGTTATTAACCCAGACTGCATGAGAATCACTGGAACCTTTAAAACGATGCCTTTGCCCCATCTCAGAACAATCTATGGATATTGTTAAAGCTCCCAGGTATTTCTCGTGTAGTCAGGCTTGTGACCAGTGCTCTGGGAATCACGTGAAAGTTATTTAACATTATCAAAGCTATTTATTTGTCTGTAAAAAAGTAGGTTAAACCAGTTCTGTCTACTTTCCAGAGTACTTATGAGCATATCCTAGTAGTCCTTTATGCTCTTAATATTTATTTACTGATTTATTTAAAAATAGTAAACCTATTACATTTTATCACAAATACATATTTTTATGAAAAATAACAAAAATAAATTTAGTAAGAAGAATAGCATTGTACATTTTTGAAAATTTCTTTAAAGTCTAGCTTAATAGAAGACACTGGGATCTGATGTGCATTTCTGACCGCTCATTGGCTAAGTTTGTGGTACTTGCGATGTTCTTGGTAACTTGGGTAATAAAAATCCAAGAAGGTGATCTAGGGTTTTTCCACCTCACTCCTGGAGAAAAAAACAGAGGTCTGCAGCTGGAGGGGCTAAGAAATGTCATATCCTGCCCTCGCCGGTTTTGCTCAGTGGATAGAGCCTCGGCCTACAGACCGCAGGGTCCCGGTTGGATTCAGATCAAGGGCACGTACCTAGGTTGCAGGCTCCTAGTTGTTTGTTTTTTTTAACTTTATTTTTATGGTTGATGCTCTTGCAGGTGTCTTTATTTCTTCCCACCTTTGCCTCCCTCCGCCCTGAGCCCCCCACCCCCTTCCCTCTGGCCATCACCACATTGTTGTCTGTATCTATGATACATATACTAGAGGCCAGGTACATGAAAATTCGTGCACTTGGTCGGGGGGGGGGGGGGGTCCCTCAGCCAGGCCTGCCCCCTCTCATAGTCCGGGAGCCCTCAGGGGATGTCCTACTGACAGCTTAGGCCCGTTCCTTGTGGGGAATGGGCCTAAGCCACAGTGTGGCCTCCCTCTGAGGTAGGCGACCGGAATGATCAGGGTAAGGCGCCGCCCCCATCACCCTGCTGCTACTGCCACTGCCGGCCGCCACGGCTGCCACCCCTCGGCCCTCGCAGCCACTGCAGTGTCTTCATCAACAGGGATTCCAGTCCCTTCACCACGAATAAATGACAACTTTCTTTAGACATTTTCAAGATGTCTCTTTACAGGATATGACATTTCTTTCTTTCTTTTTTACCCTCACCTGAGGATATGTTTCCATTGATTTTTAGAGAGTGTGGAAGAGAGAGGGAAAGACAGAGAGAAACTTCAATGTGAGAGGGACACATTGATTGGTTGCCTCCTACATGAGCCCTGACCTGGGCCCGGGCCGGGGAGGAGCCTGCAACCTAGGTACGTGCCCTTGATCTGAATCCAACCGGGACCCTGTGGTCTGTAGGCTGAGGCTCTATCCACTGAGCAAAACTGGCGAGGGCAGGATATGACATTTCTTAGCCCCTCCAGCAGCAGACCTCTGTTTTTTTCTCCAGGAGTGAGGTGGTAAAACTCTAGATCACCTTGGATTTTTATTACCCAAGTTACCAAGAACACTGCAAGTACCAAAAGCTTAGCCAATGAGTGGTCAGAAAAGGTGTTTCCTGTGCAGCTCACGTGCAGAGGTGGGATTTCTGGCACGCCGTGGCTGCTGGCCCTGTCCGGCCCTCACAGCCACTGTGGCTGGCTGCCGGGCCTTCTCTGGCCCTTGCAGCCACTGCTGCTTTGTCCGGAAGGACTCCAGAAGACATCCGGTCTAATTAGCATATTACCCTTTTATTAGTATAGATGTTCTTTGGCTAATCTCTTAACATTCTTTTCATCCAGTCCGACCCATCCCCTTTCCCTCTGACAGCTGTATCCATGCCTCTGTTTCTATTTTGTTGAACAGTATATTTTGTTCATTAGATTCCACTTATAAGTGAGATCATATGGTATTTGCCTTTCTCTTATTCAGATTTGATTGAAGCATGTGAAAAAAATGTAGCCTCACGTAGAAATGTAGAAGGAAAATGAAGAAGTATTTTAATAGCTTTTTCAGACAATTGGGGATAGTCTTTGGTATTTCATTAAAACTTGACAAGTGGTAGTTTCTTAAAGGTTAGTTGCATGTGGAATCTGATGCCACATCAGTGATCTTTTTGTACTCTTAAATTAAATATCCTGGTTTGCCCATTGGATCTTTTCCCCATGTAACATTATGCATTGGTCATTTGGAAAATATCCGTTTACTTAGTTATGCAGATCTTCCAAATGTTAACACTTTTCATTATACAATATTAAAAAGCACACATTTCTTAAAGTTGTTATTGATCTCATCAGAAAAGTCTTTAATAATTGGAAAGTTGTCAAGCTCATGGTGGCAGATGTAAATTTCCCAAAAAGTTTTGCTTAAAAACCCAAATTAATGGCAACAAATATTTGTCAGTTGTTTTCTTTGAAGTGACAAGTTCACTTTATTTTTGAGAAAATGTCTGCCAGATTTCCAAGTCTAAATAAAATTAACAACTTTTACTGCTTTGTCAATGATATTCTAAATGAAACTGGGTTATTGTTTTGTTTTTTAACTGTGAATGCACTACAAAGAATACAGTGTGTTAGTACAAAAAGTGTTATGCAAGTTTAAGCAGTCATTTAAATAATTATTCCTACATTAATTTGTAAAATTTCTTTTTTTTACAAATGGCAACTTGATAAAATGTGAACATTACTAAAGGATATATATATATATATATATATATACACTTTATATATTAGTCAACTATTTCTGTTTAAAAACCACCCCAAAATTTAGTGACTTAAAGCAATAATAATGTACAGTTCCGTGGATTAGCAATTTGGGCTGACTCAGCCAGGCAGTTCTTGTGTGGGTCTTAACCTGGGGTTGCTCATGTGACTGCAGTCATCTGGTGACTCAGCTGTGGCTGTATGGTCTATGAGTCACTCAGAAGACCAGCGTATTATGTTCAGTCGGCTAGCCCAGGCTTCTTGATATGGTGGCTGGATTCCAAAAGAAGCAAGAAAGTGGACAAGCTCTACTTCTCATTGTTCAAGCCTCTGCTTGTATCATGCTTACTAATGTCCCTTTCTCCAAAGCAAGCCACATGTCAAAGCCCAGAGCCACTGTGGAAGGTGTACCCTTCAAGATTGGAGAATTCTTATCCCCTATTGATAAATAAGGAAATTGAGAAATGAAAAATAACTATTTAATAAATAAATGTAGTGAAAAGAGTGGCATTGCTTTACATTTTTGTAATTTTTTTCTAAATCTGGCTTTAATAGAAGACACTTGGATACTCATCTGCTTTTGCATTCAGTCTGTTTTGATTGAAGCATATGAAGAAAATGTAGCCTCACAGATATGTAGTTAGAAAAGTACTTTAATACTTTAAAGGAGAAGAATTTTAATAGCCTTTCAGGTAATTGGGGATGTTTTCTGAAAACCCACTAACACTTATGCAATGAAGTGGGATATGTGCATGTGTCAACAGAATAGCTTAGGGGTGCGTCTCAGACATGCCACAGTGTAGACTTGGTAGAGCTGTGAGATATTTGCTTTCCAGAATAATCACACCAATAAATATAAATACTCTTCCCTATGGCCAGCTGGTCTTGGAAAAATAGACAGTGCTTTTTTAAGCCCCTTCACATTACTCTGCACACTGTTTTGGTCACGCAGCCTGGGCTGAACTCCCTCCTGATTCTCCTATGACTGTCAACTCCTAATGTTTCTTTTCTCCATCTTCCCTTCAGTCCTCCATGACACATTATTAGTATCTACTGAGCAAGTACAATTAGCTTTGCAACTTAGTTCTAACAGCTGTCAACATTGAGAGGCTAAGAACGGCAGAGTGTGCAGGTGTCCGAGCAGAGCAGCAGGGACGGGCCCTTGTGAAGTGGAGAGTAGGCGGTACAAATGCCTATGTTCAGCCATTGGGGGTCATCATTTCTCCATGTGTGGGAGGACTTGCCTGTCTTCCTGGCCACGATTCTAATAGGATAGGATGCGCTATGGTTTGCAATAGAACAGAGTCTCTGATTTCCATAACAAAAATTATTTTAAATTGAGGTGCAGTATAATGTAAAATGCATAGCTTTGGGTATTCCAAAAGAGTATATAATTTTTCTCACATCTTAGTATATTAATTACTAATATTAATTGAATATTTACTATATAGAATAGTGTGCTAATATAGCAAGAACTCTCTGTATATTATACTACAGTATAGTATAGGTAGAACCCTTAGGATTATACCTTTAAGAGTCAAGTGCTAGTCTATGGGCTCTATGTTTTTAACTCTTGTAACTCATTTAACCCTCATACCATCCCTCTGAAGTAGCAACTTATTATTCCCATTTGGCAGATGAAGCAACATAGGTCAAGATCAAAGAACTAGTAAGCATAGACCCAAGATTTAAACCCAGACAAAAGAGCTCCAGAATGTAATGAATCACATAGGTCAACTAGTTCAACCTCAGGACCTATTCTCTTCAGATATTGGACTAGGCACTCCACACGTTTCATATGCCATCTCTTTTACAGATGATGAAACTGAGACTCAGAGAGACATAGAAGCATGCTCAAGGTCACACAGTTATTTAATGGTGTTACAATTAAAACCAAGGTCTATCTAATTCCAAAGCCTGTTATGTCAGGTTGTATTGACTCACAGTGGATAGGGATCACAGGGAGACATACCTTAGGGTGCAGGAGGGAGGTCCCATCATGCAAGGATCAGAATACTTGGATGATATCTATCCTTAAGCAAAGTAAAGTTTGTATTGAGGATGTCTCACTTATTGTTAATATTGTGTTTTGCCAGTACCTTCAGCATAATGATCACTGTGCAACATCCATGGTAACATCATAAGGGCTTCTTGGATTGTGCTAACCCCAAACATATCTGGAGGAACAATATGCTACAATTCTGAGCCATTCTTTCTTCAGTCTTATGTACAGTCACTGATTTGGATCCCCAGGTGACTGTTCTTTGATGAAACTGCCAGTGTAGCTCCAGTGGTAGAGATGGAGTATATAGTCCCTTGGTTGCATAACAGAATTTTAGCAATTGATCCGATGATATTGGGGCTATGAAGGCTGGGGGAAAGCTCATGTTCTTGAGTTATTGTCATCTGCTTATATCTTTAAAAATTATGGAGAATGTTTATTCTTACCCAAGAGTTTTACAAACTTGTGTTGCTTTTATATATTGGTGTTTGGTTTTGTAAGGTAATTATGGTAATTTTAAAATTTCAAAACAAATGCAGGATGGGGCAAATGTAGGTTTATAGTTGTTTGTATAGAAAATAACACAATAATTAATAAATAATAATACAAGAATAAGCTCTGAGAGAACCAAGATGGCGGCATAGGTTAACGCCGGAGTTTGCTGCTTTGAACAACTATTTCAAAAGTGAAACTAAAACATGGAACGGACATCACCCAGAACCACAGGAACGCTGGCTGAGTGGAAGTCCTACAACTAGGAGGAAAGAGAAACGCATACGGACACTCAGAGGAGGCGCCGTGCTGAAGTCAAATTCTGAGGTGCGGAGTGCGCGGAGCGGGCTGGCGGCGGAGGGCGCGGTTGTTGTTTTCAATCGGGAGGGAGTCGCAGACTCTGAGCTCCAGATACAGGCGAGTCTTTAGGGACCCAGGCTCAAACGGGAGAAGCGGACTGTCTGGCTTCGGTCAGAGCGAGTGCAGCTTTCTCTCCGAGCCTTGCAGCGGGTGCTGGGACTCAGAGAGGCAGAGCCCCTGGGGACAGGACTGAGAGCCGCCATAACTGCTCTCTCCAGCCCACCCTGTTGATCCTGTGCGACCCGCCCTGCCCAAGCCCTGCACAGAGGCATTTACCGGATAGCCTCAGGCAAAGGCTAGATTAGCACCTCCCTAGAGGACAGAAGTTCTCTCACTGCTGACACAGCTGATTCTCATAGCCACTTGGCCTGGAGGTCAAACCCTCCCTGGAATTAGCTACAACAATCAAGATTTATCTATAAGACTGCGAACAAAGACCACTAGGGGGTGCACCAAAGAAGCATAACAAAATGCGGAGACAAAGAAACAGGACAAAATTGTCAATGGAAGAAATAGAGTTCAGAACCACACTTTTAAGGTCTCTCAAGAACTGTTTAGAAGCTGCCGATAGACTTAATGAGATCTACACGAAAACTAATAAGACCCTCGATCTTATATTGGGGAACCAACTATAAATTAAGCACACACGGTCTGAAATAACGAATATTAAACAGACGCCCGACAGCAGACCAGAGGAGCGCAAGAATCAAGTCAATGATTTGAATTGCGAGGAAGCAAAAAACATCCAACGGGAAAAGCAAAATGAAAAAAGAATCCAAAAATGCGAGGATAGTGTAAGGAGCCTCTGGGACAGCTTCAAGCGTACCAACATCAGAATTATAGGGGTGCCAGAAGATGAGAGAGACCAAGATATTGAAAACCTATTTGAAGAAATAATGACAGAAAACTTCCCCCACCTGGTGAAAGAAATGGACTTACAGGTCCAAGAAGCGCGGAGAACCCCAAACAAAAGGAATCCAAAGAGGACCACACCAAGACACATCATAATTAAAATGCCAAGAGCAAAAGACAAAGAGAGAATCTTAAAAGCAGCACGAGAAAGAAACCCAGTTATCTACAAGGGAATACCCATACGACTGTCAGCTGATTTCTCAACAGAAACTTTGCAGGCCAGAAGGGAGTGGCAAGAAATATTCAAAGTGATGAATACCAAGAAACTACAACCAAGATTACTTTATCCAGCAAAGCTATCATTCAGAATTGAAGGTCAGATAAAGAGCTTCACAGATAAGGAAAAGCTAAAGGAGTTCATCACCACCAAACCAGGATTATATGAAATGCTGAAAGGTATCCTTTAAGAAGAGGAAGAGGAAGAAAAAGGTAAAGATACAAATTATGAACAACAAATATGCATCTATCAACAAGTGAATCTAAGAATCAAGTGAATAAATAATCTGATGAACAGAATGAACTGTTGATTATAATAGAATCAGGGACATAGAAAGGGAATGGACTGACTATTCTTGGGGGGGAAAGGGGTGTGGGAGATGTGGGAAGAGACTGGACAAAAATCGTGCACCTATGGATGAGGACAGTGGGTGGGGAGTGAGGGCGGAGGGTGGGGCGGGAACTGGGAGGAGGGGAGTTATGGGGGGAAAAAAAAAGGAACAAATGTAATAATCTGAACAATAAAGATTTAATTAAAAAAAAAAAATAACAACCTAAAAAAAAAAAAAAAAAGAATAAGCTCTGTTTTATGTACTCATAACTGTAAACCTACTTTTGCCCTGTATTTTATAATTTTTTATTAATAAAGTTTATATATTTTTTTTAGCTTATTCACCTTGATGAAGATTGTATAACGGAACTTTCTGTACATCATAAAAACAACAGGCAAACAATGGAGGATTTAATTTCATTGGTAAGAAATGCAGCATGAATTTGAGAGTAATACCATTTATTTCATTGCTCTTGATGTTATCAGTATATTAAAAATAGGGTAGCATTGTCAGACCTATGATTTTATCATGGGTGTAGCTGTTGCACTTATTGTTAATATTTTCAGAGAGAGGAAGGAGGGGAGAGAGACATCCATGTGAGAGAGAAACATTGATCAGGTGCCTCCCATCTGTGCCCTGACTGGGGATGGAACCTGCAACCTAGATATGTGCCCTGACCACTGCATCCTTTTGGTGGAAAGGACAATGTTCCAACCAACTGAGCCACCTGGCCAGGGCTATTGCACTTATTTTATATTCATGTATGATTTCTACTCAGCTCTTTCTTAATGTCTGCTGGACAGCCTTTTAAAAAATGACACTGGTTAAAGAGAATTATAGTGGGGAAAAATTAAGAAACCGAACAAACTAGTCCAGGGCATTGACAGAATTCTGATTCTGACTACTTTGAAGTCTCTAACATGGAATTATGATTCCGCTGTAAAAATTAAGGTAAACACAAAACAGTTTCCTTCTTAGCTAAAAGCAACCCTGTAGCATCACATCACCCCTAAGCTTATTAACCAAATACTGTGAAATTATTATCATGATTTCTGGTGTTGGATCATTTTAGCTCTTTCAGATACTTAATTCCAGATTACGTATTTCCTAGAGGTAGAGCCACTCAGAGCTGTCTCTGAGTATAATATAAATGCTGGGCTGGGCTTGCGCCCTAATTTTCTCTTGTTCATTCTATGTCTTTTCATCACCTATGCTTTGTATGGTTTTTTTTTCTTTTTTCTGTTTTCTAACTTGCAAGGTAAAGGCCTTAAGAATTTTTTTTTTTTTAAACTAAACAAAACTTTGCTAAGGCACAGTTCTTTAAAGTGAGGAGGTGATAGAAAAAAAGGAATTCTTTTGAATGACATAATAAGCAAAGGCTCTGGAGTATGTCTGGAAAACAGAATGATAATTTACTTTTTCGTGGAATGAAAAGGAATGGCAAGAATTGGGAACTGCTGCAAGGTCCTTAGTCTTTTACAATAAAATGTGAAGTTTTCATATAAGCAACTTAAAAAACTGCATGATTTTTTCTTTGGGATGATCTTTAATAGAAGTCTGTTTTTCAAATACATAAAATTTCTTTTTAAAGGTTTATTATAGAAAATCTCAAACACCTATAAAAGTGGAGAGAATAGTATAATAATAGTGATCTTCCATGTACTCATCATCCAGTTTCAACAGCTGTTAAAATTTTGCTAATTTCATCTATATCCCAACACCCTCCCTCATCTGCACTTTCAGCTGGGTATTTCAAAGAAAATCCCATACAACATGTCATTTTATCCAGAAAAAATTTCATATGAGATTTATAAAATTTTAAAATTTGGATCTTAAAAGTAACATACTCAGAATTTCAAGAATCATTGAAAAAAGGTCTTTAAAATAGTATCCTTTATGTGGTCTCTAAATACAATTTTGAAACTTAGAAGTGAAATGGAACTAGGAATTGTCTTCTTTACATCTGACACAGAAAACAGAATAGATAATATTATTCCTCACCTGAGGATATTTTTCCACTGACTTTTAGAGATTGGCAGGGAGAGAGAGAGAAACATTGATGTGAGGAAGACTACATCGATTGGTTGCCTCCCACACGCACCCTGACCAGGGCCAGGGATCAAGCCTGCAACCAAGGTACATGCCCTTGACCAGAAATCGAACCCGGGACCCTTCAGTCGATGCTTTATCCACTGAGCCAAACCAGTGAGGGCCATAAGCACTCTTAAATTGCTTTTTTCATATATGTAGAAGTCAGAGTTTCATATGTTTTATGATTTTGAGCTGTCTCATTGAGATTCCCAGCAGCAGTGCTAGAGCTTTTACTTCATTGCTTTCCTTACTTTCCCCCAATTCTTCCAGCTATGAGTGGTTCTGATTGTGGAAGCTTCCAGTCATCTGGTTGGGGAACTTCACTGAGGGCCACATGTGCATAGGAGAACCAATTCAGACCAAGGCATCCCTTTACCCCACTCCTGCAATGCAAATACCCATGTATTCTGGTGGGGGCAGTTTAAAGATGGAAGGCCTTGGGAGCAAGGTCAGGGGAAGAATAGTGGACTACTCCTCAATTTTTCAAACCCCCTGTACCAATAGCTGTCTTTCCTCAGCCCAGGTGCCCGTGCAGTTCTTTAATATTTGGTCTGTCTGAACAGTGATGGGATTTTAAAATGTTTTTAGTTTTCTAGAAATGGTACTTTCTTTCTAACAGGTAAAGCTATTGCTTTACCTTCAGACATTTAACTTTCAAAAGAGGGAGCTGTCTAAAAGATAAGGGAGACATTGGTTGTGTTAGACCTGAGGATTGACATCACCTGAAAGCGTAACTAATGTGTTGATTTATCTGGTATTCAACACAGAACTCCCCTGTGCACCTTATCATAATGAGTAATATGCAGAGGCTATGGCAAAAAAGTTATAAAAAGGATGCTTTCTATGCCTTGGAGGAAAAGAGGGCTTAGAGGATGGTTGTAAAACTCCTAGGCATGCTTAGAAAACGCCATTTAAAATGCTAGCACCGTCCAGGTGTTGTTGGCAATGCCTGGCTTATGCCATTGTTGATAAGCAAGTGGCAACTTGTTTCTTAGCCATGTCCTCTAATTGGTTTATGGCATCTTTTTCAAAAAGGTGGCTGTCATAGATGAGACCATAGATGTGGGAGGTGGGAAAAAAATCTTCAATGTAGTTTTTGGAAAATGGAGTGATTCTAACTACATAGTTTTCACTTGGTTCCCAAGTACTTTCTCCATGAAACCTTTCCCCCTGCCCTGTCTGGGTTAAAGGAAATGTTCTGTGATAATTTATCACAGTAGTGTATACTTCTTCCACTAGATGGATAGATCCATTGTATAAATTTCAAAGCATATACTATGATTGTGGCCATCTGAAATATTAACTGATAAAATTTACTAATAAAAACAACTAGTAGTAGACCTCTTTGGATCATGTACTTCGAGGAGATACATAGCATTTAAATATTACTCAGTGTTATTAAAATGGTACACTCTTGCGGGCAGAGAGTCTCATAGTCTTATGGGTACATTATTGAGAAATTTTCAGTTAAGTACAGTGGATTGAACAAATATGTTTGCAACCAACATTTTCTAAAACCTCACAAAAATAACAAATGGAGAAAAGGGCATAGCGTTTTGGAGAAAGCGAGAGCCTAAGTGCCTGCCGCGGGAAAGGGCACTCACCTGATTGGAGCGCTGGAGCCCCAGAAAGGCTTGGGGGTCAGGGTGCTGGGAGCCTCTGAAATCAGGGAAGTGAGCGGCTGGAAACCAGGAGGGTCGGTTGAAAGTCTGTATTGGAAGCATTTAGAACCCGAGTCCCCTTTTTCTTTTTTTTTCTTTTTTTTAAAAAAATATATTTTATTGATTTTTTACAGAGAGGAAGGGAGAGAGATAGAAAGTTAGAAACATTGATGAGCGCGAAACATGGATCAGCTGCCTCCTGCACATCTCCTACTGGGGATATGCCCGCAACCCAGGTACATGCCCTTGACCGGAATCGAACCTGGGACCCCTCAGTCCGCAGGCTGACGCTCCATCCACTGAGCCAAACCGGTTTCGGCCCGAGTCCCTTTTTCTACCGTTGCCGCATGACAGCCACCTCTTCCCCACCCCAGCAGAAGATTGGGGACATTGAACCAGAGGCACTCTTGTACCAGGCATAGCTCAGGTGGGGGCCATGAGCTGTTTGGAAAGGATGCATGGACACACACAGTCCTCATATTGAATGGTGAGTCACTGCCTCTAACCCCCTTCACTGTTCCACTCAGAATGCAGGAGCTAGGATTTTGTCCTGTTTGCAGTGGGGGTGGGGGAACATTGGAAGGTTCCTCTGTAGGGGAAAGCCAGGAGGAAAAACCTACTTGCTGTAGCCATGGTTCGGAGTTCAGTTTTCTTGTGTGTTTACCTTAGAGCTGTGATTTTCAACCTTTTTCATCTCACAGCACCCATAAACTAATTACTAAAATTCTGCAGCACACCGAAAATACATTTTTTGCAGTCTGACAAAAACATAGGTGTAATTTTGATTCATTCACACCTGATGGCTATTGTAACGTTGGCTGTTGTCATTTTTTATTTGATAATCTAAGGGAAATGAGGTCAGTGCCCCTGACTAAATAGGCAGGTATTGCATGATTTAAAAATTCTTGTGGTACAGCAGTTGAAATCACTGCCTTAGAGAAAAGTCCCCAAGGTGTTAAGCAGCCCCAGACTACACATAGAGCCTTTAATTAGCTGTGTTATTATAATTCTTCACTTTTAAATAGAGACAGACAGCCAAAGATCACCAGATATTTGAGGAAAGCCTCTAACATGAAAGCCACAGGTCAAAATAAATGACGTGGGGTTGGCCAGAAGGAAGAAAAAGTAAAGATACTCAGGGGGGGAAAAAAAGATAACAGGAAGTGGGAAAAAATGGCTAAGAAATGATAACTAACATTCTTAGAGATAAGAGAAGCTATTTCTTTTTTGAAATAGGAATAAGATGACTAAAAAGAACATTTCAAGAAATAGCTGTTGGAAATTTAAAATATGACCAAAAAAAAAAAAAATGAGAAAAGCTCAGTAGGAATGTTTGGAAAATGAGTTAATGTGAAACCTTCTGAAAGTAGAACCTAAAGACAAAGAGATGCACAAATAGAAGAGAGGGGTAAAAAAGGTCCTACATACAAATAATATAAGTTACAGAAAGATAAAACAGAGGAAAGAAGAGAAGAAACCACTGAAGAAATATTCCAGAAAAGAGTTTCTAAGGACAAAGGGGCTTAACCAGGGCTTAGCAAAATGATGAAAAGAGATTTACACACGGGTCTTCTGGAGGGAAATTTCAGAAAACTGGGGAAAGGAAGATTCAAAAAGTGTCAGGGACAAAAACCAAAAAGGATCATACACAAAGTCTTGGGAATCAGAAAGACTTTAGATTTTTCCATAGCTATACTAGAAGTGAGAAGGTCATGGATCTATGTCTTCAAAACTGAAAATTATTGTCAACCTAGAATTCTATACTTTGCTAAACTAGAATCAAATGTGTGGATAGAATGCAGTCATTTGTCAGACAAGCAAGCTCTCAAAAAATTTACCTACCATTCATCTACCCTCAGGAAGTTATTGGAGATGTTTCCACCAGAACAAGAAAGTAAACCGAGAAAGAGGAATACTTAGGCCCTTGCTAGTGTGTCTAGTTGGTTGGAGCATCATTCCGTACACCAGAAGGTGGCAGGTTTGATTCCCTGCCAGGACACATCCCTGGGTTGTGGCTTCGATCCCTGTCTGGGTGCGTGCAGAAGGCAACCAATGGATATTTCTCTCTTACATTGATGTTCCTCCCTCCCTTCTTTCCTTCCTTCCTCCTTCTCTCTAAGATGAATAAAAGAGAAAGGAAGGAAGGAAGGAAGGAAGGAAGGAAGGAAGGAAGGAAGGAAGGAAGGAAGGAGAGAGAGAGAGAGAGAGAAAGAAAGGAAGGAAGGAAGGAAGGAAGGAAGGAAGGAAGGAAGGAAGGAAGGAGAGAGAGAAAGAAAGAAAGAAAGAGGAGAGAAAGAAAGGAAAAAGAAAGAGGGATACTTAGGATCTAGGGAATTGTGGATACGTTGTAGGATAGAGGTGAAGGGAATCCCAAGATTAACAGTTGAGTTGCAGGCTGAGAAAGAAGCCAATCCAGAGTGGAGTATGGAATGCAGATATCAGGAGGATTGTCTCCAAAAGGGAGACAGAGGAGGAGACAGATTAGTTGATATGTGTGAACATGTTGGGAGGAGGTGAAGGGTGTTGGAGACTGTGGAGTTGAATTAGTAAGATAAATAACTGCCTTTAAAAGATTTAACTTTAGGAAAAAACAAGTTATAAAAAAAGGAAATGCAAGGATAGCAACATGTGTGGTTTAACTGCAGAGCTAATACTCAGCCAGTGTGGCCATACTGGTTGTAAGATACTAATGTTTATACACCGACTGGTAAATAACTGCTACCCAGAGTGCCCTCCCTGTTGCCTCCCTTGGGCCCTAGGCACCTCCCTCTAGGCCCACCTCAAATCCATCATTAAAAGGACAATAATCACAGGGCCCCCCAGAATTCTACACCTCTTGGCCTCTGTTCTGATTGGTTGGTGTACTAATTAAATATTTGAACATTACCCTTACTTAGTTGTGAATACCATGTATTTACATAGTAATAACATAAATATTGATTTACTAAAATTACAACAAAATTATAACAGGAGGATGCAGGGAGGAGATGTGTGGGGAAGGAAGGAAGGAATTATAGTAGAGCTAAATTCTACACAGTAGGAAATCTAAAAATGATATCTGAAGCTGAAGAAAAAATTAAAGCTATATAAACAGTTAATGTAGGAATATAGAAAAATAGCTAAATGTGTTTAAAAGTAGTTCTTTCTGGGGAGTAGAAATGGGTGTGTGTGGTGTGGTGTAGAGGCTTGCTGTTTTTCATTATATGCCTTGTAAAGCTAAAAAATTTTTAAAAATTCTGAATGTCTATTACATCCAGGAAAAAATTTAATTTAAAATAGAACATTATTTCAAAAAGCACATTTAATCTTCTAAACAACTTGACTTTCTTTTCTTCCAGTGGCAATATGATCATCTCACAGCTACCTATCTTCTGCTTCTAGCCAAGAAGGCTCGGGGGAAACCAGTTCGTTTAAGGCTTCCTCCTTTTTCCTGGGGACAAGTCAGTGGTACCCCATTCACAAACGTCAAGGTAAATGTTGGAACCTTTTTAAAAATATATGTTTTTATTGATTTCAGAAAGAGGAAAGGAGAGGGTGAGAGAGATAGAAACATTGATGAGAGAGAGACATGGATCCGCTGCCTCCTGCATGCCCCCTACAGGGGGTCAAGCCTGCAACATAGGCATGTGTCCTGACTGAGAATTGAACTGTGACCTCCTGGTTCATAGGTCAGTGCTCAACTACTGAGCCATGCCAGCTGGACTAGATCTCTATTTTTGTCACTTGTCACTCATGTGCTGCAGATATAGTGGGTCTTATGTCCATGCCAGACCTAACTTGTCTCTCTTCTCTCCCCAGTTTGTCTTTGACCAAACTAAGAACTAAAAAGTGTGAGTGCAAGTTGTCTGTCATGTAAAGAAATCTCTGAAGTGAGATCATCTTATTCCTGGGATGGTTTTCTGGCCTGTTCTTGGAGAGTTTTGTTGGCTGGTGAATACCCCATGCCCAGGCAGATCTTTTATCCATGGGCTTTATGATCAGCCCATCGGCATACTGTCCACATCACCAAACCCTTCAAACAAACTCTCAGATTCAAGTTAACACCTTTGGGTATAGGAGGACACCAAAGCATGAGCTTTGCTTCTGATCGAGGTCATCTCAGACAATAGATACTGTGTACTTAGAATAAACACTTCAGCTAAAGTTTTAAATTCATGATACCTCAGGTAAGAGGTCTGAAACATTTTCCTAAGCCATTGGATGGGCCTCAATTCATGTGCCTGTGTGATTCATGAAGTATCCAGGTGGAAAAGATCTGGGAAGATATTTACTCGTAACTTCTATCTAATGAGCATTTACCTAATAATTTAATTATTTGGGCATTTAATTCATGTTATTGAATCAATGTTTATACCAGATAGTCATTTTAATGACAAGAAATGAAGTAGAAATCAAATGTTGGGTCCTTTTCTGATCTTTATGCAAATTATTGGGATTTGAATCAAGCCACATAAGTCTTCTTGTACTATTTTCCCTTTTGATCAAATCACCCTTTTCCTTTGGGGTGTTGTTTATAAGTAAGTAAGTAATAGTTAAAGAATAGATGAAACTTTCAATTTAACAATAATACCATCTGATTCAGGAATCACAAAAGATCACATCATCATCAACATTAGCATTTTCAGGCCCCATGTTAGACAAATCTCTGAAGTGTGGTACTTGGTTTCTAACAGTTGTGTTATACCACATCATAGTAGAGCAGCCATTTTCATCTCATGGCACACAGAAACTAAGTACTAAAATACTTTGGCACACCAAAAATATATTTTTTGTTGATCTGACAAAAAAAAAATAGGTATAATTTTGATTCAGTCACACTAGATGGCTATTGATGTGTTGGCTATTATCATTTTTTTATTTGATAGTCTAAGGGAAAAGAGGTCAGTGCCCCTGACTAAATAGTCAGGTATTGCATGTTTTAAAAATTCTTGCTGCACATCAATGGAAAATCATTGTAGTAGATGATTAGTGCCAGATTAAGGGGCTAGAGGTGTGTTCTAGGGCCTTTAGAGGATGGGCATGATCACCATGGGTGATGCAAACTGGACCCACAGTCAAGTTTAGAAAAATGGAAAAGAAAGAGCACAGTGTTCAGGGCAAGATGAATGTAATTAGCAAAAGCTCGGACACCTAAATGTGAGCTTGATATATTATGTTGACAGTGACTAGATCTGTTTAGCAAAATGAAGAGTTCAAGTAGGGGGGAAGTGAGAGAGGAAAGGAGAGTGCTTGTGAGCTGGAAGGGTGGATGAGAGATTATAGAGAACCTTGAAATCCCACCTGAGAGGGGTTAGACTTTATGCTCTCGGTAATGGGAACCATGGATTTTTGAGCAAGACATGACATATCACTGCTATGACTGTAATTTTTAATAATTCATCCAGTGGTGTATAGAATTGTCTAGTCAGATATGTGTGTGTGTGCTGTTACTGTCTACTTTAATACCCATGACAGCCGTCATTCACACAACACTGTACCTTTTTTCCTCCACTGAGCCTAGACTTCACTTCAGTATTTTTCTCAGCCTAGCACTCCATGCAGCTAGGTCTAGTTGATGGTAATTGGCGGTCCTGGAGAACTCTGTCGTTCCTGGGTGAGAGGGTGGAAAGACTGGTCACAGAGACCATATTATCTGTTTGAATAGTTCAGGTCTGAGAAGATTTGTCCTTGAATTAGAACAGTGGCAGTGGGACTGGAAAAGAAAAGGGTGAGGTGTAAGAAATTCAAGTAATATTGCCTGGCCAGGTTAACTAGATATTGAGGGAAAGGGAAGGACAGAGAAATAAAAAATCCAATTATGTTCCATTGTTTTAGAATTTAGGAAGTATCTGGTATAGCCTTAGCTTATAGAGAGGAAGAATGAGGGAAAATAAATGACTCTGGCGGCATTATTAGGTCAGGACCTCAAGAATCCTGCCCCCAGGACATCTTCCATAAGGCTAATTTATTCCTAGTATAAATTGTTAACTACTCTGTATGTTATTACAACTAAGCAGCCCATGTTTCAAAGTTGTTTCTCTTTCATCTTCTACTTTGTCAGAGCTTTTTATTTTTAGATTTGCAGAGGAGTTATTTGTCTGGCATTAGTGATTACCTGCTAATGACAAGCCAAGTAGTATGCTATAAACGTAAGAATGTTTAAGACATATTGTTTGAGAGTCAGAGATTCTCCCATCTAATCATCTGAATTAAAATTTTTTTACTTCCTGTTTACTGTAATGAATGGTAAGCTTCTTCAATATACTATCTCTCATTTGTTTCTGCTTCCAGGGCATTGCCCTGCACTGGGTATATGCTATTTTAAAAACTGAATCATGATCCTTCTGTTTTTGAATAGTCAAAGAACCTGAGTTTAGAAGATATGACCACAAGTGATGAAAATTATGTGGCTGGATTAATAGACTATGAATGGTATGACGACAGTTCATCAACAGGTGTGGCTACTCCCCAAACACCACAGGTTGGTAAATTTTATTATTACTTAAAGCAGATTATATTGTCTCAATTATAAAAATATCTAGGCCCCAACATGTATCTAGTATGTGCTTGCAAGCTTAATGAATTCTTTTTTATTTTTAATATATTTTTATTTATGTTAGAGAGGAAGGGAGAGGGAGAGAGAGATCGAAACATCAATGATGAGAAAGAATCACTGATTGTCTGCCTCCTATATGCCCCCTACTAGGGATCAAGCCCGCAACCCGGGCACGTGCCCTTGAGCAGAATCAAATCCGGGACGCTCAGTCCACAGGCTGACTATCCACTGAGGCAAACCGACTAGGGGCTTAATGAATTCTTAAACTATTGAAAACATTAATGAGAGCCCTGGCCAGGTAGCTCAGGTGGTTAGAGTGTCATCCTGCCACGCCAAAGTTGTAGGCTCGAACCTGGTTAGAGCACATACAAGAACCAATCAATGAATGCATAAGTAAGTGGGACAACAAATTGAGGTTTTTCTCTCTCTCTTTCACTCTCTCTCCGTCCACCCCACCCACCTCCCCTCCCTCCCTCCCCCTTCCTCTCTCTCAAATCAATAAAAGAAAGGAAACATTAATGAGAGATTGTTGGAATAGAATGAAAGGGATGCCAATTTATTTCCAAGTTGAAGAAAGCCAAGATTCCATTTTGGAGCACTTTATTGCTTCTCTCTCTCTCTCTCTCTCTCTCTCTCTCTCTCTCTCTCTCTCTCAATGAGGTATAATTTACTTGTAGTTAAATAGTTAAATACACTATTTTAGTGTACAATTCTGTGTTTTGACAAATGCATACAGTCATGTAACCACCACCAAAATCAAGAATAGTTCTGTTGGCCCCCAAATTCCCTCATGCCCCTTTATAGTCAACACTCTCTCCCCCCAACTCAGCACCTACTAAGTAAGGATTGAGAGCTTGGGTTGTGTTGGAGTGAAGCTTTTCTTTTAGATAGGAGTTGTGTTTGCTTCTGCCATGCTCCTGGAACACAAACAATTTAGGACTACTTTAAATTAAATTCCAGGCTTTCAATTCCAGGGACCATGCACATATGAAGTTGGACTTGAAGCCTATGTGAAGACTGTCCTGTGGTTACTTACAAATTATTAAAGGAAACTTTTCTTTCTCCTCCAGAGCTCAGGACAAGATAGACACATTTTCTTGCAGACTTCTTTGCAGGGCATATTTATATTTAATTCCCTTTTAAAATTTTAGATATAGCCTTTCCTGGCTCTTCATGGGAGCTTTGGGTCTAACCCTTGCATAGGTGTAAGGCTTCCACAGTATTAAAACCTATGCCGTAGGGTATCCAGGATAGTAGGTAAATGCCCTTAGGGCAGTGCGGAGTCTCATCCTTGGTTACATTTCTGGATTCATGCTCCTGTTTTTAGTTTGACCTCTGAGAACTTTCCTTACTATTTAGCAAGCTCAACCATAAATTCAAAAGGATTAAAAAATATTTTCTATCCAACATTTCTGTTAGAGTATTTTAACATGGCTTTTCTGCACAATTATCCACTAAACTTTTATTTTGGTACATATTAAGAGACAAAGCATGACAATCTAGGTATAGGAAGCAATTTTTAAGGATTTATTTGTGGTCATTCTCAATATTGCCTAGGCCCGGTGTATATTTGAGTGAAAACTTGGCCTGAAACATGTTGAAAATTACCCATCGATAGAACAGACTGAAGTGATCGACACTTACTAAAGAGAATGGGATGTACATTTTCAAATTTCTTGGTATCCTTAATAATACCCTTTTGATAGTATTTCATTTTAGTAAAAATGCTACAAGGTAATCTACAAATGATGAAAGCATGTTGTAAAGAAATTGACTTTTCTTCACTGTACTTTATCTAGTGATTTTTTTCCCCTCCAGTTTGCCAAGCATTGGACAGAATCAAACGGTTTGGAATCTAAATCATTAACTCCAGTTTCATGCAAAGCATCTGCCAATAAATTAAAGAACAAAGAGAATATATATACTCCCAAGTCTGCTGTAAAGAATGAAGATGGCTTTGTACTTCCAGAGCCAAAGACTCCAGTTAATAAGAACCAGCATAAAAGAGAAATACTCACTACACCAAATCATTACACTACACCCTCGAAAGGTATTTGCTGAAACACCTTTAAAGTCCATTCTTCTTACCATGCTGTGTGAATGCATAGCACGTCAGACATGACTAGCACTGCTCTCAGGAGTCTCTAGGCGAAGTCTGCCTGCTTTTTTATTATGTGTATTTTGATTAGCTGAAATGAAAGCATATTAGTCAACTTCTAATTTTCCTCAACTTTATACAGATAAAGTTGAATCATAGCATCATAGAATATCAAAGCTGAAAGGCAAGTTAGAGCTCATTTAATCCACGGCCCTTCTCATAGCTGAGGAACCTGAGATTCAGATGAGTGAAGGAGTTGCCCAAGGCCATCCAGGTTTAGATCCTGCTTGCCCCAGCCCTTGGCTCTCACTTATAGTGACTAAACCTAAGTCTCTGCGGAGCTCTTCTTATGCATCTGGACCTCCAGTTCTGGTGTCTGATCCTGCTCTGCGTTGTGCTACCGCCCATGCTCCAGCAGACAGAGAAAAGCTGCAGTGTCCTTCCAGATATCTGTGTCCACACATTGCAACTCTCACTTCCCTTGGTTTCCTCTCCTCAGCTTTAGCATCAGTTATTTAAGCTGTTTCCTTTATGACACCTCAGCGCTTTTATTGCTGACCTGATCTAAACATATTCTATTTTGTCAGTGTGCCTCTTAAAACTGCCTAGAACTGAACCTAGTCTTCTAGTACTGGGTCTCACCAGGATAAGATAGTGTCATGAGAGTAGAGACTGTCTGCTGTCTGTATTGCAGCATGGCATAGTACATAGGAGGGGCTATGTTCATTGTCTAGTACATAGTAGGTGCTTAATACCTGATATATAATGGGGGCCATGTCTGTTGAATGAAGGAATGAATAAATTAAAGGCTAAAGGGATTTTATTTACTATGATTTAGTCTATGTCACTTTTTAAAATGACACCTAAACTTTATTAGCCTTTTCCCAGCAATTGTGACCTAATATTGTTATGTTAACATCCTAATGAAACCAAACTCTGAAACACTGCCATGGAACTGCTGCCAACTCACAGCCTGTCATTGTGCTTCCAGTTTGCCAGTGGGCTGATAGCCAGTTCCAGAGGTCTACTTACGTGTAAAGATACGAAGAGCTTTGTCAGAATATTTGCTGGAAGTCCTGTTAATTGCATTCTCTAATTCATTAACTCAACATTTTCCTCCAACTTGTGAGGCCAGTTTGCAGTGACGATGAGATGAGTGTGTGGCTGCCTGTATGAGGTTTCAGTGAGACATAGTAGGACCTCAGTAGTATTTGCTATTGAATTTTTTCCAGTGAGGGGGGTCTCTTCTGTTATTTCTCTTAACAAGGGTATGACATCCTTTGTGAGTGGCTTGGGCAGGGAGGTAAGATGGACTTTCAGCTCGTTCGGGGCATTTTTAGAAAGAGTCTCTGATGCTTACTGTCCCTTCTATCATTGATATTTTCTGCTTTTTATGTATTTCTGAAGGTTTTAAAATATAGATAGTTGAGAATTTATAATCATAAAGTTTACATGACTTGTCCCTGTGAGAAACATTTTTCTGATCAAAAACTATAATTGGCTGCTTTTCTTTAAACGTAAGAGCTGCCTATGGGAACGAGTGTCTGAGCCCCAGTTGATAGGTTCCATTAGCGCTTTGCATTTTACTTTTGCTCTGAGTCACTTTTGACATAAACATTAATTTCTCTGGATCCTGTATAATCCAGTCAGTGACAACTTGTTGAAGGATAACTATGTATGGTAGTAGATACTCTCAGTGTACAAAGATGAAAACTGTTTTTCATAGATGTTGATTGATCTTATTTTCCTGTTCTTGTAGAACCAGTGAGAATAGTGCTGAATAGTCATAAACAAAACAGAACCTCTGATCTCTTTTTAAAAATTCGGTGTCATATTTTGTAAAGTGAATATTATTATCTCTAAAGGGTTACAAGGTTTGTATCATGAACAAAAAGTGAACTAATCACTGACAACCAGATTTGTTAATGCATATTTGTCACAAACTATCATGGGATACAAATACCCCATTAGCATAAAACAAAATTCTGGAATAAGAAATATAAAAATAACCACAGCTCACTCCTCTTTAATAACTTTTGTCATACTTTCACTGGGACACTTCTCTGTGCCACAAGAATTTTAAAAACTTGCAATACCTGACTAGTTAGGGACACTGACCTCTTTTCCCTTGCCTTGTCAAAAAAAAAAAAAAAATGACAACAGCCAATACAACAATAGTCATTCAATGTGAATGCTTTGTCTTGAACCATAAATATATAGGTCATATAATAGAGTCAAATCTTATTGGTCACATCTCATAATAAGGTTGCATCTGATTGGTTAGTTTTTGATATCAGAAATCCTTATATACAAGTATAGGCACCTGAGTTTTTAAAAAGTCACCTTGGAGCAAAAAAGTTTAGGTAATTACTATTATTTTTTAAAATCAATCAGTATTATACCTATTTTTTTGTCAGGTAGGCAAAAATATTTTTTGGTGTGCCACAGAATTTTAGTAGTTTATGTGTGCCACAAGATGAAAAAGGCTGAAAACCACTGACTTAACAGGCTGAGTTGAGCGGAGAATTGAATTAATACCTCTCCGTACTATATCGATTAAAGACATAAATTGGGTCCTTGTGTAAACACAGATTGACTTTCATTTATAGAAAGGAGAATCATTAATCACAAAATCTGTATTTATATGATCTGTTTAGCTCTGTCATGATATTTATAATAAAATAAGCAGTGAAGAGAAAGGAGAGCCACACATGCAAAGCAAAACGATTTTGTTTTTATTATAAATCACATGGAAACGTTTATTTACAGAATTGTAGCTTTAGCATCGCTGGCGAAGTGATTACATTTCTGAGTCACGGAATGGGGTGATGTATGCCTTGATAGAAATTTTGAAACCACAGTATGTCAACTCTGGTTTGTGTTTGTGTTTGTTGTTTTCTAATAGTTAGAAACCAGTGCCTGGAGGAAACCCCAATTAAAATGCCAGTAAATTCCGCAGGAACAGAGAAGTTAATGACAGGTGTCATTAGCCCTGAGAGGCGGTGAGTGTTTTTTAGACTTCTTTGATCTTTAGTATGTGTAACCAGATTTCCTTTTTTCATATATGATAAACCTGGTTAAGGCAAACCATCATGAAGATTCTGTCCGACGGTAGGAATGTCTGTCTGGGGATGGTCTTTGGCCGTTACTGAAGCCATTGCCGCTGCTTTCCTCATGGGGCAGAATTGTGAAACTCCTCAGCGGAAGGACTGGCACCTTAACCTAGAATACAACAGGCTGGGAAGACAGCAGCCTCGGCCCCAGCCACGTAGTTTTTTTCTCTGAGGCTCACCTTTCTCTATACTTTTGCCAATAGAGCATAGACCTTCACTAACAGATAGCAGTTGCTCAAAATAGTAAAGATACTAAAAAGTGTTTCAAAGAAAACCCATTCTTGTTGAGTGATTCTGTAGCATAGATGACCTTTCATTGTCTTTTATAGTTATTTTTTCAAGCAGGATCAATTTTGAGGACAATTGAAAAAATTAGAATTTGAACTAGGTATTAGAAGATACTATGACATTATTAATTTTCTTGATGTCATAATGGTATTGTGGCGATGTAGGAAATGCTCTTCTTTATTGGCAATGCTTGCGGAAGTGTTTCAGAGTGAATATCATGTCTTCAGATGGGTTACTTTCAGGTGGCTTGACAGAGTTGTACATATACTAGTATTTAATGTATTTATTATCTATCTATATGCATAGAGAAAGCACATGTGACAGAATATTAACAATTGTTCATTGTACTCCTCAACTTTTGTGTATATTTGACTTTTTTTTTTTAAAAGGTAGGGGAAAATAGTTTTGCCAAGTGGCATTTGGCTGGGGGGAAGGGTGGGCGCTAAATTCCAGGAGGAGATGACTTTTGTGTTCCCTGAGCAATGAGGTGGGCGGGCCCTGGGATACCCAAATGAGGCCCACCTAGCCCGCCTCAAGCACAGCCTGTGAGGGCCCCAGTGGTCAGGAGGCCTAGCTCTACTCGGGGGTGGTTTTGTGTTTTGTTTCTTGAAGGTGTCGCTCAGTGGAACTGGATCTCAACCAAGCACATGTAGAGGATACTCCAAAAAGAAAAGGAACCAAAGTGTTTGGGAGCCTTGAAAGGGGCTTGGATAAGGTTATTACTGTGTTTACCAGGAGCAAAAGGAAGGGCTGTGCCAAAGATGGACCGAGAAGATTAAAGGTAAGTGGACTCAGTCTTTAATGTGGATTTCAGAAGGAGACTCCTAGCTGGACTCCTTTTTTAAAAAAAAATCAAAGTACTGAATGAATGGATTAGTATTTTTTTAATTTATTTACTCATTTAGCATTTAGTTAATATATATATATTACATAATTATTTCTTTTTAAAAAATATATTTTTATTGATCTCAGAGAGGAAGGGAGAGAGAGAGAGAGAGAAAAACATCAATGATGAGAGAGAATCACTGATCAGCTGCCTCCTGCACGCCCCCCCACTGGGGATCGAGCCAGCAACCTGGGCATGTGCCCTTGACAGGAATCGAACCTGGGACCCTTCAGTCCACAGGCCGACACTCTATCCACTGAGTCAAACTGGCGAGGGCTAGTTAATATTTTTGAGACTCTAAAATATGCATATTACTATGCAATGGGTTTTGAGACTGCAGAGGTAAATTAGATATGGCCGCCCCTTTCAAGGAGCAAATAACTAGAATTCAAATGTTCAAGTTGCGGTAGAAGGATTAATCACTGGGACATAAGAGCAACTGCCTTAAGGATCCCTTAAGGATGGGGACTTGAGCTCAGATGTCTTCCGTATCTCTGGCACCACAGAAGAGTCCCTGACACATGGATAACTTTTTAAGCCCTCGTAGAATATTTGAATATTTGAATTCGTTTGAACTTTGAGTGTGGTGTGTGTGAAGAAAATAGTGAGCAATAGGCTGGGAAGGTGGGCTGGCCAAGGGGTTTGGATCGCATTTAATAGACACACTATGCTTTAAACAGTGGTTCTCCACCTTCTGGCCCTTTAAATACAGTTCCTCATGTTGTGACCCAACCATAAAATTATTTTCGTTGCTACTTCATAACTGTCATGTTGCTACTGTTATGAATCGTAATGTAAATATCTGATATGCAGGATGGTTTTAGGCGACCCCTGTGAAAGGGTTGTTCGACCGCCAAAGGGGTCGCGACCCAAAGGTTGAGAACCGCTGCTTTAGAGGGTTGAACGTGTCAGTGAGGTGGGCACTATATTTGGTGGGAAAGGAAAAGTAAAATAGGTTATTAGTAGGTATAAAATACTTCTTACTCTCTTGGATTCTCTCCGAGCTTTCATTCAAACATCTCATGAATGACATTTCTGTTTGGGGAAGTAAGAGGTAAGGGATGAGTAAGACACAGCCCACTTCCGTGTGAGACTCAGAGTGGCCGTGGAAACAGGCAGGGATGTTATTGCTCTGACAAAGCTCAGTGCTGTAATAAAACATGTTCCAGAAGGGTGTGGACCCACAGGAGGGCGGGGAAAATGCAAGTGTTCCCTATAATTTGGGGACTGGGTCTGTGTTTAGATTTGGCACTGAGAGTCTCATTTTGAGCAAATCTGGGTAGGTTTGGGGGAAGGAAAATGCTGAACTGTTGGGGGGAAGGGTGCTTCAGAGGAGAATGTTCTGAGATCCCATATATGTCCTGTCTTGAAGTAGAAGAAGAAAGGACTTATCCATTATTAGTATTGTTGCCTTGTTGAACTTCTATAATACACTAAAAACGTTTATGTTACATATGGCTGTTTATTAGGTATATTTTATCCTTTTATTCTGAGATTTCTCTGGTTGGAGAGTATTGTAAAGTATTCCAAACCCTGACATGGGGATTAAGAAAACCATAGTGCCATTTTCCTGAACAACTTTAAATAAAGAAAATTAAGGAAATTTGTCCAATTGTATATTATGAGAAGCTAAGCAATTATCAAATGCTAATGGATAAAGTAGGATTAATTATTTTACAAAAGGAATCACTTAAATTGTAATTTGAAAGTGTTCAGTGTATTGTTACCTGAACAAAGGTGGTTTAGTTGGTGGAAGAGCCCTGGGACCCAGGAGATAGAGGGTCCCATTGTAGCTGTGCCACTTGTTCCTTTTATAACTAAAGCTGAGGTTCCCAGCTTCAGTCATGAAGCACCCGCCTTCATCTCAGCATCTCATCTCCCCTATTATTTATCTGTTTTTTTTCTTTATTTTGACTCTTTTCTTAAGAAAAAGATTTATACAGGTATAATCGACATATAGTAAACTATACATCTTAAAAATGTACAGTTAACTATATGCACCTAGATGATTGACTTTTTTTAATTAAAAAATTTAAAATTTTTATTTTTATTGATTTCAGAGAGGAGGGGAGAGGAAAAAAGAGATAGAGACATCAGTGATTAGAGAGAATCATTGATTGGCTGCCTCCTGCATGCTCACACAATCCAGGCATGTGCCCTGACCAGGAATCGATGCTCAAACATTGAGCCACACCAGCCAGGCAAGATGACTGACTTTTAAAAAAACATTTATTTAAAAGGAAACTAGCCCTGGGATTCTATAATATTTTTAAAATACTCAAGAAAGAGTTAAGGAAACATATCCAACTATATACAAATGGAAATATCGAGGGCATTTGTTTCATCTTCCCTCAGTTTACATTTCAGGACTGTAAATGTCGCTGACATAGTGTAGGAAGGGAGAAACAGGTAAAGTTTAAACAAATAGACATTATTTAATATTTATTTCTTTAAAAAGATAGGTAGGAGAGGAAGATAAAAGTATTAAAAGGATGATACGTAAATAGTTACTAATAAACATGATTTCTCCAACCTTTCCCAGTGCCATCTTAATCCAGTTTACCAAGAGTGCGTTGTAAATTCTTTCAGTATTTTTTTTGAAATATTTTCATTTGAAATGGTACTACATGGAGGAGTTTTGGTTCTTTAAATCAGGCAGGATAGTCTTTCTGTTGATGTAAAGATTGACTTCTCACTCCTTTTTCTTTTTTAAGCTTCACTATAATGTGACTACAACCAGATTGGTGAATCCAGATCAGCTCTTGAATGAAATAATGTCTATTCTTCCAAAGAAGCACGTTGACTTTGTGCGGAAGGGGTAAGAAGCAACCTGATAGGCTGTTGGGTTTATTACTTGATGTCTTTTGAGCTTTGAGAAAACATGGTTGATTCTGTTCTTCCCTTTAAAAAAATAGATATATTTCTCCCACCTCACTTCAAAAAGCCTTTGTGATAGTGTCATTGTTCATAATTTATTCTCTTCTGTTTTACATGAGCTATTGACATATTTAAAGTACCCATTCTGCCACTACTTTAAAAATTAGACTTCTCAAAATAGGAAAATTTGAACAACTTCCAGTTTTCTTTTACAGCCTATTTTTTTCTTTCATGGTCTACTTTTCAATAATATGTATAAATTGTAATCTAAATTTATGAGCTGCCTCAGACAAATCAAGGCTTTATATAGACAACCTTCTCTGTATGACTTGCTGTGTTACAGGATTGGGCTTTCAGTGCTTTGGGAAGTCATTTCACCTTAAGACTTTCCCACTGTTGAGTGTTCTGCCCTCAAAGCTTCGGTGGTTGTGATCTAAACAGCCTGGCCCTCTCTCTTACCTAAGATGTTCCTATTTCCAAGCCTTTCCACTCAGTTATGGCTCTTTAAAATGTTACTTTTAACACAGCTAAGAAGATCCACTAATATTTAATAAAAACATTTAAATAGGCCAATCGAGAGATGAGATTTTAAGAATCGATATTTTTCAAAAGTAATTTTACTTTTCACTCTGTACTCATTGGCTGGCGAGCACTCATGTGAACTTTGACTTTCCTCCTTAGGTGTCATTAGAACACATCTAACTCACTCTGACCTGTCCTTCGTGCTTGGGGTTTAGCAATGGTTTCAGAACCGCTAGCCAGATCTATATCAGAAACTTTCAATGATCTTTTCTTCATCATCTGAGCTTCAGCAGATCTCTAACTGGCTGTTAACCAATAATTTGTTCTTCTAACTTCCCGATCAACCAGAAGGTCTTTGCCTTGATCCTCTTCTTTTTACCTTCTTTGTTTTTCAGTGATATTTTCATTAGATACTACCAATTTCAGTTACAGTCCATATTATTCCAATCAGAAGAATTGCTTTTCCTCTTTCCTATGACTAAATGCTTCATTTTCCTATCAGGAACCATAACTGTACTCCTTTAGGCATTTCTGATATTGACTGCTTATTTTTAAGAGATAAAGCCCCAAAACACATAACTAAGTTAGTAAGAAAAATAATGATATTCTGTGAAACCTCATAATACATAACAGATACAAGTAATAAATATCTCCACACTTCTGCGAACCAGCTCCTAATTGTGTCCCCCTAAATATTTAGGGACCTAAAATTTAAAATCAATCCTACTGGATATTGTTTGTGTTTATTGAAGATCAGTAAGATAATTAAATAAAATTAAAATATAATGTAAGCTAATAAAAAACAGATTTCCATGAATTCAATTTATGCAGCTTTTCAGGAACATACCTGTTTCTTAAGCTGTGTTTAAGGCTTCATTTAGTCTGGCCTTTCCATTGTCAGAGGTGGTCACATGCAGTTCTGATTATGTATGCCGAACGTTTCAGCCATGGGAATGTACCACCTCTCTGGGCTTTCTTTTATAACCCTGCCATAAAGTGTGGTGACAATCGTAACTTCTTCTTACTATTGGAGAAACCTGAAAAACATGTGTCCTCTGACAGGTTGGTGGCTTCAGCCTTATTTATATGAAAGACAGAAGTTTCTGATGAGGTGCATGCAAAAAAATATTCTTAATCTTCCCTGAGCTTTGCTTTGTTGTGAACATTGTGGAATTGGCCTAATGTTCACGGATTACACTGTTGAAAGAGTTGCATAAAAGGGTGCCAGAAGATTTCTTGAGCGTGAATGGCATGTCTAGCTATGAAAAAAGGGCTTTTCTTTGGAGCAATGGAGAATTCTGCTAAAGCCTTTTCATCTTTATTCTTTCTTCAGATCCTAGTTCAGCTTCTGGGAAAACACCAGTCGTACTCCATCACAAACGCATAGCTAGGCCATTTGGAAGCTGTAAGCAGTAATATATTGCTTAATGGGAAATAATGGTCTATTTTCTCCACTGGCCTCCAGGAGGCTTAGAAATCTCTTGTATTATACAGAATATTCATGGTTCTCCTACTAACTGGCTTCTTATCTTGTTTTTCACAGCTATACACTAAAGTGTCAAACACAGTCAGATTTTGGCAAAGTGACAATGCAGTTTGAACTAGAAGTATGCCAGCTTCAGAAACCCGATGTGGTGGGTATCAGGAGGCAGCGGCTTAAGGGTGATGCCTGGGTTTACAAGAGATTAGTGGAAGACATCCTGTCTAGCTGCAAGGTGTAACTGATGGATGGTTTCAATGCTGCTGGACGAGGACGGGTGTGCTACAGAGACTGGTGTGATTGGTTGGATTTTCAAAGTCCATTGGAATGAGAAACTCCTTTCCAAAGAGCCATCTTAAAGATCAATATATTTTTGTTTTTAAACAAAAGATATTATTTTGTGGATGAATCTAAGGCTAGCCCATCTGTCATTATCTGTTCTGTCTTTTTTAATCATATGGCTTTGTGTATTAGCAACTGTTGACTTCCCTAGATTCACTTCCATATGTGAATGTAGGCTCTTAACGATGTCTCCTTTTAATGTGTAATTTCTTTCTGAAATAAAACCATTTGTGACTGTCGCAGGCTTCTCCTCTTCTTTGTTCTTGATTTTGATTCAAATAAAACCTCAAATGGCTTCCTGACTATTAAGTAGAGACTATTTGGAGTATGTTTTATCTGTTATCAAATATGCCTTGGGCAGAAAAACAGATAAGAATTCATTTGCATAATTTTTTCCTGTCTCTGATTTAAGTAGGATTTATTGAGATCGTTAACTAAGTCACAGCTGTGGTTACCAGAGTTAAACAACACATTTAATATGTTGAATAAAAGAGTATTGACTTCAGTAAGTGTGTTCGGTCAACAATGATAAGTATCTGAACTATGAACCTCCATGAAATGTTACTTTATGGTAATTTTTCTTAAGTCTTAATGTTGGCCTCAAATTTGTATTTTTATTTCATTTTATTGGTCTCTAAAGGCCAGCACTCAAGTTATATTTGTATGGATTTTACCAATTAAACTAGTTGGAGAAAAAACAGCACTGTTTCTAGCCAATACTCAGGGAGTGCTTTGTTCAGTAAACATTTACTAAGCGCTTACAAGCAGTAGGTCCTGGGGCTGAAGATTACACTGTCCAGTAAACTCAAGGAGTATTCGCAGGGGCAGATGCATAAGCCATGTTGACAGCATAGAGGGGATGCTCAACTTTGCCTGGAGGAGAAAGGGATGATTTCTTGGAGGAAACAGCATTTGGTCCTGAAGGATATATGAGTCAACAGAAAGGGAAGAGGGAGTATGGCATTCTCAACAGCAAGCATAGTTGTGTGAAGGCATGCCTGGTATGGTTAGCGGGGGAGGCAGGAGGGGGTGCCAGGGGGAAGTAGCAGGAGGTGAGGGTGGAAAGTTTACCGGGAAATAAGTGATGAAAGAATTGGAAGGATCTTGAATGTTCCACGGGACTATTTTGGCAAAGCAGAGCTGGCAAGGGTTCTTTCACCTTAAAGAGAAAGCCTGCACCCATTAGTGGTTATTCCCAATTCCCCGTCTGACAGCCCTAGGCAACCACGAGTAAGGAGGTGTTAATGCCACCACTACCCACATTGGTGGGAGTATGTCCTTAAGTGGAAGAGAACTCAGGGTGGTTAGCAGATTTTTAAAATTTAAGGTGTTTGAAATGGCCGTTATTAGAAAAGCTCTGTTACATCCTACCAGGGAGACCCTGAGCCACTGCTTGGCTTCTAAAAGCTTCAGGTTCTCAACTGTAAAACTGAAAAACTGCCCTCCTCAGAGAGTGGTTATAAGAATTGTCAGAATATGTGTGCAGCTCATAGCACAGGCTCTGCCCAGAGGGAGCCCCAGAAGATGAGCTCCACAGTATTCTCCTAACCGGTCTGCACCTGGAGTCATCTTGTCGAAGCAAATCTGATACCTGATAGGTATGCCTGCCCACTCCCAGTCCTTCCACTACCAAACTTAATGGCCCCTAAATGACTATCCAGTTGACCCAATGCCGTTTGTTGAATATTTATTCATTCTTGTCTCACTTTTAACTTCATTGAGTTCGGTTACTCAGTCAACATTTACTGAATTTGAACTTCATAGTTGGTGCTAGGTGGGATATGGCTAAGAATACATGTATGATCCTGCCATCAAGGTGTTAAGGCCTTCAACCAGAAACACACTGGCCGGCACCAAGATGTATAGAAGTTTACCCTGGGTGTTTGGTTTTTTTGGTGGGGGTGGCTGTCTCCTTTCTCTAAGTCAACTTTGCAAGAGTCACTTGGTTTTCATAGCATCTGAGGAGATGGGTCCAGGGTAGGACCTCTTAATCCTAGTTGGAGGCACTGTAAAGACGTCCCTAAGACCAGCTATGCCATTTTGTGTCACTGTCAGTGAGACTATGCATTTTAGTAGAAAGAGCACTGGGTTCTGGGACTCAGACACTTGGACTCAAGACCTGGTCCTGCTGTCTGACCTTGGGTAAGTCATTGCCTGTCTCCAGGTTTGTTTCTATAAACGTGACACATATGCGAACACATGCAAACCTTGTTTAGGGTCCCTTCTAGCTGACACCACAAATGACATCAAAGTTTGATGTATAATTTGGTTGATGGATTCACGTTTCAGCCAAGATAAGTAGCTCCAACATTGTAGCTACAAACACCTCACCATGTAACATACGTGCACACCCAAAATACAACAACCTCCAAGGACACCCTGGCCTGGGAACACGCTTCTTCTGTATTCAGATGTCCATTCTGCTGACCTGCCTGGTGTTTCAAATTTCCACTGGTTTAAATACTCTGAAAAGCCTCAGGCATTTGTCTGATGGAGAGAGAGTATTTTGAATTACCAAGCACAGAGTTATCAAGCAGAAAGATGTAATTCTACAGGAGACTTTCAAAGAGGTTTGGTGGCTGATGGGAAATTTCTTACGTTTGCCCTAAGAGATGTAAACCGTACAGAAGGCCAGGGTGTACCCAGAGGCAAGAGTGGTGTACTTTGATATTTTAGAGTCAGGGGAAGAAAAAAGGGTCTTTGGGGAAGGGAGTGTCTCTCATGATTTCACATTTGTATTTTATTTTTATTTATTTTTTAAAATATATTTTTATTGATTTCAGAGAAGAAGGGAGAGGAAGAGAGAGATAGAAACATCAATGATGAGAGGGAATTATTGATCGGCTGCCTCCTGTACGTTGGACCAAGCCCGAAACCCAGGCATGTGCCCTTGACCGGAATCGAACCTGGGACCCTTTGGTCCGCAGGCTGACACTTTATCCGCTGAGCCAAACCAGCTAGGGCTGTATTTTATTTTTATATTTTAATGTATTTTTAATGTAAAATTTGATTTTGTTTGGGGCTAGATATTAGAATTAGGAAACATTGATTTGTAGAGTTTCAGAGTCAAAAGGGGCCCTTGAGATAAAAGTCTACTTCCCTTCTCCCCACCCCACCCCCACCCCATCCCTGCTATGTCCTTAGCTGAGAGGAGGATCTTTTTTTAGAGAGAGAGAGAGAGAGAGAGATGGAAAGAAATCATAGGGGACAAGTCCAGGGTGACAAGATCCACCATCCATCATGGCTCCTGACTACGAACAGTTGGAGCCTTTCTCTTTACTCTGTGGGTTTTTTTTTTTAAATTAACCTTTTTTCATTTTTCCTACTTTAGAATTTCACATTATAGTCCTTTGTTCATTCTCCCCTTTTCTCTCGATAATGAAAATGGATATAATATGAACTTAAACTCACTTGCCCTGGGTCATTGCCAGTGCTTAATAAAAGTGTATTAGTATTTGTAGTAATGATAATAACCCGCAGATAATGATGTCGCTAAAGACCAAAGGGTCCCCTTGCAAGAGAAGCCCCCCCGCCCCCATCCCTCCAGTTGCCTAGCTTTGCTGGATTTAACGGAGACCTTGACTGCTCCAGATAGTCATTGTCCCTTTTAAATTATCAAGGTTTCATGGAGACAAGCATTCTTCACTTAAGGGTTTTCCAGACTGTCTGATGTGCTGGGCTCTGGGTAACCTTGTTCCTATGTCATCATATGTCATGCTGCCTCTTGGAAATTGTTTCCTGATGTTTGCAAAAATGAACTACTTAAAGGAAAACTAAAAGAAATTCCCTTTGTTCATTTCACACACACACACTCACACACACACTTCACTATTGTAAATGGTTACACTCAAATAAGGTCAAGGTCATGACGGGATTTGAAGCTGTGTGGTGTGAGGAGCGGTGGAAGGAATGGAGGTGACCAGACTTTCCAGAGCTGAGACTAGGGAGGAGAGGTGGCAGGCATCTTAAAAAGTCTGAAGGTACGTGGAAGAGGGATTTGATCTTTTTTTGGAGGACCCATGGGGTATAAGGAAAACTGAGTACAGGGGAATAAGAAGCTGGATGTGGTTTGATATGAGGCAGGACTTTCTTCTCAGATGTCTGGGAAGGGACGATGCTTGTCCAGGAAGTGGCCAGTTCCTTGTCCCCAGAGTGGTCCAGCAGAGGCAGGAGAGTCCCTCAGCAGGGGCCGCTGGGGAGTGGTTATGAGGATTAGGTGAGGTTTGAATTGAATCACATGAGGTTCCCTTCTAATCCTGTAAGCAATCGTTCTATCAGGTTCTTGACATGAGAATCTAGGATCTGAATTTTGCCTTGTAGAGTGGAAGCCCCAGGGGTTTCTTCATAGAAAATTCAAGTGTAGCATCTGGCTTTAGAAAGAGGGAAATGGCCTGCCTGGTCAGTGTGGCTCAGTGGCTGAGCATCGACCTATGAACCAGGAGGTCACGGTTTGATTCCCAGTCAGGGCACATGCCTGGATTACGGGCTCCATCCCCATTGTGGGGCATGCAGGAGGCAGCCAATCAATGATTCTCTCTCATCATTGATGTTTCTATCTCTCCCTCCCTCTTCCTCTCTGAAATCAATAATATATATATGTTTTAAAAAGAAAGGGGAAAATGGGCCCAATATCTCTCCTCGCCCCAGAGTTGTATGACGAGATCTAAGCTGCAGCTGGACCCAGCCACTGTCAACCACGTCTCTGAAGAATAGATGAAGGAGCTGAAGAGAGATTGGAGAGGGAACAATAAGTCACCAAAGTCAAGAGAGGAGACCTTTGAAAAAGGGATAGACAGCAGTACTGGATGCTGCAGAGAGGACAGGGAGGCTAAGGAAGGAGGAGAGAGCATTGTCTCTCAGGAAGACAAGGGAATTGCTGAGAAGTGGAGGCAAGAAGTTCAGATCACATCCTCATGGATTTGGCTGCAAGAATGATTGGGGGGAAGTTAGGCAGGACCATGAAGGTGAAGATTGAAGGCAGAGGGAAGGAGAGGGAAGATGAGGAGAAATGTCTGATGTTGGAGGCAGAAAAGATGTGGGTAGGGAGACAGAGAGAACTTCAGTATGGTATTTATAGTTTGCAAAGTGCTTAGCATCCATGATGCTATTTGATCCTTTAAACAGTATTCTGTAGTCTTCAGAGAGCGTCTCCATTTTTCAGATTCACAAGTAGACTCTGTGGAGATGGGGCCAGGTTTAAGGGGAAGGTGAGAAATCTTTTGGTCTCAAGGGGAAATTGGAGCACGGCTATGGAGGACACTGCCTGGAGCTAAAGGGCACCTCTGACTTGCTTGTTGCTGCATTCGGCGACTTCATTATCTCTTCCTGGCCTCTGACTGCTGACCGCTTCCTCCATTGGTAACTCCCCCTGCTTTTGACTTTATTCTCTTCTGAATTTCCTACCACTTCTGCTCAGTCTACTTTTCAGCCTCTTCCTCTGTCTGTCCCTTCAATGTTTTCTTCTTACACTTCACATTTCTCTAGATGTCCTCATCCTTCCTATGGCTCCTGATGGCTCCCAAGTCTGTATCTCTGGCCCAGATCTCTCTCCTCAGCTCCAACCCCTGTGTCTACCTTTCCACTATAGAGCTTATTAAGATGTTCCATAGGTTCCTAAGAGGCAAGATTTCTAGACCCAAACTTACTTTCTCCTATAGTTCCCTCCTTTATGGTGACTTATACACCCCATGTTGCCTGAAATAGCCTCAGTTTAAGCCTATTGTGCCAGTATAATTATTAATAACTTGTCCTTTTACTCTAAAAAACTTCCTTGTTTGAATGATACATTACATGGTCATTTTATCCATTTTGGACAATGGCATGACCACTCACTTAAATGCCCATGTTAGAAACTTCATATTTATCCTAACCCTTCTTGTGTTCCACTCCCACAGTCTGTATTGCTCATCTCCAGTAGACTCTGAACCCCTGGAGGGCAGGGACAGTATATACATATTTTTTAATTGATTTCAGAGAGAGGAAGGGAGAGGGAGAGAGAGATAGAAACATTAACAATGACAGAGAATCCTTGATTGGCTGCCTCCTGCATGGTCCCTACTGGAGATGAAGCCCAAAACCCGGGGCATGTGTCCTGACCAGGAATAGAACCATGCCCTCCTGGTTCATAGATTGGCACTCAACCACTGAGCCACACCAGCTGGGCAGGGACAGTATCTTTTTTATTCACCTGATATTCCCAGTGCCAACCACAAAGTCTGGCCTATACAAGATGCGCAATAAATGTCAAGTGAAGAATATGAAGATGGAATTAAGGGATGGAATTAGAAGCCAAAAAATATTAGGGCTGGAAGGGTGGGTCCTTAGGCCTATTTTCTCATTTTCCAGATAAGGACATTGAAGCCTAGTGTGGTGAGTGGACTTGACGAAAGTCCTATGGACAGTTAGTGCAGGTTCAGGAGTAGACCAGGGATTTGCCAGAATCTGTCGAAGATTCTTTTCTAGGTGATTTAAATCTTCGTTAAGTAGGATAGCTCAGCAGTCAGCCTTCATTAGGCCCTTACTGTGTGTGTGTGTGTGTGTGTGTGTGTGTGTGTGTGTGTGTGTGTGTGTGTATCCTGGGGGTTTTGGGGTGTGGCATGAAGGAGAAGATTAGGTATTCCTGCTTCCAACAATGTTCAAAGATGCTGAGCAGACTTTTGAAGGCTTATTTGAGAGGCATTACACCAGTTTTCTATTGGAGACAGTCTCGCCTTCTTAACATTGCCAGATCAGGTTAAAATACAAGCTGATCTGACAGTAGCTCAGGTGTTGTTTTGTTTTTAACTTAAGGATCAGATGCTGGGATACACATCCTCAGCACTGCAGGAGGCGATGACATCATTTATTGCTCATTCTGACGCCATGTTGGTGGACATGGGGATTTTGGAAAAGAGGGTGTCGGGCTGCCTTTAGTAGAATCCTCCCCCTCTTCTTCTTTTTTTAAAAAAATATATTTTATTGATTTTTTACAGAGAGGAAGGGAGAGAGATAGAGAGTTAGAAACATCGATGAGAGAGAAACATCGATCAGCTGCCTCCTGCACACCTCCCATCGGGATGTGCCCGCAACCAAAGTACATGCCCTTGACCGGAATCGAACCTGGGACCTTTCAGTCCGCAGGCCGACACTCTATCCACTGAGCCAAACCGGCTACAGCTCTCCTCTTCTGTTAGTTCACTTTGGAGTCTTCTCTTAGCCTGATCTTGGCTAATAACATCATTTGATTTTGAAAAAATCATTCCATTTTCTGAACTTTGTGTTCCTCATTTGTAAAATGAGTAGGTTAGATTAGAGCAGCGGTTCTCAACCTGTGGGTCGCGACTCCTTTGGCAGTCGAACTATCCTTTCACAGGGGTCGCCTAAGACCATCCTGTATATCAGATATTTACAATACGATTCATAACAGTAGCAACATGACAGTTATGAAGTAGCAACGAAAATAATTTTATGGTTGGGTCACAACATGAGGAACTGCATTTAAAGGGCCAGAAGGTTGAGAACCACTGGACTAGAGCCTCTCAGAGCGGCAGCCAGTCCTGATTTCCAGCATGTTGAAGGCTCCTCTGCCCATCGCTTTCACATCTACCATATATATCAAAATCTATGTCTCTGCCTTGTTCGTGGCCAGGCTGAGTATCTCTCCTATTCTTACACTTGATACTTAAATTCATCATTCCTTACATGTCTAATTCTCTTTCTTTTCTAAACACTCTAATAAGCTTATTATTTCAACCATTTATATTTAGCATTAAAGTTTAATTATAAAGTTGTTAACCATAGAAAATTATTAAATAAGTGAGTTTGGGATGAGCATGGAACAGCTGAAACACAATGAGTGACTATTTCAGAATGAGCACTTTGGAAAAGAAATTTATGCATAGAAAACAATGGAGAATTACAATTAAGAGCTCTGGGGATCTCACACTGATTTGTCCAGCTATTACATAGTCATTTCAATTTAAATTAAAATTGTAACTATTTTCTAGTCTACTCAAAATATGAGGTGTCACATTAAGAGTTTTAATGGTGCGTTCTGTGGGGAATGCAAAAATGCGAGGTTGTAGCACATAAATAACTATATAGCGAAGAGTGAATAAATTCTCTGCCAAAACAGAATATGATAAAAACAGAAATGACAGTGGATTATTTTATTCCCTCTAGTGAAGCGCAGCTCACATATTAGAGCAAAGAAACAGTTCACAGGGTGTCTAATTCCATATCACTTTGTCGGAGTTGATGAAAAGAACAACACAAAAAATTTTAACTGGTTGATGAACTCTGGCATCAATGAGGCCACATATTTTGTTCCCAAAGTAAAAAAAATATTTTTTTTTTTTTTAGCCACAGAAAGTTGGTTGATATTAAGATTTGATAGCCCCAATTCATAGAAAATTGGATTAGTCAAGGTTTTAACCACTGAAGAACATGTTTAAGGCAATCAAATTTCTGGGGGCAGGGAAAGATTAAGTCAAAAGCAGGAGATGTGGCTTCCAGGAGTAGGCTAAACCCTGCGGCGGGGGGAAGGAGGGGGGGGGTTGTCATGTATACTAGAATGATTGGTCAGAGTGGGTAAAAGGTCTGATGATAGCACACAAAGATTTGGATTTTTATTGTAATACAAGTGAATTAAGATTTTATAAAAGCAGCATCTGGACATCTGAAGAAATAAAAGAATTAATTGAGTAAGTACCAGGCACAGGAGGGTTACTATAACTAACCGGCTGAGCTTCCTGGTAGCCAAGAAGAAAAGGAAACTTGTAGTAGATTTCATAATTCTTGGACATATCAATGTTTTCCCTACTCCTAAGTTCTTGGAGGAATTTATTGTTCAGAGAAGTGGTCTCAAACTTGAGTACACTTAAGAATTATCTGAGGAGCCCTAGCTGGTTTGGCTCAGTGGATAGAGCATTGGCCTGTGGACTGAAGGGTCCTGGATCTGGGTTCAATTCCAGTCAAGGGCACATACCCAGATTGCAGGCTTGATCCCTGGTGGGGGCCATGCAGGAGGCAGCTGATCAATGATTCTCTCTCCTCATTGGTGTCTCTATCTCTCTCTTCCTCTCCCTTTCTCTCTGAAATAAATAAAAATATATATTAAAAAAAGGATTATCTGGGGAGTTTAAAAAATACTGATGCATGAATCCTGCCTCTAGAGAGTCTCTTGAATTTGTCTGAGGTAGGACATACACATCTATATTATTTTATTTTACTTTATTTTATTATATATTTTTATTGATTTCAGAGAGGAAGGGAGGGAGAGAGAGAAACATCAATGATGAGAATCATCAATCAGCTGCCTCCTGCCCAAAACCCAGGCGTGTGCCCTGACCGGGAATGGAACTGTGACCTCCTAGTTCATAGGTCCATGCTCAACCACTGAGCCACACTCGCTGGGCTACATCTATATATTTTAAAACCGCAGGTGGGTTTGATGCACAGCCAGGCTTGTGGCTCAGTGGTATAGAACCTTATGGGAGACAAATGAGTAATCATTGCTTTCCAGAAGATGAAAAAACCCTTAATACAACCAATTATATTGGTTCTTAAAACAAGAAGAGTATTGATTTGTAGATTAGTGAAGGCATTTCTAAAACAATTTAAGTTCAGTTTTTCTGCCACATAAAGCTATAGGCATCTGTACTTTCAGTAATCAATTCCTGACATTTTGCACACGAATAGTAACTGGGAGCCAATTTTCCATTCTTTTATTTTTTAAAATATACTTCTTTATTGATTTCAGAGAGGAAGGAAGAGGGAGAGAGAAACATCAGTGATGAGAGAAAATTATTGATTGGCTGCCTCCTGTACACCCCTATTAGGGACCGAGCCCGCAACCCAGGCATGTGCCCTTGGCCAGAATGGAACCTGGGACCCTTCAGTCCGCAGGCCGATGCTCTATCCACTGAGCCAAACTGACTAGGGCAGTTTTACATTCTTTTAAATAGAAAAAATACTTCACTGTGTTACATGTCAACCCCAAACCCTCAACCAAGTCTTACTAAAACATAAGCAAAGCTAAATGCCTTTTATTTAAGTTACAAGTTATCATAATAGCATGTAAAAAGGCTTAGAACATTCTTTCCTGTCATTAAACAATAAATAGGGTTTTAACAGTTGTTTGTACACAGTGACAGCTTCTTTTAGTGTCAGTCCCACCGGAGACACGCCTCCCTATGGTTACTTGGTGTGCCTTTCTGATTTTTCCATGTGATGCTGATGGTTTACCAATTGTAGTTGCATCCAGTGTTCTACAGAGCTCTTCAGGAAACACAGCTATTAGATCGACATTTCTTGAAAACAGGGTCTTCCTCTTTATATTTCCCAGAGTTCTCAGTAGAGTTTCCAAATAACTGTTATTCATCCTCCAGTCATAGCTTCAAACTCACTTCTTCAGGGAAGACATCTGATCCCCCCAAACCACATCAGAGGATACACATATATCCTGCCCTCCTCCTTTATAACACCCCAATTGCAATAAATTACAGAGTATAATTACGTATTGCCTATCTTGCCAGATAGTTTTCAAACTCCCTGAGAATGGGGTATGTCTTGTTTCAGTGCCTGTCACAGTGGCTAGCACATGGTAGGGGCTCAATACATGTTTTGAATGAATGAGTGCCTCACACATGACAGAGTATAGAGGCATTTGTGTAATGGACACCTCGTGTTTAGTTTCCCAGCACTAATCCCCTAACTATCTTCTAGGATTGCCCTCTCCCCTCCATTCTACTCATATGGTGGTTCCAACTAGTCCAGGAGTAGTGGGTACCTGGGTCAGTAAGCCCCTCTTGAGGTTTTTAAAATTCAGGCTAGAAGGAAGGCCAGATTTCTTTATATATGTGTATTTCCTTCTCTTTGAACCAGAGAACTGGAGAAGGCTGATCTGGTAAGAGAGAGAGAGAGAGAGAGAGAGAGAGAGAGAGAGAGAGAGAGAGAGAGAGAGAGAGAGAGAATCGCAGGAACCCAGCCAGAGAAGGAGGTGAAGATTGTGGTCATCAAGACAGCTCCTAGGTTGTGCACCTAGGACCCAGCCACATTCCTGTTCATGAGACTCTCTTTGATCCTTAGAATAATTTCCTCTTTCTTGCTTAAGGTCATTTGAGTTGCTTTTCTGCTTCTTGTGAATCCTAACTAATACAATTTGCTAAAAGAATTAATTATTGAGCACGAGTCAGATGGAAAAAGAAAGGGAACATAGGGCATTTGGGTTCATAATTGTATGTAAAACAGTGAGCAGAGGGGCTGAGTTGTATTCAGACTTGGTGAATTAGGACACAAGCAGAGTGTGCCAGGCTCAAATGGAAGGAAACAGTTAATCTATTTATGTGCAAAGTGGTTTTGAGGATCAAATGAGTTAAGAAGTGTAACTGTGCTTTAAAAACTGAAATAGAAGGAACCTTTTCGGTAAACCCCAAATATGCATTCTGGTGGGGTAAAAGAATACAAAAATCCTAAACCACAAGCATTACCGTGAAGCTTGCAGCCACCATCCTCCCCTCTAACACTCAGACCTCTCCTGCCTTCCCGCAAAGAGCGCTCAGCCCCACGCTGCCACAGCACCTGGCTCATCACACGCTGTAGGTGTGTTCAAAGTCATTCTGCGTCTTGTTCCTTGTCTGCCCTACCTGGAGACATTCTCAGACTGTGTGAAGGACACCATCAGGGCCACTGTAGGGTGACTCTAGTGACTGAATAATGCATGAAACCAGCAGTGGCCAAGGAGGAGACTCCTTAAGTGGGTGGTGGGTTGAGGACAGGTTCTGGTCTCCATCTGTGGGGACCTGACTTTCCCATCCATGGGGCCTTTCAGATTGATGGCTCAGTCCATATGGATGAGGTGCCTTTCGTAGGATTCCTGACATGTATCTTAGCTGAGCTGGAAGCAGGTATGGCTTGACAAATTAGGTAACAGTGCTTAACAGTTTACAAAGGATGCTCACATCCCATTCATCTCACTTGGGCCTCACAATAGCTCTAAGAGGTAGAGGGGTCAGGAGTTGGTCTGTCAGCCAGTGAAACAGATCACAAGAAAGCATGACTTGCCCAAGGAAGATCAATCTTCTGGGATGACTTAAAAAAAATACTACTAGATTAACTGAATGCATAAGATTTTCTGTTCTTAAGGCAAATGGAATATCAGAATGATTTCTCTAGAAAAAGTGTGATATTCTGGTTCCCAGAATAAACTAAGGAGATTAAAAAAAAAATGCTGGGCTCCACTTTCAAGAGATTCTGATTTAATCAGATTGGGGCAGGCTCTGGAAGCTGTAGGGCTAGAAATCTCCCCAGGTGTTTCTGATGAGCAAGCAGCAAGTTGTGGGAACCACTGGTAGGTTGAGGGAAGGCAGGGTGTGCGGATCAGTCTTCAATGTTCTAATCTTGGCTTCACCACTTACTCTTTGATGGCGTTGGGCCTTACCTTCCGTACAATAAAGGGATTGGCTTAGAACAGATAAACTCAAAAGTCTCTTCCAGTCCTTACCTTCTACATGTCCTTTAAAAATTGCCCACAAAGGGCTGGGCTTGCTAGAGTTCTGGCCCCTAGTAGCTGTAGAATGAAGAGAAACTTGTTAAAAGTGTGAGATCAGATGTGGTTCCATTCCCGACATCTGCTTCTCTTCTTGTCTAACGAACTTCCAATTTTATTCAGATAGCCCTTCCTGCAGCATGGAGCCACGTGCTTGGGGGGAAATGGACTCACGTTGGTTATGTAAGTCAATCAGAATAACTCCATTCCCAGTCATGGTGATTGTTCATGGGCATGTGACCCATTCCTGACCAATGAAACATGAAGGGAGGTTCGCTAGGGGATTCTGGGAAAGGAGGGTGCACGTCATTCTTAGAGAGCTTCTGGAAGTGGCCCGCTCTTTCCCAATGGATGTAAAAAAGGAAGCAGACACCCCTGATTCGCTTGGCATCCATCTTTCATCCAGCCTTAGGATGAAGCTCACTACTGACTGCTGAGCAGACTAACAGGGTAATTATCATTAGCTATTAAATAAACAACCCCCCACATCTCAGTGCCTTAACACAACAGAAATTTATTCTTGATCATGTAAACTTCTATCAGCTTCTGGAAATGGCCTTTCACGTGGTGTTATGGGCTTAATTGTGTCCCGGGTCCCCCCTCCCTCAATTCATTCATTGAAGCCTTAACCCCCAATACATCAGAATGTGAATGTTATTTGCTGATAGGACCTTTAAAGAGATGATTAAGTTGAAATGAGCCCGTTAGGGTGAGTCCTATCCAATCTGACTGGTATTCTTCTAAGGAATGTGGATACACAGAGACACCAGGGTGTGAGTGCTCGAGGGAAAGCCCACGTGGGAACACGGAGAAGGCGGTCATCTGCAAGACAAGGAGAGAAGCCTCAGGAGAAACCACACTTGCTGACAGCTTCCTCTTGGACTTCCAGCCTCCAGACTGAGAAAATAAATCTCTGTTGGTTAAGCCCCTCATTTTGTGATATCTTGTTATGTCAGCCCTTTAAAACGAATGCATATGGTGATTCAAGGACTCACGCTCCTTCCTCCAGGTGCTGCTAGGCCCTTGGACCTCCGGGCCCTCCAGTCCTGGTTGGCAGATGAGAAGACACACAATGGAGAATTGTGCGTGGGAGGTTTCTATGCTCCAGGCTTGGGGGTGGTCACATACTTGCACCCACATTCTATTGGCTAGAAGTCATTCACATGGCCACCCCCAACTGCAAGGGAGGCTGGGAAATAAATTGTGATAAAATATACGTAACATAAAATTTACAATTTTAACCATTTTTAAGGGTACAATTCAATGGCTGAAGTACATTCACAATGTTGTACAACCATCGCCTCTATCTAATCCTAGAACTTTTTCATCATCCCATATAGAAACTCTTTAAAATAAACAATAACTCCCTATTCCCCTCTCCCTCCAGCCCCTGGTAGCCACCATTCTACTTTCTGTCTGTACAAATTTACCTATTCTAAGTACCTCGTACAAATGGAATCATTCAATATTTGCCTTTTGTGTCTAGCTTATTTGTCTTAGCATAATGTCCTCAAAGTTCATCCCTGTGTAAGAATATCCTTCCTTTTTAAGGTCGAATGATATTCTATTGCATGTGTATATCACATTTTGTTTATCCATTCATCCACTGAGGGACACCTGGGTTGCTTCCGCTTTGGGGCTATTGTGAATAATGCTTCTATGAATATTGGTGTATAAGTATCTGTTTGAGTCTCCACTTTCAATCCTTTTGGGTATCTACCCAGGGGTGGAATTGCTGGATCATGTAGCAATTCTATGTTTAACCTTTGGAGGAACCACTGTCCTGTTTTTCACAGCAGCTATACCATGTTACATTCCCACCATCCCTTTCTATTTTTAAGCTGAAATTCATCCTCTGCCACAGCTCTCCGACATCTCCCACTCATCTTCACTTCCCAAACACCCACCCTGTGTACAAAGTGGATGTGCCTATCTCACTTATTAGAGGGGGGAAAAAAAAGTTGCATTAATAGTTAAAAGTATGGTATTACGGCCGGGAATGGCAGTAGGTGATTGATGGCCTCCATTACACCCCATTAGATATTTTATTCTTGTTAAATGAAGAGCAGCCAACTTTGTCAAGTATTTTTAGTTCCCTCTGGTCTTATTGGTCCGAGCTATTCTTCAGGACGGCCTGTAAATGGCCACATATGGCTGAGTGTCTGCAGGACGGATGGCCGTGCAGCTGGCGTTCATTGGCCACCAATTTACCTCGGCCCCCTTCATTGTGAGCCTGACAGCGCCGGGGAGCCTTGTAGATCTAACCAAATATATCTATTTTCTAATTGTCTATTTATCACCTTCTGGGGATTTGTGGGCCTCCTATCTGACGGCGAAGGGGGGATGGCCTTGAACAATGATCCTTGTCAAGGCTCTCGCTCGCTCTAAATTAGGGCCTAGTTGCTAAATAACTAATTTAGTCCTGCTATCAAGCTGAAAAAGTGGGTATTCAGCGCAAAGTGCCAGCTGGGGAATTGATTATGTCTTCTCTCAGCGAGTGTGATAAACCTGCCGCCACGCCACTGCGGAAGGCTGGGGACGGCTCCCCGGGGGCGGTGGCATTTCATCACGGAGAATTGGCAGAGGTGCCAGGTCCACTCCCCGCGTGGCAGCTGAAGTCTGGGGGCACCGGGCCTGCCCACTGTGGTCCCCACAGGGAGTCTGGCCTTTGCGACACCCTCCTGGTCTGTGTCTTCTGCTTGGAACCGTGGGGACACTGCATCTGTCAGACACAGGATCAAGTTGAGAATTGGGGAGAGGAGCGGAAGGTCAGTCTGACAGCCCCAATTTCCAATTAGAGTGAGATTATTGAAGGTATCTCAGGCCTGGGGTGGGGGAGGTGGTAGGAAATAAATAAATGGGAACAGGAGGTTCTTAGGAAAATGTATTAATAACAACTACCAGATTGTGAGTAGAGAAGAGGGCCAGGTAGCTGAAAATAGAGAGTTACGGTTTACTGCTTGAGAAATCTAACAACAAAACAATAGCAGCAATCAATTATTCAGCTCCCCCCTCCCACCTTGCCCCCTGCCAGAAACCGTGCCAGGGTCTTCAGATCTGTGATCTCTTTGAATCTCTTCAACATCCAGGCAGATCAGGGTTCCTACACCACTTAGAACTTGGAGAAAAAGAATTTCAGAAATGTCACCTAACCCACGTGTCAAAGGCCGAACCTGCCCATAAATATCTCCCCACACAATTTTTTTACAATGTCTGGAATGCCTCCATCATTCCTTCGTGCAACTGGCCTTTACTGAGCACTCTTCTGGGTGCTAGGCCTGGAGGGGGGCTCAGTCAGACCAGGCCCTGCCTCCATGGAGCAGATCTCCTGGTGGGGGAGACAGACCACATGAGTGGTTCTCAACACAGTGGGGTCCCAAGGCCCCTTCATAGCTCAAGTTTTTTGAATGGCTCCTTTCTCATTCTGAAATTAAATTCACAGATAATTCGTTCTACCTGTTCACATAATTTAAACAATCAATATAGTATCTTCAGTATAATATAATAGAGAAATAAAAGGAACCTACTTTAAGAAAATAATGTGTATTTTAATATTCAAATGTTCACTCATAAGTATACCAGAAAGCGTCATAAAATATTCAGATGCTTATGTTTACTTATAATGAATACTTGAGTTTAAGGAAAATGTTATAATAGCCAACTGAATGTTGATGACATTTTATCTTTGCCAATTTGGAATAAGGGTTAAAAAAAGATATTGATAAATATGCTTAGAATTTCATTGAAGGTGACAGCTACAAATGCAGACTGATACAAGAGTAGTAATGATGATTAAAATACCAGGAACCGTATTGTCACTGATGATGTCATATTCTGAAATGTGAAAACTCCAAATTGAAGAAAGTAAAATAATCTCTCAATTTCCATGGTGGTTGTATTTCTGGAAAAGGCAGTGTGAATTACACCAAGTATACTTTCCTTTGTGCTCATGTAGAAGATGAAGTTCGCATCTAGATTGAGATAATTATACATGGTTTTGACCCACATGGATGTGTGGTTAAAATTCAGATGATGTAGGGATTTGAGACAACACAGGCCTTCCCTCCAATCACTATGGGTTGGTTCTGCCTCACGGAGAATCCCTGAACTACAGTATATAAAAGACAAGTAAATAAACAAGAAAATAACAATTAATGATAACTACAATGATCGAAATAAAACTGGGTGATGGGCTAGAGAGTTTGTGGGGAGCTACTTTGGATTGGGAGGTCAGGGTTTCTGGTTTGGGTTAAGGGGTCCCGTTAAGCCCAGACGCTCCCGGGGAGGAAGAAGCAGAAGAGGCACACACATCCTTAGGAGGACCCATTGTTCTGTGAAGAAAAGAAAAACGGAAGGTCAGGAAGCTGGCCAGTCTGATGGCCCAAAAGGCGCAGGTTGGGAGCTGCCCTACCGATTGCCGACCTTGGGCAAGCCACTGTCTTCTTTGTGAGCCTCAGTCTTCTCATCTGTCAAATTGGAAGAATGATGATGACATTTCTCTCCTTCCAAGTTAATGAGAAGATTCAAAGTGATGGGAGCAAGGGCTGTACACACTGCAAAATCCTAACAGGCCTTGTTTGCAATGGGAAAAATGAGAAACAAACCAAAAGCCTCCAAAAAGGGGTTTGTTTAGAAAAAGAATGGCGCGATCATTGTGTAATCATTCAAATGGTGGGAAATAATAGGTAATGCTGTAGAGAGATGTTCACAGGCTTAGGTAAGTGAGAAAAGCAAGTTACAAATAAAATGGGGAGTATGACCCTATGTTCGCAATTAAAAGAGGGACAGCAGGCAAACCAACAGGAATTGGAAGGATGCCTGCCAAAACAACTGATGCTATCCCTGGGAATGAGAGTTCATTGTAATTTCCATTTGTACCGCCGTATGATTGCTATAGTAAGAGAGACAAGCCATAAACAGGATTTTTAAGATGCTTGTCACGCACATCCCTGGTACTCTGCCTGGGTGGGTGGCCAGTTTCCTGTCTTTTTTCTCGCATTTCACATGTGCAAAGAGAAACAGTGTGGCCACTTGTTGTCCAGGAGAAGTTACCTGACCCTAAGAAGCAGCTGGTTCTTTTTTTACATTATGTTCTCAGAGGCTGAGTCTGGTGAGTTCAGATTTTTACAGGCAGAGCTTACAATGTACCTGGTTCTGGACTAGATACCATTACTTTAACCCTCATGACACTATTACCCCCATTTTATAGGTAATCAATGTAAAGCCCAGAAAGATTAAGTGATTCGCCGCTGGATATATGTCTTCTAAGTGGAAGAACAAGGGTTTAAACCCATGATGTCTAACTCCAAAGCTAGCTCTGAGCCTCTGGGCATACGTTTGTAACTCTTGGAGAATAATTTTTGTCCAGGTTTTCATGCCTCTATAAATGAAGTTAGAAAGTGTCTAGAGCAGTGGTCAGCAAACTGCGGCTCGCGAGCCACATGCAGCTCTTTGGCCCCTTGAGTGTGGCTCTTCCACAAATTACCATGTGCGGGCGCGCACGTACAGTGCCATTGAAACTTCGTGGCCCATGCGCAGAAGTCGGTTTTCGGCCTGGGCGAGTCTATTTTGAAGAATTATTGTTGATATTTGGCTCTGTTGACTAATGAGTTTGCCGACCACTGGTCTAGAGCTTCCGTTTCCTCTCAGCTAAACACCCACCTCACTGCCTGGCTGGGAGACAGTCAGGCAGCCGAGAAGAAGGCGCTGTTGTTACCGAGGAGCACATGGCAAACGTAACTCCCTTTCTCCGGCGTGGGCCTGGGTCAGGAGTACAGCCCCGCCACCAGCCTCTGCCCAAACGGAAACCCATCCTGCAGGCGGGTCAGTCTTGAGGGAGATTCCAAAGAAGGACCCGGAGGGCAGCCCCCATGAAGCCCAACCTGGGAAGGAGGAATGTAGCCAGACTGCAATATCCCACTATCCCTCCACCAGCCACTTGCCTATTATTTCTCAGAAAAGAGAGATTTACCTTCTATTCAAGTCCTTTCTAAGTCTCTTGTGTTATAAGACTCACTCCCAGGCACTTAATTTTGACCCACAAAGCACTATTTGGGGATGACATATTAGCCCCCGATAACCTCAATCAACGCTGCGCTTCCAACGCTTATAAAGGTCACTTACTGGAGCAAAAATGGAGACAAAACCACTAGGCACAGATTTAGTTATTTTTCCTTATAATTGCAAGTGTTGGGTGTTGTAAACAAGCCTTTTAAAGATCCCTTTAAAAAACAATACGCTCAGCGGTTGCTTTGCAGAGCTCATGAATAGAGAATGGGAACTCGGGGCTGGGAGCATAATTTCCAGTGACAGCGTCACCCTGGGATGCAAAGCGCCCTGGATCTTCAATAACTCAGATGGGAGTGAGGATGATGTTCTCGGGGAAGCTGCGCTAGATGACTCTAGCGGTGGCTCTCTTGGTGTCAGGGACACTGAAGTCAAAGGTGCCTGTGAAGAGAATGAATGTAATTGCTTCATGAACTAAATGCGAGCATGGAAAGAAAGCACTGTTTCTAAATATACTTGTAATTCCTATGACTATATAATCCAGTTACCATTCAAGACATGAATTCCAGTTAACATGAATTTATAATGGCTAAATCAGTATATTATTATGTTTTATATAAATTGCTTTAAAGATATGTGAAACTAAACTTTAAAATTTTATTGAGTAGGTAGACCTCTGACTACCTCATCTATATTCCTAAAAGTTTATATATGCAAGTTGGTGAAAGGCTTTGCACACAGCGAGGCAGCCTTGGTGGAGGAGAACCAGAGAAACAAATGACCCTCTGAGTGCCCAGGGTCTGTGTGGGAAGAGGTCAGATTGACCCTGCATCTCCCTGAGAGCCAGACTGCTGGGCCCAAAGGGAGGTGAGCACTTGCCCAAGGTCGCCCAGAATAAAACCCAAGTTCTGTGGCAAGGAGAGGAATGACAAGAGACAGGTAGGCAAACCCCATCTGGCAGCCAAAGACCTCCCTTTATTTTTTTTTTATTTTTTTTCCAAAGACCTCCCTTTAGACCACCCTGCATAGCACTGTTCCTATCTCCCAGCCTGAGCTCAGCCAAAAGAAAAGCAAAGAACAAACATTCCCCACTGGGGATATGTATACTGTGGTGGAGAGCATGTATCCACCTGCTGGGGCGGGCTGCTGGCTCAATTGGGGTTGGCTTCTGTGGGGTTAACCATTTAAAAAATATATTTTTATTGTGTGTTTTATTTTTTAGAGAGAGAGGAAGGGAGAGGGAGAGAGAAGGAAAAACATCAATGTGAGAGCAAAACATCAAATGGCTGCCTCCTACATGCTCCTACCAGGGATCGAACCCACAACCAGGCATGTGCCCTGACTAGGTGGGAATTAAACTGGCAACCTTTCAGCGCCCAGGACATCATCCAACCACCTGAGCCACATCAGCCAGGGCTGGGGTTAACCATTTTTGCTCAATGTTTCCTAAAATAATTTTGAAAATCTATGTCCTTTCTTGAACATTTTAAAGTTGACATCTAGAATATCCTAAACAATTTTAAATAATTGGAAAGCATGTAATGTCTGGTATATTATAAATACAGAAATTGTAAGATAAAGCTCTCACATCGCTGTCTTAAATGTGTCCAATAAAATACAAATATCATAGCAATTTGATAACTGCCACCATCCTTTTAAAAAATACAGGAATGAGCTCTTATTTAACAGTAGGAAATTGTATTTCCAATCCACTTCTCCCACAGAATTTAATTCTAATATAATGTATTTTTATGCTTGAGAGTCTTTTATTGATTTTCCTATCATACTTCTCTGCAACAAAAAGATGTATATAAATTGAATTTTTAAAAAATTTCTTGTGACCATAAGTCTCTAAGAATAACAAAAAAACACACAAAACTTCTAAATTGAGTTATTTCAACTATTAGTAGTACAAATTTGATAAGAGTAACAGGAATGCACTGCAAATTGTTGATAGATAATTATTAAATAGTTAAAATAGTTTGGAAATGTTTCTCTTAATGATGTGGACAGGGCCACAACCCCCTCACACAGCCAGGCAGTCTGTGCACCAGGGAACTAACTCCAGGGAGCACCGTTCCCACGAGGATGATGTCAATGGCAGCCCCTGGGATTCCGCAGTGAGCAGCCTGCACAGCTGTGTGTGGCAGCCCCGGACTGGGGGAGTGGTGGTGATGGTGCCTTGATTAAAGGTGGCATTGAGAATGCCATCTGTTGAATTGTCCCTTTATTCGATGCCCCAGAAGTTTGGACTCAACAGGACAATGTACTAAGATTCAGGGTGAGAAGAAGTCTGTACAGTAGAAGAAGGGGACTGTATGAGAGAAGACGAGAATGGAAAACGGAAATGATGCTTTCAGCACCGGCAGCCCAGCTGTAGGAAGGAATTCACATGGGAGCTGAGAACCGGGAGGTGTATTCCCTTGAAGCATCTGCACTTGGTCCCTGTAAAGTCTTTCTACCTCCTGGGGCTGTGAACCTAGGGGGAATCTCCACAGTCCAGCCCGCAGTGCCGCGGGGCCGACCAGGTCAGAGGCTTTCTGCCCGGTCCTCCGCCCTTTGGTCTTGGCAGGTCCTCCCAGCAGGTCCCCCAAATCCACAGGGCCTACACAAAGCCCCAGCCTGACTGTGGGCTGGTAGATGCTTCACACCAGCTTAAGGAAGAGCAAAGTAAGAGTGACTACTTGTTTAGAATTGAACACGTTCCAGGCAATTCTTGGTATTTTATTCATCTCGTTTAATCTTCCCTCAAATCCAATAAAGTAGGTACTATTATGCTCATTCTACGGATGAGAAAACAGACCTGGCGTATATTAGGTAACTTGCTCGAAGACACAAGTGCATGTGGAGGAGGGAGCTTTCAGACACAGCCCAGGTCAGCCAAGCTCTAAAGCCCAAGCCCTTTCCTGTCCCACGCCTCTTTGAAACATGACAGCAGAATGGAATGATTGTACTTATGGGCCTACTCTGAGCCAGGTGCTTTGCACGTAATCACATTTAAATCTAACTACCGTCCTGGAAGGTAAACACTATTACCTTCTTGTTACAGATGAGGAAAATGAAGACCAAGGTAGTAAACAGTAGAGCTGGAGTTGGATCCTGGGTCCCTCCACTACCAAAGAATAGCCTCCTTCGCCTCCATTAGGCATCGCCCTGGGCTGGGATGCCGGCTCTCCAGCCACTGCCAAGTTCTTGAACACAGAGTCCATTACTCCTTACTCTAAGTTATTTGGTATAAACTATCTTGGATTTCCTTACAAAGAATACAGGCTATGAAGACAATAAAACCACTGTTGGAAAATTTGGCCTCTGAGTCCATGTGGCCCCACCCCTAATTTCCCACAATCATTTCATTTAATATAATTCCAAGAACTCTCTGAGCCATGGCCATGTGCCAGGTGCCCAGTGAGGGGCTGCTAAGGGCATTGGAAATAAAGGAGAAGGTGGCTCTTGACCTCAGTTGCTGCCACATGGCATGCAGTCCTGTCTAAATTCCAGAAATACAGGGGCCAACATGGAGTCGCAGGAGCCAGAGGAGGGAGTTGATTCAATAGGGGGGTCGGGAAGGCTTTATGAACGGCAGAATTTGAACTAGGATGGCATTGCTGTTTAGTTAACTCAGTCAAAAAGGGGAGTTTAAGCTGAAGGATTTGCAGAGCTGTGGCTGTGTGGTCTTAGTTCGGAGTGTCTGAGCCTGTCTGGTCTGCTGACTGGGAGTTCCTAGGTCCAGGCTGTGCAGAGCCCCTCATAGTCTGTTCTGTGAAAATAATTCTAGCTAAAGACACTTTGGCTTCTCATCGGAATGGAACAAGAATTACTCCGTAACCAGGCCCCTCGCCTCTTCCCCCTTCCTCCCAGGGCCCTTCTGGCCCTTTTTCCCTGAACCACACCCAGACAAGTAATGGGTGGGGAAAGGGTGCCGACAGAACCCACTCCTCTGTAGAGTGGGCACTATTAATTTTGGGGCCAGTGTTCTGTAGAGGGACCCTCCTGGCATTACCTGGGGAAGGGCAGTCCTAATCTTCACGGGCAGTTGGAGAACCAAGCTGGGAAAGAGGTGCGAACACTTCCCCAGGCAGCACCCACTGCCCGAGTTTATTTTTTCCTGTAAACCTGGCCAGTTGACTTCTCTGAGGAAAGATGACAAGCATTGGGGCCACACTCCATTCCTAATTTCTGTCTGACAAACCTCTAATTCTGTCTTGATGTTTTGTTTTCCTTTTATTGTCATTATTTTTTTTTTCCTTTTTGAATCATTTTAGAATTTCAAGGCAATGAATTCTGGTCATGCCTATAACATTAGCATCATTTATCTAGTTCAGTGGTTCTCAACCTTGGCTGCACATTAGAATCACCTGGGAATCTTTTTAAAATCCTGATTTTGGGCCTCATCCTCCGGAAATTCTGTTTCTTTGTTACTAATGTTGTGGCCTCACCCCATAACAAAGAAACAGAATTTCCGGAGGATGAGGCCCAGAAATGAGGATTTTAAAAAGATTCCCAGGTGATTCTAATGTGCAGCCAAGGTTGAGAACCACTGATCTAGTTCCTACCGCATACTGGGTGCTTTTCCTCGGATATCGCATTTCATTCTGCCAAGTAGGAAATGTTGGCCCCATTTTACTGATGAGGAGACTGAGGCTCACTGGCAAGGTCACAGCTGGCAAGCGGTGCAGTCAGGATTTGAACCCAGGTTTCTCTGATCCTACAAAGTTTGCTCTCTGCATGGAGGCTCTTGAGCTAGCTCCCGTAGGCCTGTCCCCTATCTGTCAGCGCCCTCTAACGTGTAGTATCTGTCACTAAACACAGCTTAGAGAAGATGGAAGCACAACTTCTCTAGGTCCACAGGTGGCATTAATGCAGCATGCAGACTGGTACCCACTTCTCTGTGTGGCTTGGGGCAAGTCACTCCGTCTCTCTAGACCTGAGGTTCCTCATCTAGAGAAAAAGAGCATGGGATGGATGATTTCTCAGGGACTTTGTACGCCCAAAGGCCTGTGCTTCAAATGCCACAGTAAATTTAGGGGCTTTGTGGAGCTGCAGCCTATCAGATATTCTCCCCAACTTGACCTTTTCTTAAATTCATTTCATTAAGTCTCTTATTCATAGGAATGCGTTTTCATTTCATGGTTCCTATGTTTAGTGCTTTCTCCTGATGATGCTTCTCTTCCTCGGTATAATTTTTTGTTCCATTAATTTCCAAGGACCATTTTGCCAGATCAGAGTGTTAAGAATCATTCACACCTCTTCCATTTGTCTAACCAACCGCTCATCCATTTCTCTCTAGAAATAATTGTATATGGTTCAATAAGTTTATTGTTCAAATCTGTTTACACTTTAGGATGCATCTCATCAGGATTTTCTATAAAGGGTAGAAGCCAGTTTCCAATTATCATTATTATATCTGTTTCTCCAAGTTTTCCAAATAATTCTTTTTCTTCATCTTTAGGAACTGTTTTTTTTTGTTTTAATGCATCTTTCCTTCATATTGAAGAAAGACTTTAAAAGAAAAAAAGCACTATTTCTCTTCAATATTTACTTACCTCTGCTTCCCCATCTCACCTGGGCATGATGCTGGGGTTTTTTCTGTCTCCAGCACAACTCCATCTTTATTTTGAGAAGTTCCCTTTAAGGGCTCACTGGTCTTTGTGACTCTGATGGTCCATGCCAGTCACCAGTTGAACTCTCTGAGCCTCAGGTGTAAAAGCGGGGTTGACTCAGCTCTGAGGCCCTTCAGGGACCCCTTAGTTTACAGAGCAGCAGAGGCCTCCTCCCCCAAGTTTAGGAAACCTTTCTATCACACAGATGGGCTGACAAGGGAATGCAGCCTTCACGCACTGCCGGGGGGGGGGGGGGGGGGGGGGCGCCTGCAGGGGTCCGAGAGCTCCACTGGGATTGGGTGGGAACTAGCGACAGCATCCTACTGTCTTCACCTCTCTGTTCCCACCGCTGTTTTCTCTGAAGAAACGCAGGGTTTCCCTCATTGTCTGTCCCCTATAAGGGGACAAGAATTGATCAATAAACTATAGCAGCCCCCACCGCAGCGTGCTTCATCATCTTCCTGAGGACGCTTCTGGAAGGCCAGGTGTGGGTGTTTCTGCCCTGCTGTGGGAGAGCTTGGTCAGCCTAAACCCGGGGGGAAGGGTGCCAGTTTCTACCTTGTACCCAGAAGCAGCACTGAGGTTCCTGGTACTGTTTGCCAGGAGTGTGGCCCATGGGGGGTTCAGAGGCAGCTTTAATATCTTGTTAAGGGACACGGATGCCAGCTAAGGGGGACAGCCCTCAGGGTGAGCTTAGGGTCCTTCCTGCTGGAAATCTGGGGTGTTTGTGGGAGCAAAGGGTCAGCTTTAGAAACCTGGGCCTGGGCGGCGTGGTTCAGTGGTTGAGCATCAACCTATGAACCAGGAGGTCATGGTTCGATTCTCGGTCAGGGCACATGCCCAGGTTACGGGCTCGTTAACCAGTGTGGAGCATGTAGGTGGCAGCCAATCAATGATTCTCTCTCATCATTGATGTTTCTATTTCTCTCTCTCTCTCCCTTCCTCTCTGAAATCAATAAAATATATTAAAAACAAAAAACAAACAACCTGTTCCAAGGCCCTGGTGGGGATGGGATTGGAGAGCTGACCTGGTAAAGATGCAACACTTGAAAATATACACTTAACTGTGGTGGGGTTTTTTGTGTGTTTGTTTTTTCTGACTAAGTATTTTTTCATTGTAGAAAATCTGGAAAAATACAAAGGAAAAGTAAAAGAATAAAATTTTAAAAAATCATGGCAATTTCACAATCTAGAGTCCACCTTCTTTAAAATTTTGGTGTATTTTCTCTCTGAATCTTTTTCTAAACACAGGCCTAACCCTTAGATTTGAGAGGCCCAGGGCAAGAGTTCTATTGGAGTCCCACAGGCCACATGTTTAAATATTTGACATTGAAGTAATTTTTTCTGTAAAACTTACTTTCTTCTAAAATATTAAAAATTACTAAGGTAAAAAGGCAAAACTCAAGTTACAATTAGTAAGTATTAAAACTTGGATTAAAATGTTTCCAATAAAGCTGAAAATTTTAATTTAATTTTAAACACTGGATTAAACAAAATTAAATATTTAAAGTAGTAAAACTCGATGCTAGTTTCATGGCTAATGTACACCCAGTGCATCTTTTGTCTAGCTCTACACATATACACATTTAAGAATAAAATAAATTATTGGCTAGCTAAGGTATTCCTCAGCTGCTCTGTGCAGCTGTTGCCAGTGTTGTGCTAATTAGTACCTCTGGAACCGCGAATTAGGACGGGGAGAAGCGCGAGGACGTGGACACTTGGCACTACTGGGAGATGGCATTTTGTTATGCAAGGAAAGACTGCATTTCATGCTATCGGAGAGGAAGCATTTGACAAATTAATTTGTCTTTTCTCTTTACTGAAGCACGTCCACTGCTCACACCGTCCCTGTCCTCTGAAGCAGCGTCTGTCTCTGATGGCGGCAGCAGGACAGCCCACGCAGCGCGCAGTGCGGTGGCATCGGGATCAGCCCTCCTTTGTTTCACAGACAGAGGGCACGCGATGGAGACGCATTTCCTGCGGCTTGAATGCTGTTAGTTGCGAAGTGATGTTTAGGGCTCCGCAAGGCAGCTATCACCAGATCTCAAGTAGCAGAAGTGCCCGTGTCTTCTGTAATAACGATGTGTGTGTGTGTGTGTGTGTGTGTGTGTGTGTGTGTGTTTATGAAATGCACCCTAAACTGTGGTACCTAAGGCAGGGATCACCTTGCACAAGCATAAGGTCTAAGGAGATTATATCTATCTACCTATATATACACATGAACTTTATAATTTAGGAACATACTGTATGTATTATTTCTCTAGTTTTCTATCATGAACATTTTCTTTATAAATAGTCTTATTTTTAATGATTGTACAATATTCCATAAAAGAGATAGGCCATCATTTATTAAACCAGCCCCTACCATTGAAATTTGTGTTGTTTCCAATTCTTCTCTCTTATAGACACCAGCACAGTGAGCATCCTTGTGCACATCTGAGGCCCACTTCTGCAAGTGGTCAAAGGGGATATACATTGTGGACATAGAATTAAATCATTTAAATCATTTAAAGGGAGGGGTCTCTTTAAAAATCTTATATTGAATTGATAAAATCTTTTATCCTCATTGTTAAGGTTTGGTCCCAGGGAGACTGTTGATACAGGCAGCTCTAGATTGGTCCAGGGAGTGGAGTCTGGAGTTCTGGATCCCAACTCTCTCCGTAAACTCGGGCAAACCTCTTCTTGCCTGACCTCGGTTCCTCTATCTGTATGAAGAGGAGTTGGACTAGACATTTTCTCAGAGTATTTGTAATCAGCAGCACTCTGATCCTGGGAGTCCACTTGCTTGATGAATGGAGCCACACTCAACCCTCTGGGGCTCCATCCATTAGACCACCCTGCCCCCTGCTGACCAGCTGCTAGATGCTAGTCCTGTTGTGGACTCCTGCAGGGAGAGACCCTGGACATTGGCTGGACTCACAGCAACTTAACTGCCCGCAAGCTGGGAGAAGGTGAAGAAGTGGCTGCTGTTTCATTCGTGGAAATCGCATTCTTTGGCTCATGCTTTCAAATATCCCATTTCATTCATTTGTTCAGCAAATGTTCTTAAGTTCCTCCTTTGTGCCAGGGCTGTGTGAGGGGCTGGGAACTTGTTTTTTGTTTTTGAGGAACACACAGTCTAGAAATGGCAGAACTGGTCACATGTTACTACCATATAGGACAGAAAAAGAGGTACAGTGAAAATGCTTCAGACACTGGCTATTGCTGGGCTCTCAAGCCCCTGTGTCTCCTTCTCTTTTCTTTCCTTTTCTTTCCTTTTCTTTTCTTTTCTTTTCTTTTCTTTTCTTTTCTTTTCTTTCCTTTCCTTTCCTTTTCTTTCCTCTTCTTTCCTTTTCTATAGTATATGCGGCATATATGTGCCATAGGGTCCTGGTGCTTGGTGAAGCACTTTTGAGAAATCCTGACCCATCTCCAAGGGCATGAGGTTGTGGTCAGTCCTGCACTGGCCCTCTGGCATTGAGATGGGTACATTTTATGTCAAATGATTGAAGGCAACAATCCAGAAGTGAGTCACTCTCATTACTTGACAGGAAGGTCTGTTTAACCCTCCGGATTTACAAGTATGGCGTCACAGAACTTCCCATGGACTCAGAGAGGGCAGGGATATTAGTTTCTTGTGGCTGCGGTAACAACGTACCATAGACTGAGTGGCTTCAAACAAAATTTTAGTCTCTCACAGTTCTGGAAGCCAGAAGTCCAAAATCCACTTTGCTCAGCCAAAATCAAGGTGTTGGTTGGGCCATGCTATCTCAAGGAGGCTCTCAGGGAGAATCCATTCTTTGCTTCTTCCAGTTTTTGGTGGCTGCCAGCATTCCTTGGCTTTTGGCTGCATCACCCAATCTCTGTCTCTGTGGTCGCATTGCCTTTGCTTCTGTCTGTGACATAACTCCCTCTCCCTTGCTCTTAGAAGGACGCCTTTGACTGTATTTAGGACCATATAATGAGAAACCTCTCCATCTAACATCTTTAATTTAATCACATCTGCAAAGTCTATTTTGCTGTGTAGGGGGAGATTTGCAGTTTAATCCAGGGGGTTAGGAACTGACATTTGGGAGAGCCTTTATTCAACTTGCTACAGAAGTGATGTGTCTATAAAGAGTCACTGGTAGAAACACATTGTCAGTCTCCTCCTCTCTTATACTCATCATGCCCATCTTCTCTCTCTGCCAAGTAAAGAAACTGTTTGTAAAAAAGGACCTTGGAGCTCTTTTTTGGGTGAGGGGTGGAGGCAGAGGCAGTGTCTGCATCAGCCTCCTGTTGAGCTCAGGGCACATTCCAGAGGAGAAGCACAGAGGCAGGCCCAGCTGGGCAGCCATGTCTAGAGTCAGCCCTGTGTCAAAGGTTCATCTGAGCAGGGGGGAAACTTGCCTATGCTGAGCTAGATCTTGTGCAAGGAGCTTCCTCCTCTGATATAATCCCCTCAACAATCCTCTGAGTCAGAGACTACGTGGACTAGTTCACATAGGAGAAAACGGAGGCTCTGAGAGGGGACCACTGAGAGGCCCAAAGCTACAGTTAGTGGAAAGCAGTGTGGGGACCCAGATTCACCAGTCCGAAGGCTTCAGAATATCCATGTGGGGGCCTGGGTTTCTGCTGCCCTGAGCTGAGGAGCATGCCCTGAGCACGGGGTCAGAACCGTGGACTCGAGTCTGAGAACACAGGCTCCCCCTTTCATTCTATGGACAACTCAGTTTAATTCTCAAGAGCCTCCATTGTCATGACCTACTCCCTGGATAAGCCTTGTACCACCATTGCCCACAGAGCAGGGGCTGTATATAAGGTTTCGCTGGCTCAGCAAGCTGTGGGCAGCCTTCCAGGAAGAATAGTGGTGACAACAGGGGTTGCACAGGGGGCTTTGCAGGGCCTGGTTCAGATAAGGGCAACTAGCCCTTGGGAATGTGCCCAGCAGGCAGGGCAGTGCTTCAAGGCGATCTAGCTCTGGTTGATGGCCATTTAGTTTAATTCAACAGGCATTCCCTGGGTAATGATTGTAGGACATGGTAGCCCTGCATCAGTGACTTCACAGGCCACAAGGAGAGACGAGTGTGTAAACAAAATAAGAGAAGGCAGCATGGAGTCAGACCAGGAGAGAGACACAGATATATGAATGGGGACACTGATAAGGGAGTGATGACCTCTGACCCAGGGGTCTTGGGGAGGACCGTGAACTCATAATCATCTATGTGGTCCAGTTTCCTTAGCATCTCCAGTGTGATCCTCACTCCCATCATGGGGGTGGGGGGAGGGGCGGGGGAATGGAGGGAAGGGGAGGAGGAACAGAGCAAAAATATTAGTACCATAAATAACTTTTATTCTTTTAAATTTAAGAATGGAATGGCCACTGTAGAACATGTCGAAGGTGCAAATAAATAAAAAGAAAATAAGCATCACTCATGAACCCATTGCCCAGTGACTTCCCATTGTCAATATTTTGGTGTATTTCCTTCTCCTAGTTTTTTCTCTACAGATTTCACTCTGCATCCTGTTTTGTAGCCTGCTTTTTAAAAAAAAACAAACAAAAAAACCTTTAAAATGAATAATTTTGTGAATGGTTTTGGATAACGAAAAATGTTAACTTGGGTACAAAATATTTGTCAGATGGTTGTGTCATACTTTAACCAATCCCTAGAATAACATTCTTTAAATTCTTACATCTTTGTTCACGCAGTTAGTTATTTTCCCGGGATAAATTCCTGGGTTTGGAGTTGCAGTGTCAGAAGGTAAGCTCATTTGAACAGCCAAATTTGCCCTCCTCAAATGTTGTTCTGATTTATAGTCTCAGCAACAGCATTTGCAAGTGTCTGTATCTCTCCACATTCACCAATGCTGGCTTTTGTCATCTTTCGATCTTTGTTAGTTTGATAGTCAAAAAATGTTCTCCAGCTGGCTTAACCTGTATCTCTCAGATGATTGAGGAATTTTGAACGTTTTTCTTTTGTTTACAGGCCATGTGAGTGTGTCTTTCCTGGTAAAATGTCAGCTTTGTGTTTCCCTGACCTATTTGTAAGGTCATTGGATGTACCAGGACAGAAGGCAGCAACCCCCACGTTATTGATGAGGAAGCGGAGGTTCAGGGAGGGTAAGTGACTTGCCCAAGGTCACTTGGGCAAATCAGTGCTGGAGCCAAGACCTCTGCTTGGGCTCCGCAGCCACTCTCTAGTACTTTGCCCACCGTGTCATGCTGATAGATGATCCTCTCCTATGGTTCTGGGGGAAAAATCAAGCCTGCCTTGTTTCAATTTAGTCTTAAAATAATCTATCCTGTAACATACAGTAGTGTTAGCAGAGAAAATATGTTCCGCCACTTACTGCTAAAGGAGCCGGAGATCCGCCGTGGGCTGTGACCCTTTAAGAGCGTGCCCTCCGTTCTGATAAATCAGGTCCTGGAAGGCTGTGTGGGAGATTAGTGCTGACGTGTGTGGGGACAGTTAGCACGATTATTAACAGGACACGGTGGTTGCAGACAGCTGGTTGAGTGTGCACGCGCGCTCCTGGAGAGCCAAGTCACAGCTGGACTCTGAGAGTAGTCTGGATGGGGAGATTGTCCATCCACCCAGCCACACCCCCAGGGATGGTTCTTCAGTGCCCATCCATCCACCCTCCTCTGGCTGTTGGACTTGTGGTCACTTGCAATGCCGGGGGTTAGAAAGAGCAAATCCCAAACCTGTCCTGCCATGAGCTCACCTGTGACCCTAAGCGCTTCCTTGCTTCTCTCTGCCTTAGTTACCCCACCTATCCAGCCTGGGTGTTGGTCGCAATAGTCTCCAAGCGTTCTTCTGAGTCTAGGTTGGCCTGCCCTCTCCAGTGGTCCACCGCTGTCCATCCCTGGCCTTTTCTGCCTCTTGGCTGCCTCCACATCTGAGAAGATGCAGACCCACAGGATGTGGTGCTCAGTGGGACCTTACCAACCTCTCATCTAATCTCAGGCCACACCCTTGAGTTTTCAAGAAAGAAGACTTGATATTTCTCTCCAGGGCTTGCTTTGTCTTTTGAGCTGTCCTTCAATGAATTCCAAGTGGTCTCATTACTTTAGGGCAGTGGCTCTCAACCTTCCTAATGCCGCGACCCTTTAATACAGTTCCTCATGTTGTGGTGACCCCCAACCATAAAATTATTTTCGTTGCTACTTCATAATTGTAATGTTGCTACTGTTATGAATCGTCATGTAAATATCTGATATGCAGGATGTATTTTCATTGTTACAAATTGAACATAATTAAAGCATAGTGATTAATCACAAAACAATATGTAATTATATGTGTTTTCCGATGGTCTTAGGCGACCCACTGGACTACGTCAACAAAAATAAAAAATAAATGCGGTAGGTAAAGTAAAGCTTTCACACCCAGGACTTGCCAGTTCCATCTTCGTGCAATACTCAGGGGAAAAATCTTCATAATTACTGGGCATAAGTCACATTAAGGAGACTTTCTGGAGAAGGCCGGACTGCAGGTCTTTGGACAGTGGGCCACCGGTTAGGTCCTTGGGGTTAGTCCCCCAAGAGAGATCCTGATGTAGCCCTACATTGGGGATCGCTGTGACCGGCACAGGTGTGCTGTCTAAGGAGAGACTCGATTTACCTGTGAGGACAGGTACAGAGAGCGTAGGGAACACCTTCCTGCCGCCATTTTGTCGTGGAGCTCGGCAGGCAGCTGCGGGTTTGCCTTCACCTGGGGATTTGGATGAAAGTGCACCTTGGGGTTGTCCTTGGTGGTGAGCTGGTGGCCACAGGCAGAGCGCATGAAGGGTCTCTCTCCAGTATGTGAGCAAAGAGACCAGTAAGGAGCTGTCAGTCCAATACCTTGCTCAATGCTTACACTTGTTCCTGTAGAGGGCGGTCTCATCTTTGGGTTTGACAGTCACTGGGGGCATGTTGGGTGGCTTCCCTTTCCCTTTCTTGGATGGGGCTGACACCATACTGGAGAAGGGGCTCTGAGGCGTCAAAGCACCTGGAAGGTAGCTTGGGAGCACCCTTGACCTGTCTGGCCTCAGGGCGAAGGGCACCAGCCCTGGGGACACAGAGCTGGTGGTGGAAGGGATGTTTGCATGATGTGGCTGGGCTTGTTTCAAGGTGTCCAGAGACAGACCTTGGCCTCCAGCTTCCTGGCTGAGCAAAGCCATGGCCACAGCAACCTGCTGGGACACGTGGCTGCCCGAGGTCTTCAGGGTGTCAGCTCCCGCCACGTGGGAGTGGAGGGGGTGGGAGGCCCACATGTTCACCTGGCCTCAGATCTGCTCAGCAAGCTGGATCTGCTGTAGCTGCTGCTGCAGCCACAGGATCTGCTCCAGACCCCACGGGATGCTGTTGGCACCACGCAAGGGGGTGGAAAGCATGTCCACGCTCCGATGACTCGCCGCCACCTTGGTGCTCCGTCGTGCTTGAAGAGTGACGTTAGTATTGGCCACTTTGCCTCTGGGTAAATAGTTTAAGTCCTGGGGTGTGGGAGGCAGGGCAGACCCCGTCCCTGGCTCCTCCTTCATGCCCCCAGATCTGCTGCCATCCTCCCGGTGACTGTCTTTCTGCCTGCACTGTGTGGCTGGTGGCTCAGCACAGCTCAGAGAAGTCTTCTGAAGGCACCGCCCCTCACTGCTGTTCACGATGGGGACAGGTGGATGTTTAGTGCCATTTTTCTTATGTTCCAAGAACTCAGAGAAGCTGAAGAACTCTCCACAACATTTTTCACAGATGTGAGGCTCTTCCCCACCAGTCTCTTTACTTGCTCAGTCGCCATTTATGTCATCACCAGTCCTTCCCTCACCCGCCCTGTGCCACTGGGGCCACATCTGCAAACTCCAGGCTGGCTGCTCACCCTGGTCCTCCTTGGAGTGGATGTTAGGGTTTTGCCTGCTGGCCCCATGACATCGTGCATGCATTGTGGCATCAGGAGAACAGCGCCTATTTTCCCACTCCTAGAAGTCCAGCATTTCTTCAAACAAAAACCATCTTATACATATGCTTCCTGCTCCTCTGGCTCCTGTTCTAAGGCCAGGCCCAGAGCAGCCAGGGAGCTCCCATGGTGCTGGCAGCTGCTTGGATCATGTGGCCCCAGAGAGGGATTCCGCACCACCCCAGCTCACTGCCCCTTCTCTGAGCATCTGGCCACACTTCCTCTGCCTGCCTCCAGCCACACAAAGGGTGGAGGTGGTGTTAGGGTCGGGGCTGCGGCTGGTCAGTCTCTTTTCTTCAGCTCTGGTCAGCATCTCAGATTCAGCTCTGGGCCCCACACTTTATTTTGTTTTATTATTGTTGTTTTTAATCCTCACCCGAAGATATGTTTTTATTGATTTTTAGAGAGATAGGAAAGGAGAGACAGAGAGACAGAAAGAGAAACATCAATTGGTTGCCTCCCGCATGCACCCCGATGGGAGAACGAACCTGCAGCCTAGGTATGTGCCCAGACCAGAGTCCTACCTTCCCTACCTACCTTTGGTGTAGAGCAGCGGTTCTCAACCTGTGGGTTGCGACCCCTTTGGCAGTGGAACGACCCTTCCACAGGGGTCGCCTAAGACCATCCTGCATATCAGATATTTACATTACGATTCATAACAGTAGCAACATGACAGTTATGAAGTAGCAACGAAAATAATTTTATGGTTGGGTCACAACATGAGGAACTGTATTTAAAGGGCCAGAAGGTTGAGAACCACTGGTGTAGAGGATGACGCTCCAACCAACTGAGCCACCCGGCCAGGGCCACACTTTATATTACTATTGTGTTTTTACACCCTTTATTATTATACTAGCAATACATATTTGTTAATAGAAATCAGAAAATACAGATAAACAAAAGAAGAAGAAAAAATCATGCCAACCCTTTTTTAACTTCTTGGGATCTACCCTTACCTCTGCATATTTATTTTTCATTTTCACAGAAAAGGGATCTGACTGTATGCATTATTTTTCACTTAAAATAATTCTGAAATCTCTTACGTTGTACCAAATATACTTCTGGAACATCATTTCCAACAGCTACATAGTATTCCAATGGGCACTGAAATGCAGCCAACCATCCCTACTAATGGGCATTTAGGGGTTTCTAATTTTTTTTTATATTATTAAACTGAACAGCATGAAATTTCTGACATTTGGCTATTCTTGACCTAAGAAATGGCCATTTCATATGGTTTGACCTAATGTAAATAACAACATGATGAATATCATTAAGACTCAACTTTGCACATTTTTTTTAATGACTTAATTGCATTCCTAGAATGTCTGAGTCCAAAGGGATGCATGCGTTTAAGCAGACCTACACTTTATTTCGCTGACCTCAGGCGTGTGTCCCAGGCAGACCAAGAGAACAGAGGGATGGCATGGAGCGGTTTTAGGCTGTTGGGCATCCTGCAAAGAGGCCTGGCTTGGCCTCAGATGATGGGGCAGAAGTCCCAGCTGCTCCCCTCACTAAGGCGTGACCTCGGGCCGCACAGAGGTGAGACTTACTCTGGAGGGCAGTCAGCAGGGTTTTCATAATGGGACAACTGTGCTTTGTCTCAGAGTTATTGGTGGTCTGGCCTAGGCTTGGGCATTCTGAACCCTGTCTGACTTCCATCACCCTTTGCAACGCTGCCTGAGCTTCGGAGCCTGAGAAACCCCCTTCTCCCGGGAAGGAAAGGTGACCCAGAGATGAAGGCTTTTAAAACGACTCACAATTGCCTCCGTGGTTTTGAACAGTTAATGCGACTTGGCATTGAAGGTGGACCCGGGCCCGGCTGCGGAGGGAAGTTCTGACGGATTCTGTGGCGGCAGACCTCCCAAACCATTGAAGCGTGCAGGCTGAATTTTAAAAATAATTGTCCTTTTTAATGATGTAAAACATGTCATCTAGATTAAAAAAATAAACACTTTATTACTTCCCCAGTCCTTTCTTCCGCCCTCCCAGGGCCAGATGGGGATTGCGTGAATATTTCTGGCGTATTTCACATATTTAATAACGCCCTTGGAGGTTCTTCCAGATCTGATGAAAATGTGGGATTGCACTCTACCCACGGACTGTTCACAGAAGGAGAGCTGGTGGTGGTGAGTGAGTGTGTGTGCTGGGGGTGGGGATGCATTCTATTTTGGAAGCAGCTGGGTCTACAAGTCAAAAGGCCTGTACTTTTTATCTTGGGCAACAAAGGACATTGTTTCTCTGTCCCCGCCCCCACGCACACCCCTGCCGTTGGCGGGATGGGGAGAGAAAGGGGGAAAAAAAAGAAATCGCCGCCGCGAAGCAACCTTGAGCGGCTTCGGGAGAGGTTAGGGCCTTCCCGGAGACGGCTTTCCGCCCGCTCTCTTGATTTGCAGCGAATCCAAGAAAAATAATTACAGCTTCAATTTATTTATACATCTTCTCTGTAGATAATATAGATCCAACAATCGCCGCCTCCTAATTTATGCAGGCGGAGCCCTCCTGGAGCCGGGGCAGCTGGAAGCGGCCAAGTGCGGTGCGGGCCGCCGCAGGGAGGGGAGAGAGAAGCCCCGCGCCGGGCAGGAGCGGGGACCCCGGGCGGGGACCCCGGGCGCCAGCCCCGCGGCAGCGGCAGAACAATGGCTGGTGTGGCGCGGGCGGCGGGCAGCCGGGGAGCGCACCTGGGTGATGGGCACCTCCCGAGGCGCCCGGGCTGCGGGCCTGACAGGCGCGCGGCGGCTCCTTAATGGACTGGCGAGCGCGCTCCGGAGCAGCCTGCGCGGTCCCCGAGGAGAGATCATCAGGCCGAGTGGTCCCCGGAGCAGGATTTATTAGCAGACAGGATGGGGAAGTTGATTAGCCTCCGCGGCTGAACGGACATCCTGTCAGACAGGCCTCTTAATCCAATCACTTACCTGTCGAGAGGGAGCCTCCCGCGCCGCCCGCCCCAGAACCGGAGGCTGCGGGCCTGGCTGGGCTCACCCTGCAGGGCAGCCCACGCTCGCTCGCTCGCTCGTGTCTGGGACCAGGCGACTAATGAGCAAGTCTCTCCGCCCCGCCTCGCCCGGTCAGCTCTCTGAGTCTGTCTTGCTAGTGAGTCCACCTCCAGGTTGCTCTTCGGGACTCAGCCCTGGTGGTGACTCTCCTGCACGGCCACCTTCCCTTCGTAGCTCTCTACTCCGCACTTGGGAAAACACCTGCGCTTGGGTCTTGTCTGCACCACCTTTCCAGGGCCTCCCTGCTGGTCCCTCTCCCTGAGGCCTCTGCTTTATGCAAACCCAGCTACTTTCCCATTTCTCCAACGGCTCCTGCCTGCCTCCCCGGCCCTTGCTCCAATAATAGGGTCTGGTTAGAAGGCTCCCACCCCGTCCCCACCCCAAATCCAACTGTCCTTGGAGGTCTTGCTCACAAGCCTAAACTTCCCTGATTACCTCCCTCCCTCCATGCCCAGGTGGGCTCTCGCTTCTGTGAAACTTTATCTGTGCTAGGGTCAGGACTCTCCCCCAGTCCTGTCTCCACCACTTCCTAGCTCTGTGGCCTTGGCCAATGAACTCATCTGGGCCCCCTCCTGCTGTAAAACAGGATGATAGCAATACTAGTAAGTTCCTCATAGGGTTGTGGGCAGATGAGCAGATGTATGCAGAGAGCTGGGGCTGATGCCTGGTGCATAGCTCAGCGTTTGTCTGACCCTGCCACAGGTAGTATGGTAGCACCTCCTTCACTGCACCAAAGGCCATTAGGACAGGGGCCAGGCCTTCGCTGTCACCCTCCACCTCCGCTGTGGCTGCCCCCCTTCCAACACCAAGTACATAGAGTCTTACAGATGAGACGGCTAAATGTTTGTTGAGTGAATGAAGGAACTGCTGCCACACTGCAGATCAAGTAGGATGTACCATCTCTCTGGGTGACCACCTGAGGCCCCATTTCTGGTTGATCTGACCGTGGAAGAAGCAAGAAGGTGAGGGACAGGGCCCCCATCTGCTTTTGTGTGGCAGGCATTGAGATGTGTGTTCTCTCCAGCTCTTGTCAAGAGTTTAGGAATTCAGACTGTATTGATCCACTGCATCTTCAAAGCCATCAATCATCATTAAGAAACAGGACCTGAGCCCCTGGATAGGGCGGCTGGTATTGGGTAATTTACAGGATTTTACACACACACACACACACACACACACACACACACACACACACCCCAGATGTGGCTAAAAGAAGTCAGCTAAGACAAGCACTGAACACTTAGCAGGCAGGGAGAGGAAAAACCCAGGAAACTTAGACACCAAAGGTAACTGACCAGGGAATATATCACATCCCACTTCCTGGTGGAATCACACATTTTCGTGGCTGGTTGCTACTGTCTAGTGAGCATTTTAGTTTGGTAAATGTGGCGGCTGAGGCCTCACCCAGGCCCTGCCACCTCCCACTAATGTCTGCCTCTTTGGCCGCTCACAACTTGTCAGTTTTGCCTGGATCCATTTTTAAGGTCACTGGTCTTTGGTTTGGGCCATCTTCCTTTCTTAAAAAAACACACACAAAACAGAACAGCATTTTCCAGGCCACAGTCACCAGGCAAGGCTCCCCTGCCTCAGTGGTTTTCAGACATTTCTAACCACGCCTGGGTGATCTTGGTGTTGCAGAACCCACCACTGGCCTGGGCTTCAGAACATTTGGAGCCTGGTCAAGCCCTGCTCCTGATTAATTGTGTGATTTTGGGGGGTTGGGGGCAGAGCAGGGCATTTAACCTTACTGAACTTTAGCTTCTTGATCCATCAAATGAGAATGATATTTAGCCCACCATCATGGGAGGAGACATTTAAGGGTAAAATGAGGTAATTGATAGGAATGTGCTTTTAAAAATACAGTACTATACAAAATTAAGGCAAAAATCCTATGATGAAATTGTTTCTAAATATTGATTGCTTTCAATGCTGGGTGCTGGGAAGTAGAGATGGCCAAGCCTCAGACTGCCCCTAGTAGATTTAAAAAAGGGAGAGAAGCCGATGTGGGCGACACTGGCTAAGGCACCAGGCAGGAGGAAGTCAGTCCTGGGAAAAGAAAATGGCAATGAAACCTCCCCTTCCCTAGCCCTGGGGCCGGCAAAGCTTCAAGGAGGAAAGGGGTTGGAATAGTTGGAAAAGAGGGTGGCAGGGGGAGGGAACAGCCAGGGGAAAGGCCCAGGGATGAGGAGGTAGGTTGTGTGGTGGACAGGGAATGATGAGGTGGGAAAAGCAGATGGGGCCAGTAGGCAGGGCCTCATGGCTGATGAGCACAGCCCACATGGAGGTATTCTTGGCAGGGAAGCAACAAAGTCAGGTGCCTTCTGGAACGTTGGGAAGATGGGAGATGTGCATGAAGCATGGGCCTGAGGGGAGGCAGGAGGCAGAGAGGAAGCTACTGCAATATCCAGGCGAGACCTGGGAGCAGAGGCACGGGTGAGGTGACTGGGGGAGCCCCATGGAATAGAGTTGAAGAAACTCTGGTCTACGTTATAATCTAAACAGATAATAGTTTATTTGCAGAGAGGCCTCTGTCTATTCAGAGGTCACGGACACCACTCTGGTGCCTAAGTGAACATTCACAAATGCCTGTGTGCCTGGGGAGAGACTTTTCATAGCAGGAATGTCTCAGAACTCTCCCATCAAACCAGGATACAAGGAAGAACTTGTATCCTCAGAACCATCCGTACAGCCTAGAGTCCCTCCACTTCCTGTGGAACCCCAGACAAGGGATGTAACTTTCAGCATCCTAACTTTTACAATGGGGATAAGAATAATAACAAAAAAATCTATTAAGAACTTACATGCCGAAACCGGTTTGGCTCAGTGGATAGAGCGTCGGCCTGCGGACTGAAAGGTCCCAGGTTCGATTCCGGTCAAGGGCATGTACCTGGGTTGCGGGCACATCTTCAGTAGGAGATGTGCAGGAGGCAGCTGATCAATGTTTCTCTCTCATCGATGTTTCTAACTCTCTATCTCTCTCCCTTCCTCTCTGTAAAAAATCAACAAAATATATTTAAAAAAAAAGAACTTACATGAGTCCCAGCCCCTCCCACTCTGAGCTTCCCTCTGCCTAGACTGTGGGCGCCTCCTCGGGTAGGCAGAAGTAGGTAGGATGTGACACCAATGAAGAGAATAAATGAGCTCAGGTTAAAATCCCACTGTTGTGAAAACCCCACAAGTTCCTAAGATGATTATGGCTTTGAACTCATTCTAGAGCCCCAGTAGCAGTCTTCCAGGAGGTATTCGGGCTGCACTTGAATGCCTCTGCAGGCCGGGAGCTCATCTTCCACTGGCATTCTTTTGTATCTTAGAGCATCTCTGGCTGCAAAAAAAGGAATTTCTTAAGCAAGTGGATATTGGTTCTTTTAGTCTAAACCTGGTTCTCAACCTGTGGGTCGTGACCCCTTTGGGGGTGGAACGACCCTTTCTCAGGGGTTGCCTAAGACCATCGGAAAAACACATATATAATTACATATTGCTTTTGTGATTAATCACTATGCTTTAATTATGTTCAATTTGTAACAATGAAATTGGGGGTCACCACAACATGAGGAACTGTATTAAAGGGTCGTGGCATTAGGAAGGTTAAGAACCAGTGGAATAAACTAAGCACTGATTCTTTTAGTGGTCTCTACCGCTCCTCAAACTGCCTGCCTCTTTGGTGCAACCTTGCCGAGGGCCTTGAGTTCCAGGCCCCGGGATTTGGTCTTTAGTAGGCATGCAGAGGGAGTCCTGGGAGGCCCCTGGGCAGGACTATGAGCAGGCAGAGCTCTGCTCAGGATGGTGACTGCTGGTTGGGCTGGGGCGGGGTCCTCATGCCAGGCCAATCTGACGTCTGTCTCTGCATTTATCAATGGACTTGAGGGCAGATACCCAGTGATAACCATTTTTCTTCCCAGAAAGGTCCAAGGCCAGTGGCCATGGATATGGCCTGAAAGGAGGCACATGTTCTATCTTAGGGTCATCCCAAGTCTGCGTACTATGGAAGCCAGTATCTCCCAAGCCCTGTTGGCCCCCTGGAGTCTGTCTTTCTACAGAACCAAAGATCACAGGCAGATGCAGGAACCCGAAGGAAGTCTCCAGCTCCCCTTTGGACCAGAAGCAGCTGGAGGGCTGTAGCGGATGGCCGTGGCGAGCACTGGTGCTCAGAGTGAGAGATGGTCAGCTCTCTACCCTGAGATCAGGGCATCACTTGCCCCAGGATTCCTTCTGACCTTTGCATCCTCCAAAAAAAGTCAAGGTGATGACAAGACACATCTATCGCATCTAAGCTATCATTGCAGTTGAAAGATGGGCCCGGAGCAGGTGGACTGCTTCAATTATGATGGATGAGGACGGTGACAGCTCTTGGGAGAGCCGCGGGAACCTGGCAAGTGCTCACTCAGCTATGACTCCTCTAGTAGCAATTTGACAAGATCAGAGCACTTTATGGAAGTGGAAAGTTTGGGGACCTCAGGGTTTGCTTGGCTCGGGGACACTGTCTGATGATGCCCTCTGCCAGCAATACCAGGTGGGCAGCTACCCTAGGAGGCCCAATGTTGGAGGCAGGAGCAGTCTTGGGGAGGGGCTCTGCCTCAGGAGGCCTCTTGGCCCTGAGCCACAGGCGTGGGACTTGCCTGCTTCAGTCTCCTCCAGCTGCTGACCAAGGGACACCAACATGGCTATAGCCACAACCTCATGGCCAACTGGGCATCTCTTCTGAGCCAGACCCTGTGCTGGGCACTGGGAGATAACAGTGGACATCCTGCCTCCTGGATATGAACCCTGTGTCATCCTTCTGTGCAGACTTTGAGTGACGAGAGGGCCTGGGACCAAAAAGCCCCCTCTGTCGTTGGCTGTGAAGCTCCTCTTTGAGCTTTTGGCTGTATCATCTCTTTTTGGGCAAGGTGGCTGGGGGCTACGTGAGATTACCCATGAAGAGTGCCCAGCTTGTCACAGGTAGTCCATCAGTGTTCGTTTTCCTCCTTCACCAATTCTGTTGTCCTTTGGTGCATTTCTTCATTCATGCAGCAAACGTGGTGGAGCACTTCCGGTGGGCCAGGCACTGGGCTTGGCCCCCGACATTAGATGTGGTTCAGTAGATGAGGGGCCCACAGCTTCGTCCACTCAGAGAATGAGGATGCAGTTGGATCAGGCAGTATCGTGGCCTCACTGTCCACCTTGCAGAACGATGGCTAGCATGGCTCTGACCGTAGTGCTCCTGGGCCCCTGTGCTTTCCAGTCATGAAGCTTCCATCAGGTAAGCGGAGTTCAGCAGGGAGACCTACCCTACTGCTTGTCACAGGCCAGATCCCCATCGAGCTCAGAGGAGCCTGCAGAATCAAGGCTTACTTGGGCTCTTGCCTTTTCTCTTTTCCCCTAGTCTCCACCCTAACAATTCTTCCAGGGCAAATAGAGAAGATCCAATCCAGTTGCTACAGGCCAGGCTTGTGGACTGAGAGGACTCTGGTCTCACGTTCCCAATCTCATCCTGTCACCTAGTCTTCTAGTCTATGAGCCAAACTGCCTAAGACTAAGAAGGTTCTATGAAGTCTCTTTCAACTTCATGTTTCATAAGTGGAGGTAAAGAGTATGTGCTGTAGGATCCAGCTGACCTATATTTGATCCCTGGCTTTCCCAATTTCTAGCTGGGTGACTTTGGACAAATCACTTGATCTTCCTGAGTCTCAATTTCCTCACCTGCAAATGGGATTATAGTAGTGCCCATTTCATGGGGTGGTTGTAAGGAAAAACGAGACAATGTATGTGATGTTTGAAGGACATTTATGTTTCTGGCCAGTGGAGCATCCCTTTTCTCTGTAAAGTGTTCCCTGTTGTTCTCTAGAGCAGGTGACTGAGGGTAGCTAATCAGAGTCCGTCCTTGGGATTTTAGACTAGCTGGGGAAAGAAGGCTCTTTCCTCTCTGTTGTAAAGATATAAGATGTAGCTTGAAGTTACTGGCAGATATGGTTCTGGTCTTGGGGGACAGCTGACTCATTAGAAAAACCAACCTGGAGAGAAGCAGAGAAGTGGGGAGAGAGAGCCCTGATTGCACTTGAATCCTTAGTCCAGCGTCATTCCTGTCCTTTCTGTGTCTTTACTCTTTGAGTGGCTGCCTATAACATTTACCTTTTGGATTAAGCTGGTTGGAGCTGGGTTTCTGACACTTGGAACCAAAGGATTCCAACTCATACTTAATATAGATCCTGACTCATAGCTGTCAGGATTAACTCAAGTCGGGCTCTATGCAGGTTGACGTTGGTGCGGCATTTCCATCTCCTTTTACCCCTGGCCACCGTGTCATGAGGACTTGTGTATCCTCCCTGCCACCCAGCCCAGACTCTAAGGCTGTCTGCATGAGGCTTGAAGCCCGTGGCTGGCTTGAGTCCCGAGCCTGTCTGCTGATGAAGACAGCAGCGCCAACCCACGTAAAACAGCACCACGGACAGTGGCAGCCCAGCACGCAAACGCCTGCCACAGGACACAGACACAATCAAGCTGCCGACATCCTTAGCCCATGTCGGGGCTTGATAATGAACAAGTAATTTATGTCGAGGAGTCAGTGGAGCCTGTCGCAGGCTGGGGCTGAAATGTTACTACGAGGGATTCCTATGAAGGTCATTGCCCTGTTCTTGTCGCTGTTAAGGGTTGACTGTAAATGGCGTCCTCTTAAAGGCGGCCCCTTGTTCTCTGGGCTCCTTTGTGGGGAGAGAGGTACGCCTCTGGGAAGCGGAGTGGGGACAAGCGCCGGGCTGCTTCTGAGCCATGCCCTTGAAGGGGCCCTGGAATCTTTGCAAAGTCTGGCCTCAGGCTGCTCATGGATAAGAAGGGGAGATTCGGGGTGGATCGGTACTTGAATGGCTGTGCAGGGTCTGTGAGTGGGGAGGGCAGGATTGGGCATCCCTCTCTGGGGACAAAAAATGACTCCAAAGACCTCTGTGTGAATTAATTTGACTCAAAAGCCAGATGTGATAGGAATAGTGTTCTGGAGAGAAGGTAACAGAGTATCTTTTACGCGCATGAAAAGAGAAGAGATAAAGGAGAAGGCGCTGGGCGAGTGTGTAGGTGAACCATTCAAATCCTTCCTGTGGGCCTGGTTTCCTTACCTGTTACTGGACTAGACAGTCTTCACCATTCTGGATGTAGACAGACCATGTGTTAGTAGTCCCATTTCATGGATGAGGAAACTGAGTCCAAGAGGTTAAGTCACACAGCTTCTCTGTTCCAGAATTGGGCCTTTGGGCAACCAGTGCTCCATCCATTGCCCAGCTTCTGCTGTTCATAGAATTTACTGGACAAGCGGTCTCGTGGGGTCCTCTCCTGCAGAGACCCAGCCCCCCTCTGTTCCTCCACCATTTCCAGGGTTCCTTGGGAAGTTGTCAGGCTGACTTCTGTTGGAAGGCACCCCTAGAGAAAGGGTCTGTCTCCCAGTGGAGGTTTGACTGTGTGTGTGTGTGTGTGTGTGTGTGTGTGTGTGTGTGTGTTGCCTCAGCTCAGCTGGTCCAGCATCCATGGAGGGTCTACAAGTGGGATCATCACCCCTTTCCTGAACCAAGGGTCCCTTGTCAATAGTCTCCTTTCAGCTCCATTTCTCCTTTCCACATTGGATGCCGGGGTTTCTGGCCTGAAACATGATTGATACCACCCGAGCTAAGTGCCGCTGTTTTCTTTTCCTCCTAGGAGAGAACTGCATTTAAATTTGCTTGAAAGTCCTATGAGGGGGATGAAAAATAAAGAATGGAGCAGGAACCTTCTACTAAAGAGAGAATATGCTAAACCAAGCCAATGAATCCTGCTTGCTGCTCACCTCACAGCTGTGAGCCAAGCCTGCTCTGAGCACAGGGTTCCTGGCTGACCACATCACAGGAGCCGGGCAATGCCCACTGGGTAGAGGAGTGAGTGACAGCTTGGTTGGCCCCTGTGGCCTGAGCTTATAGAAGATATTCCTAAACACAGATTTCCCCCTCAGGTACTGTTGTCGGAACTCTGGAAGGCAGGCAGGACTTGGATCATCACACCCATTTTATAGATGAGGAGAGTGGAGGGGACCAGAAGCTGGGCTGCCAGACCCTCATGCAAGCCCTTTCTGCTGCCTCTGCCCACCGAGCTGCCAGCAGCAGGTGCAGAGGGGACTGCCCAGATACCCAGGGCTTTGGGGCACCTGGTCAGAGCCTCCCTGAGCAGGGCTGGGGGAGGCACCATCCTTCTAATGAGCACTCTCCTTGACGGCAAGAGCATCCCCATTACAAACTGGGTATATTTGTGTGGGGAAATCTGTAAAATATTTGCATGTTTACTTTAAGGTATTGGGACGATAAAGCTGAAAGGGGGGCAGGATCTGACCCCTGCCTCCCTATCTGGCAGACCAGGTCCAACTCTCAGCCTCACCACCTTCTAGCTGTGTGGCCTAGGGGAAGTTCTCTAACCTCTCTTAGGCTCCGAGCATTCCTTTATCCATAAAAGGAGAATAATAGTTAAGGTGACTATTGAGGTCAGCCAGACTGGGATACTACGTTGGGACGGCAGGCACAACCCAGGACTGTCCTGGCAAACCAGGACACGTGGGCACTCAGTGGGAGAGGAGTGCCGATTCTGCGCTGTTGTCAGAACGAGATGATAAAATGCAGAGAGTAACCAGCATGGAGCCGAGAGTCAAGTCCTCAATATGACAGCTTTACTCTTATTACTGCGCATTCCCTTCATCCCAGGACACTCCGTGACCTTCCTTTTAGACTGAGGGACGATAAAATGAGCTGTGATTTCTTACCTTGTGCACATGTATCCTACACAATGTTGGTGTCTGACGTCTCTTCTAAGGCTGGGCTTTGGGAGTGATCCTGATGGCTCTGAAGTGTCCCTGCCAGAGGCCTCTGTCCTTGATGGAGTACATATGTGGGTACATATGTGGGTACACAGGTCACTGTCCATATGTGGGTACACAAGGTCACTGTCCATATGTAGGTACACAGGTCACTGTCCATATGTGGGTACACAAGGTCACTGGCCTAGACCCTGGAAGGCAAACATCTCTGAATTGGGGATGAAGGTCACATTTGCAGGTTTATCCCTCCGGCTTCTTCTGCTAATACTCTCCATTGCTTATTACAGGGTGTAGGTTACTGGGGTGATGGGTGGGTAGCAGGAAAGGTGGTGCTGCTCAGAGAGAGTTGAGCCTAGACAACGCTTCTTGAAAGCTCACTTCTGGGAGGTGGCCCTGATGTCATGCCCTGGAGAATTCCCAAGAAGCTCTTGACGGGTTCCGGTAATTCAGAAAAACACACAGAAGAATATCAAAACAAGTAGGAACTCTGCCATCCCTGGGTGCTGTTAAGCACGTGACCACTTAGGCCAGGTCTCCCATCTGGTGTGAATGTGTGTGTGCGCCCCATGGGAAGGCGTTCCATAGGTAGATGCACCCAAATGTAAATTTATTTTTTTATAAGTGGGATTTTCTTCTATTTTGTGTCCCTGTTCTGCCTAACGCAGAAAAACCAACCTAGTGATTCCTTACTGAAGCCGTTGTCATTCAGGGACTTCTGTCACTCTCCGGATTGCTCCCCGCGCAGGGTTTTCTCACCGGTCGACTCTAAGTGGTGGGGAAGGCACTGCTACTGTGCCTTAATCCCCCTGGTTTGGTGCCCTTATCCCTTCTAGCCCAGGTGGGTGGGCATCTTTGGGCTGGAAACCCACTGAGTGTGGCTGCACCTGTCCCGGGAGCCATCCTAGCCATGAAACTCTGGCCCATGACCTTCTCTGCCAGCCAACTTCAGTGCCCACTGGGAGCCGTGAGAATTTTCTGAAGGCACTGCCCTGCACCCCGGGGCTGTGGGACACTGTGAGGGTTGGGGCAGCACTGGCCCTCTCATGTCTAGACGCGCCGCATCTCCCGTTCTGTTCTCTGGCAGCCACCTGCTCGGAAGCACTAGGTGTCGGCACACTTATCTGGGGGTTTCCGGCATCTCCCCTCCCATGAAATTTGGTCCAAAGTGGGCAGGTAGCAGAGTTCAGGACTCTCCCACACCAGCAACTGATCTAGAACCTCATCTGCAAACTCGCTTTCCCCGCTCTGGGCCCGGGGGTCTTTTCTCGAGTCTAAATGGGCAGAAGGTAACTGGTGGATCGCTCCCACCACCTAACTTGTCTGTGCTACACCTGGGCCGTGGGTCCCAAACGTAAAACCCAAGAACTCGGGGCTTTTATTCTTGGTCCTATTCTGACAACGACTCTCCGGTGTGATAATGGGAGTGGAGTGTGGCATGACATGCTCTCATGGGGGTGGGAGGGAGGGGTGATGGCCGTGGGGTAAAAGGGATGCAGGGGAAACAACAAGAACAAACCAATTAGTGTCTCAAATTCATATCCAACCACAGGGACTTAAACAAGGCCAGCAGTATTGTATATAGTGTTTTATGTCATAAATATTTACCACTGCCATTATGTACTTTTTATAATTCACTTTGATGACTGTACTGCATTTCATTGTATACAAACTTCCTAATCAAACCGTTTCCCTATTATTGACTGCTCCATTTGTTTTGACTTTTTTTTTTCTCAGAGAAAAGTGCTGGGATACGTTTCCTTGGACATAATCCTTGTGTGGATCTCTATTTCCTCAGGATGCACAGGGATGTTTACTAGTACTTTACATTTGAGGATATCCACACCTCACCCCGACACAAGATCTTGTGCACACAACACATGCAGAAACACACAGAGACACGCACAGACTTGAGACTGTGTCTGGCAGAGAGCTTGGCCCAGAGCAGCTGCTCCAAGGAAAGTGCTCAGTGACCTGGGAGAGTGGCAGACACCAGGCAGTAGAAGGGCAGAGGAAAGAGGAATCCATTGGCTGGGAAGCTTGGTATGTTTGTGGCCTGGGAACTTGGCTTTGAAGGAAGAGGAAGGTAGGAAATAAACAGAGACAGAAGAAAGGATGATCCAGGCAGCAGAAATGGTGTGGGCCAAGGCCTGGGGGAAAAGCAGGAGTCTTGTTGCAGAAAGATAGGGTGGGTGCAGATGTCAGAGAAAGACAGGTTGGAATCTGGCCAAGGAGGGGGGTGCCCATATCTCCAGTTCTTGCCTGACTTTGAAAACTTTCTAGCTGAGCATGACCCCGTTGCATCCAGGAGGACAGGTGAGTAAAGTTGTCAGATAAAATACAGGACACCCCATTGAACTTGAATTTCAGATAAAAGTGAGTAATTATCTTAGTGTCCGTATGTCCCAAATAAGCATGGGGCATATTTACATTAAAAAAAGAATTCATTACCTACCTGTAATTCCAACGTAACTAGGAGACCTGAGTTTTTATTTGCTAAACCGGGCAACCCCGTATGTAAAGAATGCAGTGATGCTACAGCGTCAGAGGCCTCATTACCATTTTTTGGGCCATTGCTTCATGAGCAAAGACAGATCGAAGTGTGTGAATCCCCATCGCACCAAAGTGCAGATAAACATGACGAACGGTAATGGCTCCAGAGGCGCCGACGGGAGCGTTTCCAGGAGCAGGTGAGTGATGGACGCGCTGGAAATGAGCATCTGGGCCCTGACGCTCAGGCCTCACCTGCCTTCCCTGGAATGCGAGGCTCACGGGGCGTCTCTTCTGCAGGAGTGCGGCTCAGCCTGGAGAAGCCAGGCTGGAAGTAGAGATTGGGTCCCGAGGTGAGCCCACTTGAAGTCCATCCGGCTGATGAGAGGCAGACTTGGAGCAATATTGTGAGAGAGGCTGGTGAGGGGCCTGGCCTGGAGCCCAACTTCTATTTCTGTGGTCATGGGAGCTCCGTGGTCATTGACGGGAAGGAAAGACGGGGGCATCAGAAACATACCTCCTTCAGCCCTGGCTGCAGTGATCTCAGGGCCTGGGGGGGAAGGAAGGAGAGAGAACGTGCATATTAAAGCATATTAATGGAAACTGACAGACCCTCAGGGAAGGAAGTATCACTTGCTATGTACCAACCAGGAGCTTTGGGTACATTGTCTCAGATGATTTTACAGCACTTGATCCCATTTTACAGAAATTGAGAATCAGAGAGGTAAAATGACCTGCCAAGGTGCACACAATTAAAAAGCAGCCAAGCTAGGACTTGACATGTCTATGTAACTCCAAAGACTTGGTTCTTTTTTCTGGGCCACATTGGAAATAACTCCCTGGGAGCTCCCACCATGGGCTCTAGGACCCGATTTCAAGATTCCATATTCCTGACTCTCTGAGCTGCACACAGTTCCTGATCCAGACAGCCCCAGCATGGACCAGCCATTTATCATCCACCGAGGCACTCTCTCAGTAGGTGCTCAGGCTGGTGGCTGTGGTCATTTTCCCAGGAGGGGCTCAGTGTTGCCGCTACTTTCCCCCAAAGCCTTCCTGCACCACTTTCACCCCTGAGCTACTTAGCCTCTGGGCTCTTGGTTGGCACTGTTCACGAATCTCCTGGAATCATTGGTGACCCCAAGTGGAGAGCCTGGAGTGAGGAGTTAGTCCACGGATGGGAAAGAGATGGAAACCCGACAGGCTTTACCAAGCTGCAGTAGTCAAGACAACAAGAGCTGGTGACAAGGTGTCCACTTGCATAAATACTGATCAGTCGACTGATTGTTTGTTTAATACCTGATGCTTCAAGAGAGTGACGGTGTATTAGGTAAGGCAATGCTAGCTGCTGTAACAAACCTCCAAATACATAATGGCTCAGCCACAACAGATGTTTATGTCACGCCTGTAAACTATCAGACAGGTGTTCTGATAGGTGTAGGGCTGCCAGAAAACTATAGGACACCTAATTAAACTTGAATGTCAGATAAACAATATTTTTTATATGTTGGTCCCAAATGATAACTGTCTTTTCAGTGATCCCAAGGGCCCAGAGCTGATCAGAAACGTAACTGGGTTTGACTCTGTCCCCAGTTTGTCCCCAACATATTACAATGAAAAATTATCCACCGCTTTTTTGAAATTCACATTTAATTGAATGTCCTGCTCTAGTTTTTGCTAATTCTGCAATTCTAGATAGATGGTGGTCTCCCTTCCAAACTAGTTCAGGGACCCAGGTTTCCTCACCCTCTGAACCAGTCATCTTCAACCTGTGGCTTCCAATGTCATGATGCCCATTTGCATCAAATTAATGATGAAAAGGAAATGAGCATAGAGGGTCATATGAGGAAGTTTTTATGGGCCAGAGCTGTTAACAGGAGCACATGGCTCTGCTTTTATTCCATTGGCCAGAACCAGGGACATGGCCATGCCCAACTGCAAGGAAGACTGGGAAATGTAGTCTATATAGCTCTCTGTGCTCTGGAGAAGTGGAAAGAGGTTCCATGAATAGCTAGCCAGTCTCTACCACTAAAAAATAAAAATAAATAAATAAAAAATAAATAAATAAATAAATAGATAAATAAATAAATAAATAAATAAAGGCTTTTAAAAGAAGGCATGATGCTTTTTCTAGACTACAGTTTACTTCAGCAAACATGCACTCCAGGCAGGAACCTGTGCCTGTGTTTGCTGAAGACAGTCCTTTCCTCGCTTCCCTTGCAAACAACAAACACATAAAACATTTATTTCTCCTCTATGTTTAGAATAGTTTTTTCTAAACAAATGTATTGTCAGGTTTTATCTTCGTAAACAAGCAGCAGGAGGGAGAGTCAGAACTTTGAATCTTGGCATTCAATAGATCTTTGTAGATCCTGCTATAGCCTGGTACCACCTACTAGCTATAGGACTTGGACGAGTTACTAGTACTTAACGTTTCTGAGCTGCAGTTACATTATCTGTGAAATGGGTTAATAGCATTTACCTGGCGGGCTTCTGTGAGGACACTGACTGATCCAACACTTGGCTTGTAACTGGAACTCAACAAATAGGAGTGACCTCTCTGGACCTGTCCCTTCTATGTTTCTGAACCACGGATCCAACTTAATCCTGAGCTGAGGCTCTCTGGGGGGCTGACTGGAAGGTCCCTCAGGAATCTGCTTGAGGCACAGAGGAGAACCAGATCCACAAACTCAGCTTGGCAACAAGCCTGGAGTCATCAGCCAGGTGGAGTATTTATCTGAGAAGGTTTCCCCTGGTCCGAGTTCAACATGGACTCATGTCTGGGACCTGTGGGGAAGGGGGTTGCGATGGGTAAACATGGAAAGGCTTGCCCTAACCAAACCATTGGAACACAAACCTCCCTGCAACACCAAAATGAGAGAGAGGCTGTGGACCACCGAGAGCTCTGGAACATCCAAGGTGGAGGTGACTCTGTCTGTTGGGAGGTGGCCTAAAGGTGGCCCCAAGGCAGTGGTGGGGTGTCCTCCGATGACTTGGCAGGAGCTGGAGGAGGAGAAGAAGTGGTGGCTGAGAGGACTTGCTGGGAAAAATACACGAGTTCCCCAGAACTAATTAAGGAGCCCCTAGTGCTGGAAGCCCCTAGAAATTCACAATTATCACTTGGAGGGAAGCACAATGAAAGTGAAACACTGGTTATCAGTAATGAAGTGAACCTGTTTTACACCCAGAGTGGGTGTGACTGGGGTAACCCAGGTTAAATCATTTGATTCAAATAATAGCTCCCCCAACTAAGTTTGATTACTTTTTGCACGGTGTGTCCCCCTCACTCCCACCCCTTAGTTTATTTGCCTTCCCTTTGCGAGGGAGGGAGGTCCTCAGCCTTTTAGTAGAAAATGGTTTGCCATCTTTGACTCAGCCTCCGCCTCTCTGTTCTTTCCCTGCCTGCATTCCACGCCCTCCGATTATGGAGAGATTGTCTTCTGGTCTCTGAATCATTAATTTTGGTTGTGTGACTCTTGCCTGGCAGAGGTTTTTCTGCTCTGAAAAACTCCGATTATAAATAGTTCAATAATGCATGTCCTCCTGAGTTTAAGACTCGGGCTTATGTGATTGGAAATCTGGATGAGAAGCAAGTTAGAGTTGATGCCATAAAGACAGTAAAATAATTAATCACTTTGCTCTGTTTAATAGATTCAAGGGCATCGGAACAGCCTGGCAGCCAGGGTGAGTCCTCAGGAGTGGCACTTGCTGTCATGGTGATCTTGGCAGGCACTGGGGGAAGGGCTCCCGAAATCAGCATCAAGGGTCAGAGGATGGAGCTTCCCCAGGGTGTGCCCTCAAAGCTCACTGAGGCCCTGCTTGTAAAGATGTCAGGTGTCTGGCACCCTCTGCTCATCACCCCCTCTCCCCGCTGCCGGTGGCTTCCAGTCCCTGGATTCTGGGGTAGTGAGTACGTCCGCTCGCACACACAAGTCTGGTCCAGCCCACCCAGCGGACCCCCTGGGGGCAGTGCTCTGATTGGAATAATCCCTCTGCAGCCCACAAAGGACTTGCACATCTACTATCTTGTTTTGTCCTCAAAATGCTCCGCGAAGCAGGCAGAACAGTCACTCTTTCCTTCTACTTGTCCTAAGGGAAAACGGAGGCTCGGCTGGGTTCTGGGGAAATGGTCCATTTCACATGTATCTTTCTCAAAGTCACACAGATTCACTGAGTGGTGGAGTCAGGTCTCGCGTCCCCATCTGGGGGACTCCTCAGCCTGCGCTCTCTTGGCTCTGCCTCACTGGCTCCCTGAGGGAGCTTGAGACTATGGATGTTCTCCTGGAGGAGGCTGCCCCCAGGCCAGGGACCAGCCCGTGAGCTGGGAGAGCTCACATTACTTGCTTATTGGTAACGTGCCAGGCACGATTCTCACCGCTTTCACACATTACTTCATTTGTTCTTCAAATCACCCTCTGAGATAGTGGCTGTTATTGTCCCATTTTATCAATGCAGCAATGGAGGCACAGAAGGATAGGGAACTCGTGCCAGGCCACACAGCTAATAAGTGGTGGAGATGGAAGTTGAACCTCTGCTCTTCACCACTGTACCCGATAGGCTCCTTGGAAGCCTGCGAGTAACCTTGAGGCAGAGCTGTTCTCAGGCTTGACTTACGCCTCAGTATCGAGCTCAGGGTCTGGCACAGAGAGGGGGTTTATGAGTTGTTTGTTGAAGGACTGGAAAGCCCAGCCGGGTGAGGTCAGCGCCTAACCTTCATCACTCATTGACTCCAATCACAGGTGTTTGCTGACTGGGATCAGGCCCTGTCCTAGCCCTGGGGCTAAGTGGTGGGCCCGCCAGTCTCTGCCTCCGTGGAGGCAGGTGGAGTGTGGTGGGCAGGCAATAGTAAAGGATCCACTCTGACTTTGTTTAGAAAGAACTGGGAAAGAGCAAGAAGCTTCTTATTGGGGTAGCCTGGGTTTTCCTCTTCATGGTAACGAGAAGCTAACCGTGGTCTGAGACAGAGCAACGTTCACAACTTCGAGCCCTCATCCTCTCCAGAAATATATGAGCTCGCCATGTGGCCTTGAGCGGGCAACTTTCAGGACAGCCCAGGAGTGGAGGGAAGAGAGGAAGGACATGGAGTATGTCACAGGCCTCTGCCTAGGTGCCCCCGACTCCCCAGGGCATTTCTTATTGCCTGTCTGAAGCCATTATCCCTTTCCTGTTGCAATCTTGTCACCTGTGTTCTCAGCTGTGTTCTTTTCCAGTCCTGAGTGCCTGTGAGGCAGAACTCAAATCCCCAAATCCCTCCATTCCTTGCAGTGGGCCCAGCCTCTGGCTTTGATGTTCTGGTTTATGAGAGACTTTTCATCTGCCAGCAATCTGGCTACCTGAACCCACAGTTGCACCAGGATTCAAACATTCCACAGTGAATGAAAAGTGTCCTGTCCAGTGACAGCCATGGTTGGACAGGAGACCGAACTGACAATGATACTCCAGATGGTGGAGAGCCCTGGAACAGGGACTGGTCAGTTCCTATTCATCACTGCAGTCCCAGCACCTTGCCTGGAATGTAGTAGGTGCTCAATAAGTATTGGTTGTATGGATGATGCTCTTACCATGTTTTCTCAAACCTAAGGTACCATCACCTTTAAAAAACACTGTCAATTCATAACTTTTCAGGAAAGACAGAAGGCAGACATGACATTAAAGATGCACATCAACTGTAAGATACATCCTGGTAGTAGGAATGCTAACATGTGAACAAACAGTACATGCATTTGAGAATCAAGGACTTGTGTGATAACAACCACACGAGTGATTCCAGTTTGCAGACGGACTCATGTGGCCAGTTCAGCTGTGAGGGGCCCATTGTTTTTCATTCTCTTGCCCGTGCTGCCTTTCTGTAGACACATCCCCAGGCCTGTGGATTTCTCCAGCCCAGTTTTCCTTTCCTCCAGCAAGTAGGCAGAGGACACTCCCCCCCCCCCTCCCCACCCCGGCCCCGTCAGCAGCTGCGCACGGATGAGCTCCCCGTGCCACCTCGCCGTGACTTTGTAAATGACCAGCTCCACGACATATTTTCTTTGGAGTTTATAGGAATAATGGAAGTGACATGAAACTGTGCAGCCAGATTCAAATGAAAGGACAAACGTAGTTGGCCAAAATGAACAATTATAGGAAACAAAGGGAAAATAACGATTAAAGATCTTTCATTACAGCCGGCTAATTATCATGAGTTCTGGACTTAACTGTTCAGGCATAGAATTAAAAACCTTAATTATATTGTCACCTTTGTCTCTCAGCTCCCATTGCCACAAATGAATCCATTTACTGTAAGTGCCGCTGATGAGCAGAAATTGATGGCAGTCCCAGCGAGGTGGGAGAGGGGGCTCAGGGGTGGGGGTGGGGGTGCACCCGGCAGCACTGCCAGGCCCGCACAGCTGGGCGGCATCTTCATTCCAGGACATTATAAATTAGAAGCACTTTTAATGAGACAAATACAGGTTTGATGGATTTTATGATTTCTTCTCCCCTTCAAACCTCTAACAATGCTCCTCCTCTTTCTCCCTTTCTATTAGAGCTGGCCTCTTGTTAAGTGATTGCGTTAATGGTCTTTGGAGACAGGCGGAGTGTGGGAGGACAAGGGGACTTCCCTTGCGAGGGCACTGGAAAGCTCTTCTCTCTAAAGGAAGACAATTCCTGGCTGTTGTTCCAAATGGGAGCCTTTTAAAGCCCAGAGCAGTGAGTGGAAGCGTGAGATTACTTTGAGAGAGGGGGAAATTGGAAAAGAAAGCTGCAGGATGGTTAGGGAGATAAAATCCTCAAGGCCAGCCCGTGGCTGTGCTTGAGAGGCCGGCCAGTGCAGTGAGAGAAGGCAGGCGTGGCCACCGGTGGGGGGCAAGTGGTTAATTTCTTGACTTCAGGGTGGGGTGGAGTGTGGCTGGAAGGGAGGAGCCCTAGAATTACAATCAAACATAGCAGTGGTTATGGACACCAACTCATGAGCCAGACTGCCTGGACTTTAATCAGGCTCCACCTCTTTCTGTGTGACTCTGGGCAAACTACCTAACCTCTCTGTGCCTTGATATCCTCATCTGTAAGGTGGAGCTATTGAGAATATCTACGCCATAGGGCTGTTATGGGGATTAAAAGAGTTAATACGCATAAAGCACAGAACAGTGCCTGTACTGTAAGAACAACGTAAGTGTCAAATATGCCAAGTAAAAAAATTGCCCCAAATTCAAATGTCGTCTCCCACTGAATGTCGGTGTGACCTTGGGCATGTTACGTAACCTCTCTGAGCTTCAACCTTTTTCCTGTTACATGGGATGAACCTCCATATATTCTGTGGAGGTTTACGCCAGGTCCTAGTGACTAGGAAGTCGATGAGAAAATGGGGGTGTACAGCTGCTATGTGCTATTACTTCATCTGCTCCCGCGCTGCTGTGAGCCAGCTCGGATTTCAGTGCTGTGGGGAGAAAAGGCAAGTACATAGTCCTGGAGAGACTTAGCCTAAAATTGGCGACAGCCGTCTGCTAACACAGTCAGTGGCTGTGGGTGTCTTGGTTTGGGGTGTTCTGGAGGCAAGACCTGGTTGCATAGTAGGAGCTCAGGCACTGTGGCTGAACTCTCGGGCCCTCCTACCTAACTGGGGAAAGGGTGCGGGCACCCCTGGTGTCGGTATTCCTATCTCCTATCTTTGGGAGAGTCGGGAGCCTGTGTTGCCATGGTGATGTGTAGGAGTTAATGGGATGGAACTCCTCACCGGGCTGGCAGTGGGATGGCAGGAGACACTACACAGCGTTAAGATGCCAACACAAAAGGGTGAGCACCTTGGCTGCACAGGGTCCCAGCCCAGCCCAGCTCACGGGCATTTCTGGCTCTGCTGCCCAGAGAGCAGGAATGAGATTTGAGGCCAAGGACCTTCCCTCCCTATCTGTCTGCCTCTGCTCCCAGGGCAAAGACAAGGACAGGGAGATGCCTCAGAGGCTGGGCAGAGAGGGGAGAAGCGGTACCGATGAGAGAGAGGAAACAAGAGCAAGAGAGAAAAAGGCCCACCTGAGTGTGTGGCAGGTCCTCCCTCTACTGCCCCCCCCCCCCCCATTCCTCAAGTCAGGACTCCAGGCAGATGGGTCTCCTGGGTGACCAGGGGCTTTAATATCCCTCTAAGCCTCTGTGCTGTCATCACTACAACTGCCTTCCTAACAGGGCCGCTGCAAGGGTCCTGGTGAGGATTAAGAGAGACACGGTCCATGCTGAGCGCTCAGCACACTGCCCAGTACGCAGTACAGGCTCAGTAAACATTGGCTCCACTGCCATCCTTGTCTGTGCTTCAAACCAGTGTCCCTGTGGGTGTGTCCACCCATGCGCCTTACTCCTTTGCCTCTCCTTGGGAGGGCTGCCCCTGAGCTTACCACACCAGCATGTCTAACCATTTAGAGCCCGACCAGGAGCAGCCCCTGGGGTCTGAGGAAAGGAACGGGCAAGTGCGCAAACTGGGCCAGAGCTTCTCAGGCCTGGCTGCAGGTTGAGAAATACTGGTGCCAGCCCCGTTAGCAGAGATGGCATATCATTAGTCCAGCCTGGGGCCCCGCATCATGTGGTATTGATTATCTATCTTATGGCTCCTCAGGGATGCCGAGGTGTGATGGGGGCTGGGACACACTGGACCAGGTGTTCTGCTGCGATCTGATTGGTTAGGACAGAATGAGAACCCTTACCTGCTACCAGTGCCTATAGGTGGCTTCTCTGAATCCTTGCAGGATGGGAATTCAGATCCCCTCTTTATGGATAAGGAAACAAAGGCTTGTGGATTTGGGCAACCCTGACCCATGCGTCTGGGTGGGCAACGAGGAGTTGGAAGAAGATAACTTTGTGGTCTTGCTTTGTCAAAATTCCCAGGAAGAATTACTAGCAACAGAATCTTTCTCTTGGCCCAGCTAGCTCTTCAGGAGCTGAGGGTTTGGAAGGTCTGGCAGGGGCCAGGCTGCCTGCCCTGTCTTGCTCTGATCCCAGCCAGCCCTTGTCTCTTGCCTCAGGGGACCTGGATAGGGCCCTGCCACTCTTTGAGGCAGCCTTCAGCTCGTGCACCCCAGGACCTGCCCACGGGGTCCGCAATGGGGAGGAAAGAATTCCCACTTGGAACCGAGTGCAGGTCTTTCTGGGGCCCCATCTGTGTGGTGGCTTTGTGACCATGGAATGCCTGAACACAGGTTGTCACGTGGGCCTGGCCTACGATGGGCCCGTTGGACCTCCCAGTGAGGATTTCCCCGCTCACCTCTTAACTGGGGCACATTCATCACACTGAGTGTCTCAAACATCGAAAGAGATGGGATTATAGACGGCGCCAGGAGAAAAATGGAGATCAAGCTCCCGAGTAAATGAATTTATCTATTCCCAGACCCAGGTCAGACAACGACGGCTGGGGGAAGTCATTTATCTCTTTGAGAGATGATTTTAGAAATACAGTCATGGATGTGTCAGATCTGTGCTTTCCAACTTCAGGGCGAGACGGGAAGCGTCCCTGCCCGTGGACGACAGCAGGAGGCCCCGCAGTGACCAACTGCGCTGCCTGACAGCGGGGTGCAGGCTTCGGGTGCTAATTACCACGTCCGCCTCTGGATTGGAGTCTGTGTTGTTCCTCTTCACTTCCTTTTGATTATCTCAGGGTAATTCTGAGCGAGCTGGGGACGAATTTAAGCAGAGCGAGTGCACACATCATTATGGCTTCTCTCTGGGCTTAAATGGCCCTCTTGAAATAGGCCTTTTTATTTATCTTCTCTTTTCCTCTCTTTAAATTGTGGCCCAGCCCTAAAGGCGTGGATGGATTGTGCATTTCCTTTGCCTTGTAAAGAGCCTGTTTATCACTTCTGTGGGGCTGCAATAGGGGAGGAGGTGGGAAGGCTGGGGACACAGCTCCTCACACTGACCTCCCCTGCTCATTCAGACCAAAGGCAGCTCTGCCTCCAACTCTGATCTTGAAAAAAGCCAGTAGGGGACTTATGTAATACTTTCAACAATAAAGATGAGAAAGAGAGAGAGAGAGAGAGAGAGAGAGAGAGAGAGAGAGAGAGAGAACATTTCAGTGCCAAGAAAAAGTGGAACAGAAATATTCATGAGAAACTTGTAATAAAGGAAATTAAAAAAAAAGAATATAAATTTTAAAAAAAGAAAAGGAAAAAGCCACTTAGAGTTTGCATTAGGGCCTGGTTGGTGAAGGTGTATGTGGCGGGAGTTTGTGTATATTTCCTGCAAGGTGATGGATCTCGGCTCCAGAACAGGTGCTGTTAAAGGTCAGTTTAGACGAGGGAAGCTGCACCCATTAACCTCCTGGCCACCGGCTGATGGTACTGTCAGAATGAATGGGTCCCACCCCCAGGAGAGGAGGCTGTGCCCAGGGCACTATCATCAGTCGGGAACTAGGGATTTTGTTCCAGGACAGTGATTTTTGCCCCTGACGTCTGATCTGAACATTAATGGCAAAGCTGGGAGGAGAGGCTGAGTAACTACACCTTCCAGAACATCCTTTTATCTCTCCTTGATCCTAACTTTGTCACTCCTTGACAACTTGGGGGCTAGGGTGGAGGGTCAGAGAGAGCAGAGGCCACACTGTGCCTTGGCCCGTGTCCTTCACTCATACAGGTGGTCCTATAGGCACATGCCTGGCTCAGGGCACTGTGGGTGGACTTCGGGTCAGAGGGAATAATGCCTGCTGGGTCTTGGGGGATGTTTCCTGGATGGCCCTACTGCTATTGCCCTGGGGTTGGCCAACCTATTTCTCATTTGCCCACATTCTGGCCTCTCCACCAAATACCATGCCTGTAATGTAGTCCATCCAACTGCCCTCCACTCCAGCCTGCAGGGCCCAGTCTAAAACAGAGCTTTCCTACACACCACTCCCCTTGTGAGTCTCCCAGCCCCCTTTTACTGCTCCCAGGCATCGGATTCTGGGGCATCCTGACCCCTCTTGTCTGGTCTCCCACCATACCTTTCACAGATCCTTACCAACCAAACAGAAGTATTCACCATCTTTTCCATACATGTTTTCCTATCTCCAACCTTTAGCCAAGCCCTTTCTCCTGCCTCTAATTCCTGTTCTCTTCCCCCATCTAGCTCTCTCCTCCATTGCACCTTCTCAGGCTCCACAAATGGCAGGTGCTCACTAACTGGGTGCTGTGTGTGAATGCTGCTTTCTTTGTAAAGGAAGTTTTATTTTTTATCTTAAAATGAATTCAAGTACATTTTAGAAAAATTTGGAAATATAGACAACCTCTCAGGACAAAATAAAGAATAACCTGGAATCCTACATCTGCTGTCAATATTTTGGTGTATATTTTCTCAATCTTTTTTCTTCCATTATTTTTTATTGTGAAATATTTCAAATGCCCACCCATCAAAATGAAGCACTACCACCCCACACCATCAAAGCACCATCTTTTCTCCTCTTTGTGGCACTTCCCTACATGCGTGATTACTTAGCCATTTGATTGACACAGAATGGAGAATAAATTCAACATTCTCCTATGTACCCACCCCCTCTTCTATCAATTCAGTAGTTTTTCTATCTATTTTTGCAAATTTAGATTTAAATACTTTGGAATGAGATTGTACAAATTGTCCACACTGTTGTTAAAGCTGCTCCCCCTGCCCCCCACCTAATAAATAACAGGTCCTTTTCTATGGCTGAAGACTATTCTTTGAAACAATGTACATTAGCTTTTTCAGTTAACCAATCTCCTCTTTTTGGACATTTATACTTATTGTAAACAGTACTACACATCCACGACTATTTACTAAGAAAAATTCAGAGAAGTAGAATTATAGGGTCAGAGAATATGGACATTGATATATCCCTTCACCTTGGCTTTTCACATGATTATGCTCATGTACTTTTCCATAGCAGCATATGAGAACATGGATTGTAAAGCATCTCAGCGAGCACTGAGTATTTTCATTTTTAGAAGACTTTGTCAGTTGTGAATGAATGAAGGAATGAATGATAAGGGCCCTTTTATGGGAGTGGTAAGGTCTCTTTGAGATGCTGCCATCACAGGCCTTGTGGCCAGCTGAGATCCCACTTCCTGTGTGAGTGTGTGTGGGAGGGGGCGGCTGGGAGGGCAGGCTCACTTCCAGACCATCTCAGTGTGGCTTTTAGACTTCAGCCAAGTTTTCGAAGTGACCATGCAGCCAAAGTAATCACCCTTCTGTGGGCCAGGCTAATGTGCTCCTCCCTTGCTGCTTGGATCAATACCATACTTACTGCAGATTCGCTAAATGAGCCAGTGCAGCTGGGAATGAGCTTCTAGAGACAATTACTTTGGGAAATGCAGCCATATTTTAGTGGGCACCACATGCATGAAGCTCTTTGCAAATATCAATATATATTTGCCTGCCTGACAAAAACAGATCAAACCCAAGTCAAGAGATTAATCCAAATGATTGGACTGTAAATGATTCTTGTTGTGCCAAGTGGGGTGAAGCCTTGACCTTTTCCATGGTTGCTATTGTGCAGAAGGAGGTGGAAATCACCAGCCTGGCAAAACTGGCTGGTGGTTGGCTCATGCTGTCTGCTGCAAGTTTATTGCAGGTGGAAATAGTTGATGCTGTTGATGATAACCATTCATATTTGCATAGCGTTATCTCACTTGATCTTTACCACAACCTTGTAATAGTCAATAAATGCTTATTTAATCAATCAATTCATTCATTGAACAAATAAGTATCGAGTAGCCTTTATGTAATGGCATTGTTCTAGAACTTGCAGCCTAGCGGAGCAAGACTGATAATAAACAAGAAAACAATCAGATGGCTAATAATCATGCACGGAGGGAAGTGCTACAAAGAGGAGGAAAATGATGCTTTGATGGTATGGGGTAGGCAGAAAAGGCTTCTCTAAGGAGATGACATTTCATTTGAAATTTGGAGGATGAGAAGAAGTGAACCTTGGCAAGGGGAGTGGGTGTTCTAGGCTGAGGGACCAGCTTGTACAAAGGGTCTGAGCTGGGAATGAGAAGGCTGCCATGTAGGGCTGGAGTGGGGTGAGAAAGGGAAGGGCAGCACATAATCAGATGGGAGAAGCAGCCAGCAGCCAGACCACACAAGGCCCTGTGGGGCTCGATAAGGAATTTGGATTTTATTTTATGGGGGACCAGGAGCCATCGAAGGGTTTTATAAAGGGAAGGGCATGATCCAATATACATTTTGAAGAGATCAAATCTAGATTCTGGGTAGAGAATGAAAAAGATTCTGTTCATTTCCATAGCTGGTTGCTATGTGAGTAGGCAGGCTGGCGAGGTGGGGAGCCTTGGGTAGAGCCTCGGGGTGCGAGGGCTGCCTAGGCTGGAGGCCATGGTTCTGAATTGTTTCTGATTTCACATGTCATCTCCCAGTTCCTCTTTCCCTTGAGAGGGTTTGTCTCTGGCATGATTCTTGTCCCATGAAAATGGAAGGCAAAGCGTGGCAGGAAAACGAGGGAGCCAGGCACTGTTGAGTGGGTGCAACAGGGTCATCAACCTGCTATTCTGGCCCTGGGGGGTCAGGGGCTCATTTTCACCCTAAAGGACAGTGTGGGAGCCCTTCCTCACTCTGTGCTTGGGCCCCTGGGGCGCAGTGGGGAGGTGCCCTCCAGGGGAACCTCGAAGAGAGTTGGGCAAAGGCTGCCCCTCACTCAGTCACTGGGCTGTTGGTGGACAGGGCTCAGGGAGCAGGTGGCCTGAAGTGACTCATCTCCCTCCTCCTCTCTCCTCCCCCTCCTTCTCTGCCTCTCCTCTTCCTCCATCTCCTTTTGTCTTCTAGTTGGCAAGTTTGCTTGAAATAAAGCATTTCTCTGAAGGCATTTCCCCTTGGGAGCATGAGAAACTCAAGGGCTTCTATTAAATTCTCTCTGGCCCCAGAGCACGGGGACCAGGTGAGGCCGGTGCCATCCCAGATGATGGTAATGCCCATCGCCCTCGGGAGCCTTAGCCGAGGCATCAGGGAGCCGGCTCACCCACACGTGTGACCTCCAGCAGGCAGGGCGGGCCGGGCGGCAGGATCATGTTCTGGGCGAGAGAGTGCGTCTGCTCATTACCCGACCTTTGCTAAGTACACCAACTAATGGAGCGAGAGACAGGGAGAGCTTCGCAGGCCGCGTGGAAAGGTAATTCAAACCCAGCGCGGAGGTCACGGCCCGCTGGATTAATACCCAGCCTGCCTTTCCTCCGAAGCTAACCTTTGCCTTACGAAAAAGTTCTTTGAAAGAGAGAAGGCAGTGTTTATCCAGCGTTTGAAGGAGTATCAATCCTAGCAGCCCTGTTGGAAGTGGCCCCATTTCCTTGGGATTCAGCCCAGGAAACGGTTTATTGATCTTTTACATCAGAAATGATTGTTCTGGGTTGGAAATCTATCAAGTATTGGAAATTCAAATAAAGCTATTTGTGAAGTCCTGTTCAATGAGGGTTATCCACGGAGAGAGTGGTTTGTTAGTCGGCCTCCCCCCCACCCCCACCCCCCCACTGCCACCTCCCCGGGGCAAGGCCTCTCTCCATGTGCCCTCAATGCAGCTGGCTGGCCCTTTCTTTCCTCTGGGCACCTCTGTCCTCATAACTGGTGGTACATGCCAGGCCCCGCCTGTTCCATTTCCATCCCGACCCTCCGTGTCTAATCCTCCCCTTGCATTTCCCACGGTCTCTCCTGTCCTCTCATTCTCCCTCCTGTCCCATCTCTTCTCTTCCTCCTCCTCCTCCCAGTTTCCTGCCTCTTCCTGGCTTTGCTTTTGCCTTGGGAGGGATCAGCATTCTAGCCTGGAACTGAGCAAGGGCTGCGGTGCATTTTCCTGAGAAGGCTGCACAGTAGCTCACAGTGCGGAGCGAGTGGACGAATCAGTGGCGTTCAAACCTTCCCTACTGTGGCCCGTGGAAATGGATTTATATTTTGAACACACACACACACACACACACACACACACACGAAACAAAAGTTTCTCAAAGCAATGTTACCTTTACTACAAGCACTGCGCTCCGACCCCACACGTCTCATTTACTGCATCTTTAAAGCACTCTCAGCTCAGTAAACTGGTTTCCCAGCCTGGAGCTTGGAAACCTGGACTAGCTGACCTCTGAGGTCCCTGGCAGCTCAGTGACGCTGGGATTCGATGACAGGTTCCGTGGGGCCAGGAGGGCGGAGATGTGGTTTGATATTCTAAACATAACCTGGGCAGTTAGCGGTGACCGTCGGACTGCAGCCCAGCTCCCTGGACACTCGGATTAGTGCTCCCTTCACACAACCCCAGCCCAGCCTCGATGGCCCTTCGGGGTCCCCTCCTCCATCTTTGGATGACCGCTCTGTCAACTTGTGGCCACATCTGTCCTTTGCCCAGACACCTTCGTGGGCTCCCCCTTTGTCCACAGGGCAGAGGCTCAATGTGTTCATCTGCTGACTCCGCTGACTATTCCTGGAATCTCTCCCCAAACTCTGTCCTCTTGAGCGGCCCTTCCCTGGACTGGCCAGGTGCTGAGGGGATGTGGTCCTCGCCCCGAGAACGCCACAGGGGTCTGACTGTGATGAGCCCCTGTCCCTGAGCTGGGGGCTTGATATGGGGTAGGGGGAGCTGAGCTAGTTGCCTCTAAAGCCCCTTCTCACTGTGATTTGGGGACTTTCTGCAGCACGGGGTTCCTCGCCCCGCAGCCCTCCGGGTTCACACACCTCGCCCTTGCCCACTTTGTGCCAGCTTGTTCTGATCTTGAGACACTCCTGGTACTTCTCTCATGATGTTCTCAGTCTCCTCCAACTTTTGAAAGACATTAGCAGCGTGCAACCTGAGGAGGAGAGGGGCACTGACAAAATGAATGCTGACACTGATAATTGCGTGAGTCCTTTGTAGCCCGGCCCTGAAGATGACTCCACACTGTCAGTTTTTATTTTGTTCAAACCTTGGAGTCGCAGGTGAGGGGTGGTGGGCGGTGAGGAGACTGGGAGAGGATCTTGCCCCCTGCTGCGGGGGCCTTCTGGGGACAGGGACATGGCTCCATGTCCCAGAGCTTCCTTTGGTCTGGAGACCGGGACGGGCTCTGGGATGGGCGGGTAGACAGGCATGTGAAGGGCTTAGGGGACCACCACGTTGGCACCGCCTGCCAGGCTGGGAATCGCAGCCTTAATGAACACTGAGTTTCTTGATGAGGCAGGCACAGGCTTGTCCCCCTGGGCGAGAAGAGGGAGCCCCTGGCAGGAGGGAAGGGTCACAGTGACCTTGCAGAATTGCACTGCCGCTGGCTCTCCTCAGGATTCCTCGCCATCACAGCTGACAGAGGCCTCTGGGCCACCACTGCCTGCAAAGCACGCCTCTCCTGTCCAAATGCTCTCACCCCAAACCTCTCAGCTGCCCTTTGTTGGACTCTCAGGGCGATTGCTGTGGATGTTCCCGTGGCTGAGCCTTTGCCTGTCCTGGGCCTTTTGCCTGGACTCACCTTCCTCAATGCCCCAATTTTCACTCTGAAATCCAAGTCACTCATCAGCACTTACTCTGGACCTCAGAATCAACACAGGCTCCACGCAACTACCACCAAACAAGGAGCACGGGCAAGAGAGATGAAACTTTCTTACCATCCCTGCTCTAGTAAAGGGGACCAAAACTGAATCAGCATTCGTATTTTACTGATATTGGAATTCAGTCAACGTGTCAGGCATGCCATAGGCATCAGAAGTTGGTCTGGTCCCTGTTATGACAAAGTTTTCCATAATTGTTTGGTAATGAGCATTTGGTTATTGTGTGCCATGTCCTTCATCAGGAGAGCTTCGAATCGACGGGACCTCATCCTCTTAGAGGTCATGCCGAACCACCCCTTTGCTGCTTACGAGGTGTACCGGTTAATAATGCGGATTTTTTTTCAATAGATGGAGTTACACAGATGTTGATATATATATATGCGATTTGATATATATTCTATTTTGTTGTATTGCTCCTTTAGATTACCACTTGTTCCGATCGATGGCACACACACTTTCTGAGCAGCACTTCAAAATGTGCAAAAATTGGGTCTCTGAATGGTTTGCCTCAAAACAAGAAAAGTTGTATTGGGACGATATCCAGAAATTACCTGACAGATGGGGGAAATGTGTAGCTAGCGATGGACATTACTTTGAATAAAGCTCTTTTGATGTTTCTCTTGAAATTATCGTGTTTTCTTTTATTACAAAATCCATATTAACCACTTAATAATGTGCAATAACTATTAACCAGTTAATAATGTAGATTAACTATTAACCGATTAAAAATTCGGATTAACTATTAACCCGTTAATATTTCAGATTTTGTAATCCAAAGAAAACACGATAATTTCAAGAGAAACATCAAACGTGCTTTATTCAAAGTAATGTCTATCGCTAGCTACACATTTCCCCCATCTTTCAGGTAATTTGTGGATACCGTCCCAATAGAACTTTTCTTGTTTTGAGGCAAACCATTCAGAGACCCAATTTTCCACTTTTTCGTATGTTTTGAAGTGCTGCTCAGAAAGTGTGTGTGCCTTCGATCAGAACAAGTGGTAATCTGAAGGAGCAAAGTCTGGTGAATATAGCGGGTGGGTTAATACTTCCCAGGCAAGATCTTTTAATGTGTCTTTAACTGGTTTTGAAGTGTGTGATGGTGCGTCATCATGAAGCAAAATTACTTTGCCGTGTCTTCTGGCCCATTCTGGTGGTTTCACAATCAAAGTGTGGTTCAAGTTGGTTATTTGTTGTCAGTAGCGATCAGTATTAAGGGTTTCACCTGGTTTTAGAAGCTCATAATACACCACACCTTCCTGATCCCACCAAACGCAGAGCATTGTCTTCTTTCTGAAGCGATTTGGCCTTGCAGTCGATGTTAATGGCTGACCTGGGTCAACCCACGATTTTGTGCATTTGGGATTCTCAAAATAAATCCACTTTTCATCACCAGTCACTATTTGATGCAAAAAGACTTTCTTTTGTGCCGTTGAAGCAACATTTTACTGATGACTTTTCGGTTTTCCATTTGTCTTTCGTTCAGTTGATGTGGCACCCATTTCCTTCCTTTAAAATCTTTCCCATTGCTTGTAAATGATCGGAAATTGTTTGCTGAACAACGCTTAATCTCCCTGCAAGTTGTTTTTGAGTTTGACACGCATGTTCATCCAATAATGCTTGTAATTGTTGGTCTTCAAACTATTTCAGTTGACCTGGACGTTCTTTGTCTTTCACATCGAAATCACCATTTTTAAAGCATTTAAACCAGCGTTCACAAGTATCTCGAGATGGAGCATGTTCACCATAAGCTTCCGGAAGTATACGATAACTTTCAGCAGCACTTTTCTTCAAAATAAGGTAATGAATTAAAATTTCTCACAAATGCTCTTTTTTTTTTTTTGGCATGAAATTCAACATTTTTAAGTGTAAAAATATCAAGGATGTTAACACCTTCAGAAAATTTGACATATAAAGTTTTGAAGCTTGTTGTCAATACAACAAAATAGCATACATATCAAATCGCATATATATCAACATATGTGTAACTCCATCTACTGAAAAAAATCCGCATTGGTACACCATGTGAAATGCATATGGACAAGGACTGAATTCCTCACATTAGCGGCCCAAACACAGAGGTAATTATGTCCTATCAATCACTTCAGTGAGCATATCAGTCAAACCAGTGAAACTGGCCAAACTGGCCTCATCAGGCCCCTCCGTGGAGCCTGCTCCCAGAGCTAACTGGGCCTTCTCCTTACTTCTATTTGGGATGATCCCCCCACCCTCCCCTCCCCCTGCCTTGAGCCACCATTGCTCAGAATAACATCTCAAAGAGCGAGGGGTGGGCTGGAATGGGGGAAATGTTAACCACACGGAGGGGCCCTGAGATGGCTTTCCGGAGAAGTCGGAGTAGTCAGACTGGGAAGGCAGGAAGTGGAGGAGCATCCATCAGTTACATCTCTCAGCCACAGGGTCCTCTCTCATCGGTAATTGTGCCGCGTCGACTCCAGAGCATTCTGAAGACCTGGGTTTTGACTCTACAGCTTTGGATGAGCACACTTGAGAGGTTAGACATGTTGCAGACCAAAAATATGGTCTAAGTGTTTATCTAGTAACCCAACCCAAACTAGTGAACACTTCTGGGTGCTGGGCACTGGGCAGGTGAGTTAGGTGAGCAGGAGCCAGCTTCTGCCGCCAGGGACCTCACATATTAGTAAAGGACCAGCCCAGGATGGATAAAACTATAACACAGGCAGAAAGTAGGACTGTCCAAATAGAGCTGCAGAGACTGTCTATCCCACAGGAGTCTGGGAGAGGGAATGTGTGTGTGTGTAGATCTGGGAAGGCTTCAAGGAAGTGGTGACAAGGAGCAGAGCCCTGTTAGGATCTGGCAATGGAATGGCCTCTTCTCTATCCTTTACTCAGGGCTTGGCACATCAGAGAAACCCAGGAAATGCTAACCAACTGCTGAGTCCCTGCCTGTCTAGTTTTCTCCTTTGGGTTCTTCAGCCCGTCCTTCGGCATTGACAGAAATTAATCCTGGGAGCAGGACGGCAAAGACAAGCACAATTCATCACTTTGTCAGAGCTCTGCTTTGAGACACTGAGAGCCTGGTCAGGAAGCATTCGAGGCAAGGGACAGAAATCTGCTTGGAGCTCAGGTAGAAAGAGGTAGTCACGAAGGCAGTGAAGACCGCCATGACGGCCAGTTACAAAACATGCAGGCGGGCCCCATGGAACTGGAAGGACCTCAGGCACCTATGTTTTCCACTTTGCCACCCACCCCTCAGCCCTCGCCACAGAATGTTTGATTTCTTATGTTATGTGTCTAGGACATCTATTTCGCTCTGTGGGCTCTGCAAACTGGCTTTTCTGCACATTCATCTGCTCGCATATGACCCATCAAGGCCTCCACAGAATGGTAGCTTCAGCCCTCAAGGCCCCGACTCCATTCCCTGTGGCTATTGGCCAGGGTCAGAGTGTCTTGATTCCAAAGTCTCAGGGGAGGGAGAGACTCTGCCGGGTCAGCTTACCTAAGGTCTGCCCCAGCCCCAGGAGCTGGGAGCCAGGGCAGGGTGGGCCCTCACACACTGTAACTGTCCCCTTCCCAGCTGTTGTTCCAAGAAAAAAGGTGGAGAGGGGGGAAAAGATGGGCTTCTCCAGCAGGAAGAGTATCCACCTGCTGGGCTGTTGCACGTAGTGTGGGCACCTCCCAGCCTTTTGAGGACTTGGACTACAGAGGATGGACTCTGTTCCTGCCACTGTCAGTGTGATGAATGTAACAAACCATGGATCGTTTAACAAGCGAAGGCGCAGTTGCTTTTGTCCAACATAGCCTACCTGGCCCCCTTTCTCTCTAGAGTTGCTCAGGCAATTTTAAGAGGACGTTTTATGATGGGGCTGAAGAAGGGATGAGGGCAGGTTTTATTCACACCCTCCTCCCTGCCTGGCCAAGCCCTTCATCGTCATTAGCAGCTCTCCTAGGCTCCTGGGGTTAGACCTGGTCTCTAGGTCCTGACCGCTCCAAGGGGCCATAGCCAGAGTTTGAAGCTCAGAGGTCAGCTTCTTGTAGAAATAGATGTTAAATGGTCATTTGCTCCTGGGCCAGCCCACAAAGGCTATGCACTTTATGGACTTTAATGGCCATTTCAGACAAGCTTCTCTATACTCATGTGATGGGAAACCAAATCTAGAAGCAAACGTTTTCTTACAGCTGGAAGGAGCCTCTTAGTAATCCTCTGCAATCCCTCCTCTCGTGGGGGCCCAGGAGAGTAAGGAATGTATTCGAAGTTACACAGCTACGTAGTGGCTGGATGGCAGCTGAGCTAACAGCACAGCTGCTCTGCTGGTAAGTGAACAAAATTCCAAGTGTACAGAATTATGTAAAAAATCGGTTAATCTTGAATATTTACGCTTGAGAAAAAAGCAGGTTGAATTAGATGGTAGATGACCTGCATTGATTTCCAAAGGGCTTTGGAATACCAAATACCTTTAAAGTGGTTCAAGGCTGTAATGCATGAACCCCTCCAAATAAGTATTATATAAAAGATATACAAATACAGATAGATAGGTAGATAACTGTATCTAACATTGTGTATATGTATATGTATATGTATATGTATATGTATATGTATATGTATATGCATATATACAGTTGATCCTTGAACAATGCAGGAGTTATGGGCACTGACCTTCCTCAAAGTCAAAAATTCACATAAAACTTTTGACTCCACAAAAACTTAACTACTAATATCCTACTGTTGACCAGAACCTTACTGCTAACATAAACAGTTGATTATGACACATATTTTGTATATTATATGTGTTATATGCTAGAGTCTTACAAGAAAGTAAGCTAGAGAAAAAATTTTATCAAGGAGATACTTTTACAGTATTTATTGAAAAAAATGCATACGAGTAGACCTGCACAGTTCAAGCTCATGTTGTTCAAGGATCCACTGTATGTATATATCTAACATATATGTGTGTGTGCATGACAGTGTATGTATATACATAGGTAGATATAGATATAGATATAGATAGATATAGATATAGATGATATAGATATAGATATAGATATAGATATAGATATAGATATAGATATACAGATAAGGATACAACTAGTTCCTCATTATTTCTTTTCTTTTCAGACGTTGAAATTATGTTTCTCTCTTATGTGGAGGAATGTGGAGCAGTGCTGCATAATAGAACTTTCTACAAATGATGGAAATGTTCTATACCCAATATAGTAACCACTAGCCACATGTAGCCATTGAACACTGGAAGTGTGGGCAATGCAACAGAGGAACTGAATTTTTAATGTTATTTGAGTTTAATGAAATTAAATTAAATGTAAATAGCTGCTCGCGGTTAGTGGCTAGCACATGGGCAGTGCAGCATAGCATTACTATTAACCTTACCAGCCAAAGCACACTTGGAGCTCTCATGTGGAACAAAATAGGGTGGGATGGAGATAAAAAGGAGATAATAGAGACAAAGGAAGAAGTTTAATTAAAAGTAACTGGACAAAAGTTAGAGAGGATGCGTGTGTATGTAGGAGAGGGCATCTGAGTTGGTGTAAACTGAGTTATGAACAGAAAGAGGCAAGGAAAATATTGATATGTCAAGTCTTCTCACCTGGTGTTAAACACAGGTGGAGATGGTGAAGCTGCAATGATCAGACAGTTCCAGGTCTCAACCACCAGGGGTCCTCACGGCCCAGCACAGCTTGGTTGCTGAGATGAAAGACCAGGTGTAGGTGGTGGGAGAGGGAGGATCAGGCGAAGAAAAGCCAGCCCTTGACTGTCAGAGAAGAGTGGAGGTAAAGGCTCATCACACCATGCTAAGCCCGCTTTACGTACCTTCCAAGTAACAATCCCATGAGGTACGTAAGTACCATTTTATCATCCTCATTTTACAGGTGGGCAGCTAAGGCACAGAGAAGGTAGATAACTTGGCCAAAGTAACAGAGCTGCTAAGCTCATGGTTAGGAAATAAACTAAACAGTCTGGCTCTGGAGTCTGGTTAACCATTATGCTCTGCGCCTCTCACAGGGAACCTGCCTCTGTGTGGTTCTAGATCCCCGCCTGGAAAATGTAAGTGTATGGACACTAAACTCAGTAGTCATCACTCATCTCTTGGTAGGAAGCTGTGGGAAGGTTCACATGAGCTATTGCATTCTTCTTACTTTCCCTGCAGCCACTTTGCATTCGATTGAGCGTTCCAACAGGCAACAAGCAAACAGGGAACACACTGTGCGGAGGCTGGGAGCGCAGAGTCAACGGAGCCTGCCCTTGGGGACTTGGAGCTCAGCAGGGGAGACAGGAAATGGATGGAAACAGCTGCTTCACCGGGTATGAAAGGCAGACAGTTTGGGGATAGAAACAGACCCAGAGGAGAGAGAGGGTCCTGACAGGCTGGAATGTCTCGGCAAGCTTCTTGGAGGAGAGTCCTGGAGCTGAACCTCGAGAACCAGGCAGCACCAACCATGCCCACGTCTCCACTTTGGATTTCAGTGCCCACCTGCCATATGCTGACAAGATTCATTGCTACTAGGAGGACAAGCCTTTGCAGGCAATTCAGAACTCCCATCTTCCAACGTCCCACTACTCCCTTGGGCTGAGTTCCTCGGGGGCCACGGCCTGGCGCACTGGTGAGAAGCAGGCTTTCTGCACCCGCTGCCTCCTCCACACACTGACCCCCTTCAGACTTGCACGGACAGAGAGAACATCTCTCCGAGGCCCAGCCTCGCCCACACTCCGGGTGCCTGGGTTCCTGAGAAGCTGGCTCCCAGGGCCTGTCCAGCAAGGCGTGGAAGCCCAGGTCCCTGCAGACCTGCTAGTTAACGAGTTCTGCAAAAACGAGGTCTGTCTGTAATGGAAATGGGAGTACCAGACTCACGATGTCCCCACGTTAATTCAGTCCCGGGCAGTGCAGTGTCTGCGGCTGCCGGCAGGACCCACGCAGAGGTTCTGGGGCCATTTCTCCCATGTGGGGACCTGCTGTTTTCATCACTTCAGCTCCGTGTGGAAGACATTCTCCAGTCTGTCCTTCCTGTCTCCCGCTGCCACCCCGAGGCAGTTGGTGACGATGCCCTCTGCCCAGCCTGGACCCCTCCTCCATTTAAATGCCAGTCCGATGGGCAAATAGAGCCTTTCATGACTGCTCCAGACTGAACAGTTCCTATTGTTTTATTCCCTTCTTACTCTCACACAATTCCCTTCCAGATGGGGGCCGGTGGGTATAAAACAGACGAAGCTGGAATTACAATGGCAAGAAGACAGGTCTGGATGTAGTGGGGACATTGGCCGTTGTTGAGTGATTCCTTCCACGACCCGCGTGGAGTAGGGTTCGGTATCTGAAAGAAGAGCCGCACAACAAATGAAAGAAAGAGACACAAGATAATTTGCAATACCGGGGGACCAGGCGGGCAAGTCCGGAAAGACTTCCTCCGCCGTGCTCAGGTCTCACCAAGCTTTTATTCATCTGGAGTAGCCCTTAGGGTAAGGAGGTTTTAATGACACACATCAGCAGACAATTTTCTGATTAGCTCATCAACAGATCTCCAGGAGTATCTGATCAACAACAATCAGCAAAGATCTACATAAGCACCCAAGGAACTAAGTGAGCTAAGGTGGAGATGCTTCAACCATCATCACTCAGATTAACTGGGTAGTTCACAGTTCTGACCTTTTACTAGAACTTCAAAGGTTACGAGCCTTTTTTGGGGGGTCTCTGTCTAAACTCAACTAGTAAAGACAATGAATGGACTCCGGCAGGCCGTGGCTGGAAAATTTGTCCAGGTCCTGATGTGTGCATCCCCTGAGAGTTCTCGGGCCACCACTACTACCACCCCCAGCCCGGCGGTCCTCCCAGTGGTCTGGGAATGGGCAGTCAGAGTGACCAAAACTTCCCCTCTCAATGGAGAGGTCCGAGTACCCTGACTTAGCAAAGGAGACATGCATCAAGGGGATCTTATCATGGCAGCTTTCAAGAGGCACAGGCAGTGCCAACCTCAGGCTACCTTGGCCACCACACCTTGGACTCCCTGTAGAATAGCACATCGCCTTTGCACCATTCTTCTGGGATTCCCCCCCACCCCCACCCCGCCCTCCTGTCTGTATTCAAATGGTACCTCCTCTGGGAAGCCTTCCTTGATTACCCCTACTCTGTGCTCTCCCCAAACTCTGCTCATTAAGTGTGTTATTGGTCTGTGGTACCCTTCTGCATGACTGGCCTGTTTCTACTTTCTGGGGCTGGAGCCTTCCTGTACAGAGGAGGCGCTGGGGACATGCATGCTCGAGAATGTCTATTCTTCCTCCGTGTGTTTGCTGTGTGATCGTGTACACATGCCTTGCATCTCTGGTCCTCAGCAAGTGCATCTGCAACATGGGATGGTAAGACTTACCTTACAAGGCTGCCATGAGGAGGAAATGAGATCCCAGCTCCGTTTTCTCTGCCTCACAACCTTTCGTATCCACTGCTATAAGGGCACTGGGTTCTGAAGCCAGACCGACCTGGATTTGAATCGTGGCTCCATCATTGTCTAGCTGTGTCTTCAGTCTGTTACAATATTTGCACGCCTTAGTTTCTTCATCTGTAAGATAATGGTGACAACCCTAGCCCTCACCTCACACCTGTGGGGAGGATAAAATGGGAGAATGCATGTAAAGTGCTTAGCATAGGCCTGGCACAAGATAAACATGCAAAAGGTTAGCTGGTATCATTGCTGTTGTTACTAAAATTGTGAGTTGGTGGGGGCAGCAATATCAGCCTGGGATAGTGGCCAGTGAATGTTTAGTATCTAAAGAAAAGGGAAACATTTTCATTCTAAACTGGGGAGCATTGTACAAATGTAACCCTCAATAATGCTATCTTTTGTCAAACAGGAATGATCAGGACACGCTGCAGGTGATCAGAGAATGTGGGCCTGGGAATGTGCCCAAGGCTGCCTGGCCCTGTCACAGCCCCCCTCAGCCTCGCAGCTCTCCTGAGCTCTGCCAGCTGCAGGTGAGCTGGGGGTGACAGGCACTCACCCACTGATAGCCAGAAACTTAACCCAGAAGGAAAGAAAATCCATGGCTGCCAGCTCACAGGCATCCCGGAGCAATTGCTAGTGAGTCAAGGTCGATGGCCAGACAGACGGGAAGCACCAAGGGAAGGGTTGGCATTTGCTGAGGTTACTAATGTCCAAGCTCTTCCCTGTGGTGAAGCAGCAGAAATGTGCTTGTGGGGACCTGGGCCTTCCCTCTAGGTTATGATGGCCCAGGGCTGCCCTGAGCTGTACCCTGGAAAGACTTACTGGCCCAGAGCAGTGTCCATGTTCATACCTCTGCCTATGTCTGTATGTGTCATAGCCAGCACTTAATAAGGGCGTATTGTGTGCCAGTTAACATGGACCAGCCTCTGCAACATCCTGTCTTACCCATGACATAGATACTACAGTTTCCTCACTATGAAATGAGGACAATAACAGGTCCCATGGGCATCAGTCAGGATCAGCTAAGTGATGCTACAGTAATGAGCACCTCCCAGATCTCAGTGGCCTGAAGTGGCTTCAATCACACTGCAAAGTCCCTCTTGGGTCAGCCAAGGGCACTGGTCTGTGTTGTTGTCATTGTCACTCTGGGGCTCAGATGGACAGAACAACCATTATGTGGGGCACTCTAGTCTCTCGACCGAGGAAGCGAGAGAATGGCCAACTGTGCGCTGACTCCTGGAAGGGACAGACGAGCATAACTGCTCACCTTTCATCAGCCGAAGCAAGTCATGTGGCCACACCTAACTTCAAAGAGGTGGGCACTTGTAATTTGACAAAGTGCCTGAAGGGGGATCTGGAAATATTTGGTCAACAGCAAAAGGTTCGAATGTCTCCTACTGGTGTGGTTTTGGGGATTGAATGAGTTCAGGTACATTATGGACTTAAAACAGTGCCTGGCACCCAGGAAATCCTGCATGGATATTAGCTAGGCCACCACTACGATTTCTGTTACTTGTTTTCAAGATGAGTAAACAGAGCACAGAGAGGCCATGTAACCCACCCAAGGTCACACAGGTAGGAAGTGGGAATTCCCTGGAGGTTGTACTCCTAACCAGTGCACTGTATGACCTCACTCATGGAGCACCAGGCCCACTCTTTGAGCTGACGCTGGGTCAAGTTGGACATGACGAGCCCCCGAGGAATACCCAGTCTATTGGGGGAAGAAAAGTAAGCTGTCATTTAGCGAGTGACGCATCCACGGTCTCACTGAATTCTCACAACAGCCCCGAGGTAGGGATTACTATTCCCAAGGCTAGGATGGCTGAAACGGAAGTGCAGGGACAGCAGGGGCAGCATGGTGAGGTCTTCTGCCTTTTCTCAAGACTCCCGGCACTTGCAGCATCCCTGTGAGTGTGCTATGCTGAGGTGAGTTGAATTCTGCAAGCTGGGGCAGGGAGGCTGGGGCTCAGGACGGTGGTAATGGTGACCTGCAGGCGCTTGTACCTCACTGCTCTCACCTGCAGGTCCCCCCTTGATAGTGATCAGATTGTGTGCCCTCGAAGGAAGCAAGCTGGGTCTGTCCCAGCCCTGTCTCTGTGGCGTAGCCGGGTGGGGGCAGACGGGGAGTGGCTGGTGAAGTGGCCACGCCGAGTTGTGCTGGCTTGAGTTGACCTGAAAACTTCGTTTCGGGCGGACCCCTGGTTTCCTCCAGAAGGCGCACCTGCCCCTATTACAGAGAAGTCTGACTTAAAAGGATTTTAGAAAACGCCATTTTATTCTTTTCCAAAAGGCACAGCAAGTAATCAAGAACATTCCTCCCGAGTCCAGTGCTATTTCCTCTCCAGTTCACTGCCCCTCAAGCCAAATCCCGTCTGGTTTAATGAATACAGAAAACTCACTTGTCATTAGTTGGACAAAAGCTAATGGACTGGAGCCCTTGAGGACAGTGGGTCTCTTGAGCAAATTAAACACTCCCCTTGCAATCTTGAAGTCTATGTTAAATGTTTATCAAAACCTTCCTTCCCAGGTAGCATTAGGTGAAATTTCCCAAGGTCTGGCCATGAGGTCAGAAAATCTTACTGAGCTGGAGACAGAAAGAAGGAGGTAATTTCAAAAAGAATAAACAACCACGGTTTTGTTTTGAAGAGGAAAAGGTATACTGGGGAGGGTCTGGGAAGGATCCCTAAATATACTTTCCCTCTGGTATCACTCTTACCTTCGTTCATGGCAGACATTACTAATCAATCACAGGCTCTTTCCCATTAACTCAGAACAAAACCTACTTGCAAACCGGGGCCTAGGATAAGTGGGCCTCCATGACTTTGGTAGTCAGAAGAGGAGATGTGTTGTGGGGCAGAGGAATGAGAACGGGCGGGGCTTCAGGAAACCTGGCCCTGGTTCTGCTGTGACCTCCCCTTTGAGTCTGGTTCCCCCTTTGCTCAGTGGGGACTCCTCCCTAGCCTGGCAGCTAAGACTACTGTGAGTCTGGTCAAGGTCACGGCTAGAGGAAGTTGCCAGGGCTGCGGAGCACTGCCATTCCAGCTGTCACAGTTGTCCTGGGCACTGCCATCCCACACACGCAGAAATGAGCTCTCCGGGGAGTTGAGAGCGTTCTTCAGAGGTTTCCTCCTCACGGGGCAGTTGCTGTTTGGGCCCTGCGTGCTTCATAACCACATGGGCTGTGGGGTGGGGGATGTGACTTGGGAGGATGTCTTGGGTCTATGGCTCCCAGAGCAGGGTCAGAGAAGCAGAAGGATGGAGCACAGAAGAGAGGATATGGGAACCTTGTCCTGAGTGGCAGGGATGCATTTCATTGTTCATTCATTCATGCATTCATGCATTCATTCATTAACGTTTTCTGCCAGGACCCAGCCTCTGCTCAAGTTGGAGCTGGTTAACACCCTAATGGCCTTGCACTCCCATGAGTGACAATGGCTGTAGAAGAGGACCTAGCTTTGCAGGCAGGTCCTCCTTGGGCAAGCCATTTCACCTCTCAGAGCCTCAGTTTCCTCATCTGTGAAGTGGGGGTAATGCCCCCTCAGAGAACTCTCACGGGGAATAATTGAGATGTACATGCAAAGATGGTTGGCAAATAGTAAGCATTCAAGGAATGTTAGCCAACTGCTGGGTATCGGGACCAACAACGCCTCAGCAAACGCTTACAGAAATGAAATGCAGTGCAAACACCCAAAAGAGGGGCCTTCAACGTGGGCCGGAAGCATTTTTATATTTATTCAGGGAGAAATCAAATATTATTGGTCCTAAAACTGTGAGGAGCATGCTAAAGGCTCAGAACTAGGCTTGAAAATTGAATAACTTCACTTGCAGACGTTGCATCAATTTCATTCAATTTGTAAGCACTTGTCTCTGTATTCAGCAGGAAAAATGAATTCAGCTCAATCAATCAGCCTGCTCCTGGGTGGGTTGGGGGAAGACACCCTCTCTCAAAGGCCCAGGAGGCTCCGGGCCGCCGGGAACAGCGTAACTGGAACTTGGTTGTTTCTGTGGTCAGTTGGGAATAGCACATGTGTGATCAGTGCCTTGCTCTTTTTCTGTACTCACAAATCAGGTCCTTGGAAATAACAGCTTTGAGAAGATGTCTTAGTCCTATGTTTGGGTGAACGGGGCGCATATAGAGGGTCACTGAGGGCTACTGCTAGGGCCACAGCTCAATGGCTTGGGACAAACACCCAAGCCGAATGGGGGCATGTCCACTTAAAAAAGGCAAAGGGGAGCCTTAGCCGGTTTGGCTCAGTGGATAGAGCATCAGCCTGCAGACTGAAGGGTCCTGGGTTTGATTCCAGTGAAGGGCACATGCCTAGGTTGTAGGCTTGATCCCCAGTAGGGGGTGTGCAGGAGGCAGCCAATCGATGATTCTCTATCTCTTTCTCCCTCTCCTTTCCTGTCTGAAAAAAAAAGGGGGGGGGGCAAAGGGGAATTGGAGGGAGATTCCAGGAAGCAGCCGCTGTTTCTCTTGGTCCTTCCTTCTTACCTCTGTTTCACAACACTTAGCCTTTGCCCCTGGCCCTGGGCAAGTACAGAAATACCATTTCTTTGGACCTGGACTTCGCTGTAGAGGAATCTAGAGCTGGATCTCCAATACTCACCTTGTCATTCCTGCCCTGGCCCATAAGTAAAGGTTTGAAACCAGAAGCTTGAAAGGAAAGGAGATTCTAAACCCAGATGCCATTGAAAATTATGCTATAGATTTAATCTCCTTTTTCCTCCTTCTCCCCTCTCCCAAATGTGCCGGTCCACCTGAAGTTCCACTGGGAGTCTTTAAGTCAGGATTTTCCACCGTGAGCTGCACTTCTATAGATGGAGTGTGTGTGGGTACAGCAGCTGCTGCCAAAGGCAGGAAGGAGTGTACATGACCTATATTCCCCAATCCCTGGCCACACGCTGCTGTGTGGTGTTGGGTAGGTAAGAGCACTTAAATGAGGCTGAGACATACAGCCAGGGCAGGAGAGGTGAGCGCTAGGATGGGGCCAAGGTTTGCCTTTGTCCTGCCCCACCTCCTGATAAAAGGAGAATAGGAAAGGGGCAAGGAGGGGGTGTCTCAGGAGAGAATCCCTCATCTGTAGGAGTTTGTGCTCAGTGAGAAGACAAGTGCTCAGCCCCGCCAGGCTCCCGCCCCATCTCCCCCACAATGGAACCAGCTCTGATTGTGTTAAATGTTGACTATTCTCGTGCCACAGCCCCTTGGGGACAGATTCTGGCGAAGATGATAGATAGACCTTGGAGGGGAGAGCAGATGATGTTTGAAAGCACAGCGCCGGGGGAGCATCAGTCTGGGGCTGAGAGGAAAGAACACGTTTGTTTGTTTTTGTTTGTTTCAGATGGATCTTGTTCAAGGGGATGTTGCAAAAGGCCCTTTTTGGGTCAGCTGTGGAAGCTCGGGCCTAAGGTAGTTGCCGGTTAGCATCCTGGGCCGCAATGTCAGAAGGCCTCACTCCAGGTCAGGCCTTATGGGGTCTCTAGGGATGCAGAAAAAATCAGATGTGGTCTCTGTCCTGACACCTCAGTCTGGGTGGAGACAGAGCAGGTAAAGACAGGATGATGCAGCGTGACTCAAGCTGAGATGGAGGGAGCCCAGGGGTGACAGCGGGGAGGGGGAGACAGATGTAAGTGTGTGCGTGTGTGTGCATGCATGTCTGCGTGTATATGTGGGTACATATGTGTGTGTGTGTGACTGGCAGAAGAAGATAGAAAGGATCAGGGTGGAGGGGATGCCTATAGGCTTGTGCCTAGGAGGTCGAGGTGATAGGCGATTCTTGTGGCCAGTGCAAGGGTCTCATGCAGAGGAAAGATAGGAATGAAAGCTGCAGAGGAGCCCTAGCTGGTTTGGCTCAGTGGATAGAGCATTGGCCTGCGGACTGAAGGGTCCCGGGTTCAATTCCGGTCAAGGGCACATGCCTGGGTTATGGGCTCAATCCCAGTAGGGGGAGTGCAGGAGGCAGCCGATCAATAATTCTCTCTCATCATTGATGTTTCTATCTCTCGCTCCCCCTACCTCTCTGAAATCATTTTTATATATTAAAGCTGGAAAGGAAACAGGCAGCGGTCATGGTGAGCCTTGGTGTCAGGCCTCTCTTCTGAGGGTCAGGGGGAGACATGAGATGGTTTTAATAAAGTGAGCGCCCAGTGACATTGGAGTTCTAGGGAAATGGTCCCTCGGGATGGGCGGGAAGGCGATGGGCACGGAGGAGGGGCAGCAAGCGGTGAGAGAGAGGGCTCCAGGCACTTCCTCCCCTGCCCTTGGCGCCCAGCATAACTTTGTGAAAAGAAAAACAACCAACTACATACAAACAAAAAACCCCACGGGGAGCCCAGAATTTCCAGGCATGAAAGAAGCACCTCCTGCTAGAGTCTAGACCAGCCGTGGGCAAACTACGGCCCGTGGGCCAGATCCGGCCCGTTTGAAATGAATAAAACTATTGAAAAAAAAGACCGTACCCTTTTATGTAATGATGTTTACTTTGAATTTATATTAGTTCACACAAACACTCCATCCATGCTTTTGTTCCGGCCCTCCGGTCCAGTTTAAGAACCCATTGTGGCTCTCGAGTCAAATAGTTTGCCCACCCCCTGGTCTAGACAGAGTGGAGTGGCACAGTTTTACCTTCGGAGAGTCATTACCCACCGTGCAGGCTGGGGTGGGGAAGGCAGCAGCTGGAGAACCAGGAAATAGGAAGAAGGGAGGCAGGGTAATCACGTGGTGTTTGGAGCATGAGCTCTGAAATCGGACATTCCTGATGTCCAATTACAACTCTCCAGCTGTGCAATTTTAAGCCCATTATTAACATTTCTATATCAGCCAGGGGAGTCTAGATTAGGCTGCAGTAACAAACAGCTCCAAAATCAAAGCGGCTTTAAATGACAGAAGCTTATCTCTTGCTCACACTACATGCTCTTAAAGGTTTGCTGGCCTACCTACTCGTAATAGGAATTCCAGAGCCCAGGTGTACGGAGGCTTCTTTTCATCACTGCTCTGCAATGACTAAGGCAATGTGGAGAGAACAAGGTGACTCACTGATTCTTAAAATGAGCTGCCTCACTTCCACTCTCATTTCATTGGCCAAAGCCTGTCTGGTTGTGCCTACCTTCACAGGGCGTGGGGAACAGTTTACACCAGCCGTGGGCAAACTACGGCCCGCAGGCCGGATCCGGACCGTTTGAAATGAATAAAACTATTGAAAAAAAAGACTGTACCCTTTTATGTAATGATGTTTACTTTGAATTTATATTAGTTCACACAAACACTCCATCCATGCTTTTGTTCCGGCCCTCCAGTCCAGTTTAAGAACCCATTGTGGCTCTCGAGTCAAAAAGTTTGCCCACCCCTGGTTTACACACACATACACACACACACACACACACCCTCAATATCCTTCCCTGTGAAATGGGAATAAAACCACCAACCTCAGCTGGGCATTGTGAGTCTAAATGAGAGAATGCACGTGAAGGTCTAGGTTAAACACACAATAACAGCTGGGCGCGGGGAGGTGTGGGTGAAAAGAGGATTGAAACGGCGTATTTATTGGTTTTGGAGTTTTCTAGGTAGCATGTTAGATTTGCCCAGAAAAAGCCGCTGTGCCTGGCACAGCTGTACCTGGAGCTCTTGCTCTGCTTGTGACCCCAGGAGTCCCTGGTGCCCCTGGAACTCCCGCTTGTGAGAGGCTTTCCCGTCCTCCATGAGTGTCGGGGCTGAGCTAGGGTGTCCTCCAAGGCAGCTTCAGCCCCCCCTCCAAGTCTGTGCATCTCAAACACCAACCTAACGCCTTCGCTGCTGCTGCTGCCGCAGAGGCCCCATGCAAACAGCATTTCTCTGCCAAGAATCAGTTCCCATTCATCACCGTGAAGCGCGATACCTGGGGGGGACTGGTAACTGAGACTGCGCAAGTCTCCAAAGACGGGAATGTGTCTGATCAAGCTGAGTAATTAGAGCAGTTTTCTGCACACATGCCTAATCTTTATTTAAGACATTTCACTTAGGTACACAGCGAAGTTAGTCAAAAGTCTGTTAGATTTGAGACATGTATATCACCCAACCATCTCTCTTCTCTATTTTAGAAGCGTTGAAGAAGCACCCATAACCATAATGGCAAATATTTATTGAGGCTGCGTGCTAAGCAACTGTACACTGCGCTTTACTGGATATAACTTATTTCATTTTCGTAACAACCCTATTATTCTTTCTTGTACCTGATCTGAGAAACTCATAGGATGCCCACGTTGTTTCTATATGAAGGAGACATAAGTAATCTTTAAGGGGAAAGTGGCGAATAATTGGAGAGTATGTGGTCAGCGAGACTAAGAAAATAATGGTAGCTAACATGCATATAGAGCTAAGTACATACCAGGCACTGTCCTAATGACTCTCATGCATTAGCTCATTAATCCTCCCAATAGCCCTAGGAAATAGCTATTATTAATCCCCATTTTACAGCTGAGGAAACTGAGGTAGAGAGAGATTACACAACTCTCTCAACATAACAGTAGCCAATAGGTGGTAGAACCAGTACTTTAACCCAAATAGTTAGGACCTGAACCACAATACCGTATTGCCTCTTGGGGTCCAGCAATCTCAACATCTTAAACTATAGCAAGGGCTGTCATGTGGAAGATAATGACAGGAAGGTTCATTCCTAGATCAACAGAACCAGGACTATGGGCATAAACCACAAAGAGGCAGATTTAGACTCCACCTAAGAAAGAACTTTCTTCAACTAGTGTTACTCAAAGATCAAACATTGTTCCTTGCAGGTAGTAAGCTCCCCACCCCCAGAAGTCCTCAAGAACAGACTGGATGACCTTGCCCTGAGAGGCATGGCTGGGAGTCCTCCCTTGGGCTCGCAGTTGACTAAGGTGGCCTCTGTTATCTCCTTTGACATGGCAATTTTATGAACATAACTGTCACGACATCTGAGTGTGGCAAAAAGTCTTTAAGCTATATCCTCTCCCTACTTAAAATTGGGGGCAGACAACATAGCTACTTGAGTGGCCAAAATGAAGGCCAGGACACCTTTCCGGAGCTCAGTGATATCATCGAATTAAACTCATAGCAAAGCTACTCTGACACCCGACAATGATGCAAATAATTGTTACCTGGATGAGCAATCAACCTAACTCACTCCATTGACTCTAGGTAGTCAAACCCACATTGTTATGCTTTTCTTTTCTAGCTTTATTAATTTACCTGCCTTTTAAAGCAATGCTGAATTGGGTAGCTACTCTTGATCCAATGCAGGGCTTTATCCTTCTTGGTGCAGCCATTAGAGAATGAGAAGCCGGGGTGGGGGTGAGTCACTCGCTCATTGGGCCAGAAAGCCAGGCAAGGGTGGGGGAGACTTGACAGGACCACAGGTCAGATGAGCTTGGGCATCTGGAGGGAGTAGACACCCGGCCAAAAAAACTGCAGTGATCCCACAAAAGGACCCTAGCCCTTCAGGCCACAGCCCAGGGCCAGGGGAAGGAACTGGTCAGGGGCTTTAAAGGAAGGGAATGCAGGAGGCACAGTATGGACGAGATGAGGCCCCTGCCTCAATTTCTGGGCTTTTTGTCTGGGTCTCCTGGGGCAGGAAGCAGTTTCAGGTGGGTGAGCAGGGACAAGAAAGTGGTGGTAATTGATGGGGAAAAATACCCAGCATTAAGGTCTCAGGAGCTCCTGGTAGCAAGTTCAGACCAATGTTCACAGAAAACCTTCGCCCACCCTATCTCCTACCCCCGGGAGAACTAGTCTAGATATTCCCTAAGGACCTTATAAAACATGGGGTGGGGTGTGTGTGGCTCTCAGACACCTCCTTCCCCTTCTGAAGGCTGGCAGGGAGCTTAAACCAACTGCGTCTCCCTCCTCTGCTTGAGCTGAGAATTTCTAGGAAGTGGACTTTTTGATTTACAGTCCCAAGGGCGAAGTGGTGCAGGAGGGAATAATAAGCTCTTTAGACTTGAAGCTCCTGCAAGAAATGATAGATGTCCCCAAGGGAAGGTGCATCCAGGAAGGTGTCCCCAGCCCCCCAGCAGGAATCAATCTCCCTGTCCCCTGAATGCCCAACACCTCCCTCACAGCATTTTCTACCCGGGATTTCCAGCAGCTGCGTGTGTGTCTTATATTCCCCAAGTAGATCCAAAGGCCCCTGAAATCAGTGACTGTGTACCTAGTAGGCTCTCAAGTGAGATTTGTGGTATGGCTGCTGGCTGGCTGGCTGGCTGGCTGGCTGGGAGACGAGACTCTGATTTTCAATCTAGTGTTCCGCCCCATCTCGTTGGGGAGATATACTAGGATGTGTGCTGCTTACATGCACAGAAGCATTGCTACTTTGGAGTTTTTGCAAATAGAGGAAAGGCGATGATGGACGCTGCCTAGTCATCCTCTGCAATGCAGACCCCGGGGCGCTGTTTCTCCTCCGATGGCCCTGACTCTTGACAATACAAAGTAGGCCCCTGGGGGACAGGACCTGTGCTGTCCCGAGGGCCTCCAGTTCCTGACTGCCCACATGTGGCAGGACATCCAAGAGCCCAAGGGGAACTGACCCACCACATCGCCAGCCAGTCTGGTTCTGCAGGGGCTGCATCGACGGAGCCCAGGAGGCCCCAGGTACCCAGGTCTAACCTGGGAGGATGGCTAATGGAGCCGGATCCTTGGCTGTGTGTTGAAGCACTCAGGCTTGCACATGCTTCCTCCTGAAGAGGAAGGCAGAAGGGAGAAGAGAGACAAAAAGAAGAGAATAAAAGCAAATTGCCCACCGTGCTTCTCTTTAGCAAACTAAATGCGTATTGAAATGAAGATGAGCTTGACAGACTTTTGTTAGTAGTGTTGGGGCCTCGCTGAGAATATCGTGCCTTGAGAGACTCCCATTAGAACTGGCTCCACAACTAATAATGTGGTCTCTGTCACTTAACGCGAAAGTCCCTCCTGGACCCGCACAGTGAAGCGTTAAGGAAATGAAATCTTTTTTTTTTCTTTTTAAACATATACAGCTAAGTTTGATTTGTTGAGGACATTTCTTCAACTGACAAGTTACAAGCCATGTCTGAGAGGCCCACTGGGAACTTTCAAAATTTGAGCAGCAGTTTCTAATCACTGGCGATCATTAGCATTTTAGTGAATAGATTTTTGATAAGAAAAATCTTTGCCCTGTGGGAAGAAAAAAAAAAAGCCTGACATTTGATAATGCAAACAGAGTAGCAATTTTAATTAGGCCTCCGGTCCTCCTTGGCATGGCAAGCATTGCACAGGATCCAGATGTTTTCCTTCTTATAGGATGTGACCTTAAGCTGTGCCAAGCCATTGGTGCTGGGTACTATGCCGCTGGTTGGATCTCCAGGGCGAACAATAACCACCACTATGTATTGAACATTTACTGTGTGCCAGATATTGTACTGTTTCTCATGCATCATCTCAATTAGTCCTCAAATCAATCTGATGAGATAGCTATTATTATTATCATTGCCATTTTACAGATGAGAAAACTAAAGTGCGGAAAAGTTCACTATCCCAAAGTCACCCAGCTTGGTAGTGGTGGAGTCTAACCCAGATCTGGGTGGCTCTCACTCTGGCTCTGTCACTGAGTGTGGGATGAGTTAGGTGACCTCTCCTGGCCTCAGTCTCCACGTTCATGGAATGGGGATGTGATCAGTCAGATCTCCTTCACTGGACTCTGGAGGGGCTCTGAGGAAGGGGTGGCTGTGCTTAGGACAGTGATGGCGAACCTATGACACGCGTGTCAGAGGTGACACGCGAACTCATTTTTTGGGTTGATTTTTCTTTGTTAAATGGCATTTAAATATATAAAATAAATGTCAAAATATAAGTCTTTGTTTTACTATGGTTGCAAATATCAAAAAATTTCTATATGTGACACGGCACCAGAGTGAAGTTAGGGTTTTTCAAAATGCTGACACGCTGAGCTCAAAAGGTTCACCATCACTGGCTTAGGAGAACAATTTTTCTTCTCATGGAACTAGACCCTGACACCTGGTAGCTTCTTTCTATTGATCTTAGCCTAACCCTTTGGGGTTACCCGGAAAAACGTCAGTCCCCTTTGACTGTGATACTCAGAAATTTGTAACAGCTCTTGGGCTTTCGCAACTTTATATTCTCCAGACTAAACCCCTCTGATTCCTTCAACCCGTCTCCATATGCCATGATACTGAGTTTCAATACTTCCTGTAGAAGAGATGTCGTCTTCAAAATGGGGGTAATAATGGTCATCGTGAGGACTCTCTGAGATCAAGTCTGGCACGTTGTGTGTGTGTGTGTGTGTGTGTGGTGTCACCTGCCCAATAGTCATCGTGAGGACTCTCTGAGATCAAGTCTGGCACGTTGTGTGTGTGTGTGTGTGTGTGTGTGTGTGTGTGTGTGTGGTGTCACCTGCCCAATAGTCATCGTGAGGACTCTCTGAGATCAAGTCTGGCACGTTGTGTGTGTGTGTGTGTGTGTGTGTGTGTGTGTGGTGTCACCTGCCCAATAGTCATCGTGAGGACTCTCTGAGATCAAGCCTGGCACGTTGTGTGTGTGTGTGTGTGTGTGTGTGTGTGTGTGTGGTGTCACCTGCCCAATAGTCATCGTGAGGACTCTCTGAGATCAAGCCTGGCACGTTGTGTGTGTGTGTGTGTGTGTGTGTGTGGTGTCACCTGCCCAATAGTCATCGTGAGGACTCTCTGAGATCAAGTCTGGCACGTTGTGTGTGTGTGTGTGTGTGTGTGTGTGTGGTGTCACCTGCCCAATAGTCATCGTGAGGACTCTCTGAGATCAAGCCTGGCACGTTGTGTGTGTGTGTGTGTGTGTGTGTGTGTGTGTGTGTGTGGTGTCACCTGCCCAATAGTCATCGTGAGGACTCTCTGAGATCAAGCCTGGCACGTTGTGTGTGTGTGTGTGTGTGTGTGTGTGTGTGTGGTGTCACCTGCCCAATAGTCATCGTGAGGACTCTCTGAGATCAAGCCTGGCACGTTGTGTGTGTGTGTGTGTGTGTGTGTGTGTGTGGTGTCACCTGCCCAATAGTCATCGTGAGGACTCTCTGAGATCAAGTCTGGCACGTTGTGTGTGTGTGTGTGTGTGTGTGTGTGTGTGTGTGGTGTCACCTGCCCAATAGTCATCGTGAGGACTCTCTGAGATCAAGTCTGGCACGTTGTGTGTGTGTGTGTGTGTGTGTGTGTGTGTGTGTGTGGTGTCACCTGCCCAATAGTCATCGTGAGGACTCTCTGAGATCAAGCCTGGCACGTTGTGTGTGTGTGTGTGTGTGTGTGTGTGGTGTCACCTGCCCAATAGTCATCGTGAGGACTCTCTGAGATCAAGTCTGGCACGTTGTGTGTGTGTGTGTGTGTGTGTGTGTGGTGTCACCTGCCCAATAGTCATCGTGAGGACTCTCTGAGATCAAGCCTGGCACGTTGTGTGTGTGTGTGTGTGTGTGTGTGTGTGTGTGTGGTGTCACCTGCCCAATAGTCATCGTGAGGACTCTCTGAGATCAAGCCTGGCACGTTGTGTGTGTGTGTGTGTGTGTGTGTGTGTGTGTGTGTGTGTGTGGTGTCACCTGCCCAATAGTCATCGTGAGGACTCTCTGAGATCAAGCCTGGCACGTTGTGTGTGTGTGTGTGTGTGTGTGTGTGTGTGTGGTGTCACCTGCCCAATAGTCATCGTGAGGACTCTCTGAGATCAAGCCTGGCACGTTGTGTGTGTGTGTGTGTGTGTGTGTGTGTGTGTGGTGTCACCTGCCCAATAGTCATCGTGAGGACTCTCTGAGATCAAGCCTGGCACGTTGTGTGTGTGTGTGTGTGTGTGTGTGTGTGTGTGTGTGTGTGGTGTCACCTGCCCAATAGTCATCGTGAGGACTCTCTGAGATCAAGTCTGGCACGTTGTGTGTGTGTGTGTGTGTGTGTGTGTGTGTGTGTGTGGTGTCACCTGCCCAATTCCCGTTCTTCCCCTTTACTTAGAGACAGCGGTGATTTCATTTGGAGCACCAGGGGACATTCCTCAGCGTCCCTTGCAGGTAGGGGGTGACCCATAAGGTATAATTTGCATCCAACGCACTGCTGAGATCTTGTGGACCTTGCCAGCAGTGCATTTCATGAAATTCAACATTTCCAGGCAACCTCCACTCTCATCCCCAAAGCAGCGACTGGTCTGAGTTTATTATCGTAGGTCAGTTTGGCCTATTTTAGAATGAGTAGAATCTGTTATACACTTTTGTGTCTGGCTTCTCCATTCATCATCATATTTTTGAAATTCACCCATGTTATTGCATGGGCCTATAGTTTGTTCTTTTGTATTGCTGAGCGGTATGCCCTTGGATGAGTATACCACAGCTCACTCTTACTCATTTTCCTGTTGATAGACATCTAGGTAGTCTCCAGTGTTTAACTTAATGGATAAGATTTCTATGATAATTCTTGAACCAGCCTTTTTGTAGACAGGTTTACATTTCTCTTGGATGAATACCTAGAAGTGAAATTGCTGGTTCATTAGGTGAATATATGTTTGGCTTTTCAAGAAACTGCAAAACAGTTTTCATAAGTGGTTGTACCAAATTACACTCCAATGTGCAACATGTGCAGGTTATGCAGCTGCTCCACATCCTCTCCGACCTCTGGCGTCGTCAGCCTTTATCAGCCTTTCCAGACGGAGAGCAGTGATAGCTCATTGTGGTTTTGATTTGCGTTTCCTTGATGACTTTTAATGGTGTTAAAGACTTTTCGTGTGCCTTTCACCAAAACCACGCTGTTTTAATTTTTTAATAGCTTTGTAGTAAATCTTAAAACCTGGTAGGTTGTCTTCTCATTTTGTAATTCATTTTCAATATTGTTTTGGCTACTATTGCTCCTTTACCTTCCCAAATAAAATTCAAAATCATCTTGTTTGGGACTACAATGGGTCTTTAAATTCATTTTGGGGAAAATTGACATATGATAATATTGAGTCTTCCAATCCAAGATTTTTTCATTTAATTTTTAATGTACCCAATTTATTTAGGTATTTTTAATTCCTCTTGGTATTATTTTACCATTTCAGCATAGAATTTCACATCTTTTGTTAAATTTATCCTTAAGTGTCTGATGCTTTTGAATGCTATTATAAATGGTTTAATATTACTTTCTAATTGTTCACTCTTAATGTATAGCAATGCAATTGATGTTTATATTGATTTTATATGTCGTGATGTTCTAAATTTATTTATTAGTTCTAGTAGTAGTTTTCTAACAGTCCTTAGGATCTCCTGTCATGTCATCTGCTAATGGAGACAATTTTAGTTCTTCCTTTACAATTTGTATTTATTTTTCTTGTCTTATTGCACTAGGTAGACTTTTTCCCTGTAATGTACCCCAAAAAAACTCATGACTTTGGTAAAAGTTAGGTTTTTTTACATTCATTAAAAGGCACAAATAATCACTTGCAAAAATCCCTCTACCCATTGGTTGGTATTTTCCCAGACTTAAGAACAAACTCAATAACTTGGCTTTACTTTTTCTTCTTGACGTGGCATAACATTTAACTTGCATAGTAGTTATTAGTGCTGCTTGCCAAGTATGTCCAGTCCTCCCACCTTCTGGACACAGAGTAGCATTGCACTTCCTTGATACCTCATGGTTAGGTGGAGCTGTGACTGGTTTCAGCCAATAAGTGAGTGCTGAAATGCTAGGTGTCACTTCTGCACCAGGACATTGAATTAGTAGCTGTGAGAGTCTCCAGAACTCTCCTTTTCCTCTAGCACATTAACCTACAATGTTTGAGATAAAACTACCCCAACTACCTGTCTGCAATGAGCAGTGCTCCCTATGCTGACCCACAGTGGACATATGACTTAAAGGAGAAGTAAATTTTTATTGTTTTAAGACACTGAGATGTGGGGATTGTTTGTTACAGCAGCATTACCTAGCCCATCCTGACTTGCATGAAGTTTTAAAAGAGAGATGGATAAGCAACATGGTAGGGGGGGGCAATGTAAGAAAACACAGTGTTTTCTTCTCTGGGTGAGACAAAGGACATATCTCCCCAGAGAAACCAGCCGTGAGCCAGACCCCAGAATCTTATGCAGGTCTGATATACAACCAGATTCCCAGTGTCAAACACATATTAGGAAAAAATTTTAAGTGCTTGCTTACATTCAATTAAGCTGGAGTGCTCCTTTCAGACTGTGCTTTACAAAGTGGAAGCACAGCATTTCCTTCCGTTTCCCCCACTACCTTCTCATTGCCTGCAAATGGGAATGACAAAAACAACTTGTCCTCAAGAATTGTTGGGAGAATTTGTGCTGATTACAAAACACTTTGCAAAATGTAAAATCCTAGCTAAGTGGTAATTTTCTCCATTGCTCTGCCAATTGTAATAAATAAATATTGTTTTTAAAGCTGGCTCCTGGCTTGCTTTCCCGTGGCCATCCCATCAAACACTCCAATATGCCTGGGGTTATTGTCCACTCTGGATTTGCATGTGCGTGCATGGCGCTTGTGTAATGTTGTTTACTGAGGAGTTGATTAAGCCCATCTTGTAGCAATAAAACTTGAGAACAATGTCATACCCCATTGGAGAGGTGATGGGTCAGAACAACTCACTCAGGACAACTGTACGCTCTGTCCCTCAAGGGACAGCCCTAGTGTGTTTGGATTAGAGAATGTTCTCTGTGGTTATTAAATTTTTTCAATTCTTTGCCCAGCTTGGATTGAGGCCCTAGGTTTCTGGCTCATGTTATCACTATGGGTAGAGCCCACGTACCTGCGGATGGTTAAATTCATGTTCACGGACTACTTACTGTTTATCACATGCTGGGAACTATAAGGGATGTAAAGGTTACTGACATAGTTCCTGACCCCAGTGAGCTCCCAGTTAGTCCAGGGCGAAGGAAGACATTCATTCATTCATTCATTCATTCATTCATTCACTTTTCAGTCATTGATTCTATTAATACTAATTCCACTGAGATTGATTGATGTTGCATTTACCATTCTAGCTACAAAACAAATTCTCAGCTCTAATAGGAGCATATGTTCTAATAGGGGGATACAGGCATTAATCAAATAATTATAGTCATAATGTTCTTATTATAAACTGATATGCACTGAAGAAGAGTCTAGAGTGCTGGGAGCACAAGAAAACAAAGGATCAGGGGGAGGAAGCCAAGGACGTCTTCTTTGAGCAAGAGACCTCCAAGTGGAGACTTAAAGGATGAATGAAGAGTTACCCAGCCCGGGGTGGAGCGGGACAGTTAGGGAGATAAAACAGCACATTTAATACAAGACCCACTATGTGATGGCCACAGAGGCGGGGCATGTAACATATTAAAAGAGGTCCCAGAACAAGTTTCATTATTAGTAAGGGGATAGGAAAGGCTGCCTATAGGAGGTGGTGCTCCGGCTGGGCCTAGCAGGACAGGAAAGACTCTCCAGAGGAAAGAGGAGGAACAGAACAAACAAAGACCCAGAGGTAGGAAGGAGTAGAGAATGAGGAAGCTAGGGCAGATTCTGAAGAGTCTTGAATTTCGGGCTAAGAGGCTGGACTTCCCCCACCAGTGAAGGGGGGTCACTGATTTGGGAACACCACAGGGATGTGGTCAGAACACTTGAGTGAGAGAGGCTCCTTCCTTCACCCTAGAAGACAGTTTTGTATGCAACCCGAAAGGACCTTAGATAGAGCCTCTGGCATCCCTGGAGCCCAGACAGGGGTTCCAGTGGTCAGCTCTTCTCTGCCCACAAGAGAAGCTCCAAGGTTTTGAGGAAACAGTGCAGGAGAGCAGGAGGGGGAGGGAAGCAGAATGCCCCAGCCGAGAGCTTCTTCCCCAGTGACAAGAGAATGTACGTGTGAGCACTGCACCCCGTGTGGCCCGGAGCAGAGGGCTGTGTGTGCGCCAACTGTTGTGTGAAACAGGCTGACATGAGGAAGGGCTTTCCATTAGTTTTCGACCTCTTTAAGGCCTGGGGGAAAGAATACCAACTCAACCTAGAATAAAGACTAGAGAGAACTGATTGAGGCACGGGACCGGGTACCTCCAGGGCATGGCTGAGTCCGGGGCTGAAGCCAAGACATTAGGATTCTCTTTCTCCATCTCTTGGGTTTGCTGCCATCTCTATATTGACCTCATCACTTCCCATTGCAGTTGGGCTTCCTCTGAGCAGGTGAGAAGAGCTGCTGAAAGCTCCAGCCTTACACTGCAGTCGAGAGAGGGAGTTTCTGTGTGTCAGTGTATAAATCCCAGGGAAGCACTGTGATTGGCCCTGGTGTGTCACATGCACATCTCTCGGCCTAATCACTGTTGACAAAGGAAAGAGATGCTAGAGTTAGTCAGGCCTATCGTGAGACAGACCGGCAGCCCCAGGGAAGGCACACACGGCAGAGGAGAGCAGAGCTCCAATGGAAGCAATGCTGAGCTAACACAAATAACCCGGAGACACAACTGCAGGGCAATGACTCATGAAGAGTGTTTGTATTCATCTTAGTAATCTGGGGGAGGGGGGGGGGGGCGGGGGGCGGGGGGGGCAGGTCATTTAAGGAAAGAATAACAGCAATATATAATTTTAAATAAGCTTTTGAAGACAGATATGATCCGTAATTTTCATATGACAAGATTAATGAACGCTGTGAGTTCTGCTTTCAGGGGGCGATCCAGTTGCTCCCCCAGGGTCTTTTGATGCAGAAGGGTGAGTGGCTATGTTATTTTGGGGTAAGAGCCTTAGAAGGGATTCCGGTAACCTGGACTCTGGCTCTGGGCCTGCCCTCAGTTCACCCTGTGATCTTAGATAAGCCCTCTTTCTGGACCTCAGTTTACCCATCTTTACAATGAGAGGGATGATGTCTGTGGGCCAGAAGGCTGGCCGAGTGGTATTTGGTGATCAGTAGAAATGGGGTTACACCCAAGCCGGATGACAGAGGCAGCAGCTGCCCTTGGCTGGGATGGGACCCCGGGAGGCAGCTTTGGGGACGGAGTTAAGTTCATTTGTGGATGTGGAGCATGTGAAATTCGGGGGGAGTCGGGAGATTTCAGGGATAATAGTGGAGGTGGGAGGTTCCGACCAATGTCCCAGACTCTCGCCAGCCCTCGGAGGCCTCCTCCCTGGGCCTCTGGGAGCGAGTCCCACCGGCAGCGGAAGCCACCGCTCTGGGCAGGCTTCTGCGTGGAGCAGGTTTTCACTGCGTTTCCTACTCGGGGGAGCTCTTGGTCACTGGTTCCTGAGGGGTCAGGGAGACAGGGAGATGCCCTTGCAGCTTCTCTTCCTCCCTGGCAGCTCCAGGCCAGCTTAGAAGGTGTGTGTATGTCGGGGTTGGTGGGGGGCAGAGGGAAGGGGGGAGGCCAGGCAGGCGCACGGGGTGCAGGGGCAGGGCTTGCACTAACACGGTGTGGGAGTGTGTGTTCCTGTCTCGCCAGCATTCCTGGTGAAACATTTCTCATGAGCAAGGGGCCACACAGGAGGATATTGGCGCTCGCCTCTGCTTAAGCCTGGAGACTGGCTCCTTGGGCCCGAATTTAAGGAAACTCGGGGTCAAGGCCATGTTAAAAGGCTTCGCATCTGCTGAGAGAGGAAAAGGGTGGACCAGAAGGCTGTAAAAAAGGAGTTTAAATAAAAGGAAAAAAGGACACAAAGTCATCCTGCAAGCGATGGGGGCCGATGGGGGCTGAGGACAGGGGCTGGCCCTGATCCCGCCCCCCCCCGCCCCCCTCCCCCGCCTCGGTCCCAGAGTCCTAGAGGTCCTGCCCGCGGGGAGTGGGGAGGTTGGGGGCAGGGAGTGGAGCCCTGGCCCGCCTGCCCCTCCCCGGCCTTGGCGGCCTCCTCTGGAGAATGGGGCGAGGGCCTGCGGGGCCTCCGGCCGGAGGGAGCCGGGAGCCGCTGGAAGCCGGTAATTAATAAATGAGCCGCCCTGGGACTCCCTGCGCCTCCGATGACATATCTGTCGCGGGCTCGGCAAACCATTAAATGACCATTTTCTGACAGAGCGACTTCCCCGCTGCCTCGCCGCCTCGCGGCCTTGACTTTGGGGCATATTTTCTCTGCTCCCCCTGTCTCTCCTCTGCTCCCCTCCCCCGCCGCTCCCCACCCAGGGGTCTCTCCACGCGGCTCCCACCTCTGTCCTCAGGAGCCCGTCTGCTTCTGCCTCAGCTCCTGGGGTCTCTCTCCCTCCATCTCTGCGTGCTCTGCCTCCCTCTTCTTCCCTCCCACCCTGCCATCTCTTCTCTTTGTGGCTGCCTCTCTCTTTTCCCTGCCTTGGCCCTCTCATCTCCCTGGCTTCTCTCTCTCTCTCTCTCTCTCTCTCTCTCTCTCTCTCTCTCTCTCTCTCCCCCCCCCCCCTCCCCCCGCACCCCTCTCCACCCGCCCCACTCTCTCTACCGTCTGTGTGAGGTTTAACTACCCCACCCCCCTTGTCTGGCTCAGCCTCCCCCCGCCTCCCCCTCCCGGCGCCTGACGGCTCCAGTTCATTTCTGCCTGTTTAATTGGGCCCCGGATGAGTTTGGTCGACAGGGCCATTCATCATGTGGCCGCGGCTGGCGGCGGAGCCCGGGGGAGCGGGGCTGACAGCTCCGCCAGGCTGGGATGCGGCCTGCGTAGGGAAGTTCACATATTTGGGCATTAGTGCAGCTATTAGTTTAACAAGCTTCGTTTATCCTTGTCACTACCACTTCAGCTTCCCATGTAATCATTTGAAATGTAGATTACAGCCAGACAAATGGGACAGCGCGGACGCGATGCGGGGTGGAGGCAGTGACAGCGCAGCTCGTTAGGGCGCCCGCCCAGCCCAGCCCAGCCCAGGAAAGGCTTTCATTAGCTTAATATGCCCATGATTTCGGTGGGACGCACCATCGCCTGGGCTGAGCTCCTGGTGTTGGGAAGAGGTGCCCAGCGTGCCCCCAGGTGAGGGTCCAGGTCCTGCCAGGATGAGTCCCTCTGTTCCAAAGGCCACTCAGCCCTGAAGGAACCTGTGGGTGACCAGCCTCAGACCTGCCCCAAAGCCCCCCCCAAAGGAGTCTACCTCCCAAAGGAGTCTCTCTCCCAAAGGAGTCTCTCTCTCTGGACAAGGCAGCTTCCGGACTCTGGCTGCTGCTCCAGCTCTGATCCCCGAAGCCTGGACCCCGGGTGCTACGTCCCGTGTGACCTGAGTAAGATCTGGCCTTCTCTGGCCTCCTGTCCCCCTCTGGCCTCCTGTCCCCCTCTGGAAAGTGGGGGTTTCAGATTAGGTCATGTGAGCCTGCTCTTCTCCATTCCCCTGCCAAGACCCCCCCCCCCCTCTTGGTTCCTCTGATGGAGTCACCCAGCTTCCAGTCATTTCTACCCTCCCCCTGGTAGACTGAGGTCTCTTTTCAAAAGAGACCTTGGCCTTGTCATGCCTCCCTCCAAAGGTCCTCATGGCCCTCCGAATAAGGCCAGGACCCCGGGGTGGGCATGGCAGGGCCCGGGCAGGGCTCCACCTCAGCCCCCTCCAGGCTTACCTCTGGCCACCCCTCCTCTGTGTATGCTCTTCAACGCCTCGCACCCCTGGCAGTTGTCAAATGCCCACTTCCCACCTCTGGCTTTTGTGCACCTTTTTCTCAGCCAGGAATACCACTCTCCCTGTGTCCTCCCCCAAGTCCTCCCCTCAGGCATCTTTCTCATCCTTCATGTTCTCAGTTTAGATTTTCCCTCCTCCAGGAACTCTTCCCTCCCCTGCCCTTCTGGCCAGTGCCTCCCCTATGTTCGTCCAAGAGCCCTGGTGCCCGCCCCCCCCCCCACCCTGCCCGTGGCATTAACACAGAGGATCAAATGGTTGGTTTGCATCCCCCACTGGACTATACACCCCACAAGGGCAGGGTATCCCTAGCATAGAACCTGGGCCCTGGGAGCTACCAATGTCTATGAGAGGGGGTGGAGGGCAAGCAGTGACAAACCTGAGAAGCCTCGATGGAGAGGCACCATGCACCGGTGCTCCTCACAGAACAGCCGGTAGGCCTGGGCTCCCTCCTGGCTCCCTGCCCCCCTGTCCTGCGGACTCCACCGGAGCCCTTCCTCCCGCCTTCCGTCCCCACACAGAGCTCCAGAAGGGCCGGAGTCTGGCTCTCACCGGGAAGCCGCCTCTGAAACAGTCAGGGTCCCAGGAGGAAATGGTCGGCCACTCACACTGGTCAATTGAGAAGTTTGCAGAGGTGTGCGTAGCGCTAGGAGGACCTACACGGGATGGTCAGGGGAGCCCTTACTTGGGCTGAGGGGCCAAGGGGAGGGAATGAGGCTGCCAACCTGGAGAAAGAGCAGGAGCCATGGGAGAGGGACTGCAGGATGGTGCCCCCTCTAGAAGGCCGCCCTGACAGAACTGCCAGGGGTGAGGCAAGGAGGGAGTGGGCTATGAATCACGGCCCTCTCGCTCTTTTCTCCCTTCTGTCTCCAGAGGCCAGCGAGTCAGGGTGATGAGGGCCACAGACATCAGCCTCCCGGGATACAGAGCAGGGCAGAGAGACAGGGTGGCCTGGTGGTGGTCGGGGACACGGGGAGAATACCCCGCATACCCACCCCACCCACTCCGCCTCGGGCTGACCCCTCTGCAGGGGGCCGGGACCACCCCAGAAAACATCCCGGGCCAAGCGGATGTCCCCTGCGGAGGGCTCCACAGGGTGTGCGCGTGGTTGTCAGTTGCCTGATACGTCATCTTCTCCCTGTCACAGCTCCCTGCCCAGCCCAGCTGGGCCCCGGCCCCTACACTCCCCCCCTCCCCCCCCCTCTCCCCCTGCCCAGGAGCTTGTCCGGGCCTTCCTCCTGACACCTTCTGAATAATGACACCAGGCCTCGGAGCCAACGAGTCGTGAATCAAAGTCGCTTCTCGATATCATAAAAGAGATGTTCTAAACCCCAAACATAAAGATCGTTTTATCTTTATTAATAGTTTAATGCATCTGAGAAAGCTATTTGACATTTTTTACACCTCCAACTCTTTCCTTCATGCATTGCTGGTCAGATTACACCAGGGTTCAGCCACTTAAATCCACTTAATAACTGACTAAATTCTACACCGAATTTACATTGAGCTACAAGCTGATTCTGGGATACAGATGAATTTCCTAGTGGGGGGAAAAAACCCACACTAATGCCCTGACTTCAAAGTTGTAAATCTGCTTCAATAATGAAAAAGAAATCAGTAAAAGGATTGGGATTGATGTCATGTTTAACAGCGCAGCTCAGAGTGAAGGAATGTACCTTGGTTAATAATTGGGAGTATTTTCTTCACACATTTAATTAAAGTTCCACACTTACAGACACACATGTGAAACTAATTGGAAACACATGGAACTGGGGACGTGGAAAGCAATGCAACTCTTCCTGACAGTGGGCAGGGCCGGTATGATCAGTGCAGGATATTGTCAGGAGAAAGATCGGTCGTTAGTGACATCTGAAGTGGAATAACATATCATTGGTGAATTGTAGCTATTGCAGATACACACACACCATAACACATATGACCACATTTAACATACACACTTACACACGCTGGAGCCCAGCACACACACACACACACCCCATAACACATATGACCACATTTAACATACACACTTACACACGCTGGAGCCCAGCACACACACACACACACACACACACACACACACCATAACACATATGACCACATTTAACATACACACTTACACACGCTGAAGCCCAGCATGCGTGCACGCGCACACACACGCAAACACACACACACACAAACACACACACACACTCTGGGCACATTGTGCAAAAATCCTCTCCACAACAGACACGTGCTTAGGTCCACAAATTGCCCACAGATACTCCCAAGCTAGGCTCAGTGGAGAAGGGGAGAAAACTGTTCTCTGTTTCCCCTTAACTTCCCAGAAAGAAAAAAAAAATAATGTAACTGTCAGAAATGTGATAGGACTGTCGAAGACATATGGAAAAATCTCAAACAACCCATGTAAGTTGTACAACATAAATCCCATTTCTATTTGTTCTGCGACAGTGTGTAAACCACACATTTTTCATCAAGATAGAAAATTAAAACCCTCGCCGGGTGTAGAATTGCTGGGGAAGTTGGATAGCAACCCGAGTGTCCCGGCAGCAGGAGCAGCAACTGCGGGCTGGCCTCAGCCTGAGGGACGCTTCTGACTTCCCTTCCTCCGCAGCTGGAGCTGGTATGGCTGCCCGCACACCGGGACTGGGACTGGCCGGGCGTCCCGTAGGCGTATCCCTCATTTAAAACCTTCCCTGGTTAAGCATGTAACTAAAGCCAGTTCATCCCAGTCCCTGGAGAATTAGATAGTGTTATATATTCCATTCACTGAAGTGTCTGTTTAACCTGATATCTGTTTCCCCCTCCCCGAAGCCAGTTTGTTAATCATAAGGAAATGTCTCAAGAATTCTTGAAAAGCTCAGCATTTTGGGGTGGGTTTGCTGTGGAAGATCCCCACAGCTGTTTAAAGACTAAATAATAACATCTTTTGGTTTATTCTCATCTGAATATCATTCTTCCTCCAAAAAAAAAAAAAAGCCTCCTAGATCAGGCTGGGAGGTTTCTTTTTGCCGAAGCCCCCTCCTGCCTCCTCAGGGTTTGTCCCATATGGACCCCCCAAGCCACTGTTTTTAATAGTCCCCCCCCCCCGTCCCCCGACACACACACCCTCTGTTGACAGGCAGTCTACCACCAGGGGAAGCCTGGCACTTCTTGAACTTTGGGGTAATCTCCAATGACTGGTGCCTCATTGTGGTCAGAGTTCCGCAGTTTCATTCTCATCTTTCTCCCCTGCATTTGGGTGGATGCCAGTGTTGATTGAGATCCGGCGCATTGGTCCAGCAGGATCGAGCACTGGGTGTCTCAGGGGGTTTCTCTGGGAGATGAAGATCACCACAGAGATGGCCAGATCCAAGGAGCTCTCGGTATCTTTGACCCTGAGTCCTCATGGCCATTGTTTGGCCTCTTGCCTTTGAGTCATTTAGATAGAACCACAGACTCCCTGAGCTTTTGAGATGGGAGGGCTGGAGAGCATGCGGTTCGAACGTCTGCCTCCTCCCCCAGCGCGCAGATGGGGAGACTGAGCCCGGGGTGAAGCTCTTCCGACGACGTGGGAGGGAGAGGAATCGGGCGGGAAGATGGCGTTCTCTCTGGGAAGTGGTGGGACTCAGCTGGTGCCTCTTGAGTTTCGGAAGCAGGAACTCTGGGTCCTCTGCCATCTCCAGACAAAGCTGGGTCCCATCTCCCACCTCCTTTCAACAGACTTCAACAAGCATTTATTCAAGGTCACCTGGCTGCGTGCCTACGGGAACGAGTCTCTACTCCGAACCGGGCGGTGAGCCGCAGGCACGGGGACGTGGCTCGTGTTCCAGGACCCACTCTCTCCTCTGCTCATAGTCATAGAATTTGTCGCTGGACAGAGAGGGCCACTTAACACAGGCGCCACGTTCCCCAGTCTCCCTCGCCGCTCCGTGTGGCCGCGGGCTTCAGTCCTGGCCAACGGGATGCACGCAGAGTGCCAAGTGCCAGCTTCCCGGAACCTACTCCAGAGACAGCTGTTGTCTGTCCTCGTCTCCTCCGACTGCTGCGCGAAGTCCTGCTGCTCCATCTTGGACCTGAGGCGGAGGGACAGCGCCTCTGGAGGGCCAAGGACGACGGAGAACATCTGGTCCCCGCGGGCGTCCTGCGGCTACGCTGCCACTTCAACCCCGATCACCGACCTCCAAACTCCGATCACCGACCTCCAAACTCCGTAGGGAGGAAGGGTAGTTTTCTCTCTCGTTTAAGCCATTGTTGCTCTGGTTTTTGGTTCTTTGTTTTGTCATTCGTAGTTGATCTATTTAGTGAAATAAATACTTGACAAGGGTTTGGAAAAATTCCGATTCTTTCTACCTTTGCCAAGAAAACACTGGACTTTTTTCAAAAGAAAATGCTACTAAGAACCTAGATTCTCTGGCTGAAAATATTTTAAATAAAAAGAGGTGTGTTTATATACACATACGTATAACCTCTCTATATACATATATGCTTATAGAACATATGCATCGACGATCTTTGGAAGAATAAGAAGAGACAGGCCCTGGGAGCTTGGGGCTGGGGTGGGAAAGAGACTCACTGCCTACTTTTTGTTCTGTTTTGATTTTTCAACCACGTGTATGGATTACCTTTTTTTTTAAAAAAAAAATGCCAACATTTAAAAATGAATGAAAATCCATTTTGCACCTTAGAGACCCCCACTCCAGTCACTGTCATGTGAGCCTTTTCAATGTTGCCAGGTGGACGTCTAGTTCCACCCTGGCTGCTCAGGGATGGGAGACCCGCCTCCTCCCCAGACAGCTTAATCTCCCCGTTGGAAACAGAGAAAAATGGCAGACCTCTCTGAAACTCCCTTCATCCGGGGAAAACAGAGACCCTCCTCACAGGACTGTGGTGACGGCACCTGGCGAGCTGGCCCATCCTAACGGCTCTGCAAAAGTGCTGGCTTCTGTTATCACACAGAAGGGCCTGCCTGCTCTTCCCACCTGCCCCACAGCACCTCCCCCATGCTGCTTGCTGACTTGCTCACTCCCATAGTAAGTCCTCACTTAATGTCGTTGATAGGTTCTGTGACTTTAAGCAAAATGACATATTAGCAAACCCATCTAGAATAATAAAAGCGTAATATGCTACTTAGACCAGGGCTGCTGCTGCAAGGGCCGGGAGCCCCTTGCACGAATTTCATGCATTAGGCCTCTAGTTTTACCATAAGCAACAGTTAAGTTCCTAAGGCATCTCATTAAGGTTATAAAGAACCAGTGCTATTCAAGGATCTGCTGTATATGGAGCTCCAGTCGCACAATCAGTTAGCGCGCGGTACTTATAAGGATCTGCTGTATAACTATTGTCCTGATGGGCTTGCCTCCCCGTCAGCAGATGTCCCCCCTCCCCTGAGGGCAGGGACCAGGCTCAGTGCACCCTGGTATCTCCAACCCCAGTGCCCAGCCCAGATCCCGGCATGGAACACAGGTCCAGGACCATGGACTGGCTGAAACAAGGAGGAAACGACCGGCTTAATTTTGAAATGCAGATCCTGACAGCAGTGCCCAGTTGATTGACAATTTTTACTGGAATTTTAGTTGTTCCGGTTTTCAGCTTTCAACTGCATCCAAGAGTGCCAATGTGAGGCCCGAGAGGAGAGGGGCCCTGGGAACTCTGAAGGTATCACCCAGCAAGCGCTTTTCCTGTGAGGAGTAAGGAAATCCCCCGGGCATCTCCATCAGAACGTCTCTACCGGACGCGGGGCCGGGAACTGAGCACACAGCCAGAGCACAGGGACACCCGGGGACTCCGCTCTGGGGTGGCACCGCCTGGCTTCACATCCGGGCCCCCTGCAAGTCCTAGAAGTTCATGGACCCTGTGAGCTGGGGCAAGATATCAGAGCTCTCCAGGCTTAGTCTCCTCATCCGTAGACGTGAGGACGATACTCACGTACTTATCGCGTGTGTTAGTGTAAAGATTTAATGAGATAATGCCTTTGAAATCAATGTATTAAGGACTCACAACTCTTTGAGGTATAAACATGATCGAATTTTCCCAAAGCTCCTCTAGCTGTGCGCTGTAGAACTCTCCCCTCCTCCTGTTCATGTAGGGAGGCAGGACCGTCATCGATATTTGGGGTACATCTAGAACTTTCTAATAAACTCCAGTTACAGGAATGCCTATATTTAACCGTCGTGTGAGCGAAAAACAGACTTCTACACTGTTAACACATGGAAGTTGCCGATAACGTTTGTTACATCTGCTGGCATCACCTTAACCAATACACAGGTCCACACGGTAAATGAGGAAGTTAGTCTTCGCCCACGCGGTCCCTGCTTTAAGAACTTCTAGGACTGTTAGGAGTCTATCTGCCATGCTCTATAAAGTGTGCACAATGGTTTAATTCCGCTTTATAGCAAGGCTCATTTTTCAATCCCTCTTCGGGGCCTTCCTCATTAAAAGGCCCACTCACAGAAACCACTACTTCGCATTTTTGGAACCTGTTATCCTATTCAGCAGAGTCTAAGTCAGGAGGCTTTGAACTCGGACAATTACTGCTCTTGATTAACAACAAGAACTGATGAGTTGGCCTTTCTAGTGCGCTAAGCAAACTCAGCCAAGCAGAAAATATCACTGAACGGGAAACAACGGGAAGTGATTTTCTTGGTTACATTACCAGCCATCGAGATATTTACACATGTTTGTGGATAATGTGGGAACCTCTGCTGCTTGCGTGCTCTTCCAGGTGACACGGTCGGGCTGGAGACACCGTGTTTCCCACTTGACCTAGGCTGCAGATGTCATTCTGTGACTGCAGGCAGCCGGCCTAGTGGAAAAAAACACAGGCCCGGGAGTGGGCCGGCCTGCGTGCAGCATCCCCAGCTCCCTGGCCGAGGGACACCTGAGCAGCTGTGGCCTCATGTGGTCAGACAGCAACATAGAAGAATGCCCACTTCCTCACACCCTCGCCAGAACTGGCTATTTTCAAAAAAGGTCTTTGTGAAGTTGAGTCGTGTTGTTTTCGGTCTTGGGGAAAAGTAATTAAGTTACAATGCGATCATTAGGATGGGCCCTAATCCAATACGGCTGGTGTCCTTAGAAGAAGAGGAGACGAGACAAGGACAGAGGGAAGTCCACGTGAAGACCTGGGGAGAAGATGGCCATTGACAAGCCAAGCAGAGAGGCCTCAAAAGAATTCAGTTTTGCCAACACCTTGATCTGGGACACCTAGTTCTCAGAATTGTGAGAAAACAGGTTTCTGCTGTTTCAGCTGCCCATTCTGTGGTGGGTTGTATGGCAGCCCTCACAAATGGAGGTGGGCTCTCGGGTATAAGCCCCCAGAGCGGGTCTGAAGTGGGGCTTGCACAGGCTCCCCTCGCCGTCTGCAGCTGAGACAAGTCAAGAAAACAATGTCAATTTTTCAAAATGATTTTAAAATTGCATATAATGCATGTCCACTGAAGAAAGATCAGAACAGGCCAGTCAGACAAACATCACCTGGGGTGCTAATGCCGCCAGTGGTCCAAACTCACTGTCGCTGTGGGTCCTGCAGAGGAGCCTCCTCTTGATTGGCTCCCTGTGAGGGCCACCTCCTGCCTGCGCGTGCAGAACACCAGTCTCCCCGAGACGCTGTCGGGGCAGGTCTTGGGGCAGGTAGAATAGTCTCCTTACCCCATCCCCACCCAGCTAGCCAGGAGGTCCCGAAACTGCTTGGTCTGTGGGGCTGGGAATCCATATACACCCCACCCCCCCCCCGCAGCCTCCAAGAAGGGCCTTCAGCCTCTGCTTGCACTTGCCCGCCCCCTCCTCCTTGAGCAACCCCATTTGCTAGGAAATGACTTGAGCCCAGGCCAGCCCTCACCTTTGACCCAGGGCCCAGGTTAGCCCTGACCTTTGATCCAGTGGCACCCACAGAGCCTCAGAAGGCAGGCTGAAGGAAAAGGCCACAGTGTCTGATCATCTCCCGACACAAACCTTTCCCCATCCCTGGAGCTGTGTGTACGCTGCCCCCTCTGCCTGGGATGCCTGTCCTTTCTCCTTTCTCTAAAATTCCCTGATAGCATCCTGACCAGCCTTCATTGCTCAGCTCAACAGCCACTTCTTTCAGGAAGCCTCCCTGAATCATTCCTCCCCAACTAAATGGAATCGCCTCTGTGAGCCCACACCTCTCTGTCTGCCCCACCAATAGGCGGCGCTGGTCATGTGTTGCCTGGGATTAAAATATGTACTTCATCTGCCCCAGATGTAGACTCCTTGTTGGTTCATTTCTGCATCCCAGCCCTGTCTTGGTCTGTCTGGGCTGCTATAACAAAAATACCATAAACTAAGGGGCGTAAACAACAGACACTTATCTCTCACAGTTCTGGAGGCCGAAAAGTCCAAGATCAAGCAAAGCGCCTGCAAATCCAGTGTCTGCAGAGATCCTGTTTCCTCATTCCTATTGGTGGAAGGTGTGAGGGAGCTCTCTGGAGTCTCTTTCATAAGGGCACTAACCCCACTCATGAGGGCCCCACCTTCATGACCTAAGCACCTCCCAATGCTTCACCAGCAAATATCACATTGGTGATAGAGTTTCAATATGTGAATTCTGGGGGAACAAAAACACTTGATCTATAGCAACCCTCCTCCAGCACCGAGCACTGAGCTTAGCTCAGAGGAGGGTCCGACTGGAGTCGACTTTTGGATGTGAAATTTTTACTTCCTTACAGCAGGGAAACTATCTTGGCAAAACTCACATTTGCCGTTTGGAAAAACTTTCACACAATGCATGACATTTGTTCCTCATAACACCTTCTAGGTCAATGCCATGCAGTTTATACCCACGGCACAGAGGAAGGAACCAAGGCTCCTGGAAGTTGGCTGCTCACATCAGCAAGAGCTGGAGCTGAGACTCCCAGCCAAGGCTCTTAGGAGCCTTTATCCCTGTCTGTTGCCACAGCCCTGGTACAGCTCTGGACCCATCACCTTGCATGGGGCCTGGTTCCAGCAGGAGTGTGAGGAATGAATGGGCCTGAAGCTAAAGCCTCCATGACAGACCTCAGGCGCCCCATCTGTCCCTCTTCGTGATGCTCGCTGAGGGCAGAGGTGCTGCTGGAGGCTGCCTGAACATCTTCAGGGGTTGGCATTTCCACCCTCTACTGGAGGGCTTGCCCATGGCCTCTATTCTACTGTTGTGTGGGGGCTGCACACACCCTGGTTACTGGTGCCCATATCCCCGGAGGGCAGGTGTGAGGCCTCTGTCCCAGGACACCCAGGGACAAGAGCTGCAACATCAGGGGTAGAGGTCCCTGTTCTGTCTCACCAGTTCCAAATGCTGCTGCTTCTCTTTGAAATGTGTGCTTCTAAGTCATCAGCACTGGAAAGAAAGGAGCTGGGCCAGGGCTCCACATGGCAGCGTCTCTCTCTCTCTCTCTTTCCCTCAGGAATCACCTTCGTCGCCATCCATTGCTGAAATGAATGGAGGCCGTGCAGCCAACTTTATTAAATATGAATGAGTCGCAGCCCATGGCCCCCACGCGGTCACTCGCCTACTCCATCTCTGGCAATTACTGCGACGCACACACTGTGCCAAGGGGCACAGCGGTCCCTGCCTGCCCTTGCAGACTGACACCACCCAGCAGGGGCAGGGTTCGGGTCTGCAGCTGCCCTGGCCCTGCTGGAAAGCCACCTCTGGGCTCCCAAGCAGCCAAAATGCTCAGCTCTGAAGGCACAGGGACAGGGTACTTTCCACAGGATTGTGGATCCTTGAGCTCTAAGCTCTGGTCAGATACGGCCCGAGGCTTTGGAGCCCAAAGACAAGGTCTCCAGGCTTCTGAGCTCTGTCTGCGTGTTAGAGGCACGTGGGAGCACCCGGTTTTAAATCCAGCCTAGATCAAGGTGAAGAGCATGTGTGCGTGCACACACTATTACTGAGCACAGATTTGCCGTGTTAACGTGAACCTCACAAGAAGCCCTAGATTGTGAGCTTCCTGTCAGCAGAGTTCTTGTTAGCCCTGTTCACTTCTGTGTCTCCAGTGCTGGGGACAGAGTAGATGCTCAGTCACTATCTGTTGAATAAAGGAATGAGGTGGATGCTACTGACCATTTTAGAGCTAACGAAGTTAAGGTTACAGAACTCAACCGAGGTTCCCCAGCCAGTATCAGAGCCAGGAGTCAAACCCAGGGTGGGAGCTCAACCATCGCTCCACTTGGCCAAGCCAGCTGGTAGCTGCCTGGAGGTCTCCAGGGCAAGACTCTGGCTCTGCCCCTGCTCAGGCCACAGTCCTCCATTCTAGTTGTTCAGATTTTTTTTTTTTTTGACCCAGTTTCATCAGGAGAAGCCAATACCAGTCCCCACAACTCTATGCGGTTTTGTCCAAGTTACTGAAGACCATCTATGTGGTGGTAAAAACAAATGAGATCAAATCCTTATTCTGAACTTAAAAAATTACTTTTATTTTAGGAACCAATAAAATTATGGCAAATATTTACAAATAATTATCTCACATAAAGGTTACATAAAATCAATTCTTCACAAGTAACAGTCACTCATGAAAAGACACACAGATATTAAAAACTACGCCAATCTTATTGCAAATGTTTCCAACTAATCTAAAATAAAAGTCTTGCAGTCAACCATTTAACTTAAAATAAAACCACAAATTCCAGGTTTGACCAGAAAAAAAAAAAAGTTAAAAAATTAAAACAAAATCCCACCCCTGTTGTCTCCCAAATCCCACCCCAAGCCCCTGCCCTCCTCCCAGCAAAAGAAAAATATGTCCAACATCTTTGGCAAATTGGCACTGCTGTAATTACATTCAAATATTATTACACACAAAAGCAACACACGTCACTAAGAAAAAAACACACCAATGTTTCCGGTCAGTTATTTTCTACTAGAAAAAAAAAGAATACAAAACATACACATTTTTAAGCTTTTTTTTTTTTTTTTTTTCAACCTGTTGGAGACAGAACATCTCCCACTTCCAAAGGCAATTCAATTGTGGGGTGTTTTTTTGTTGGTTTTTATTGTGATTTTTTTTTTTTTTTTTACAAGTAAGCATCTATGCAGGCATCACAAACTTTGGTGGATACGTATTTCTTTGATGCTGGAGGGTCAGTCCCTAAGACAGTCAACTGTCAAAGAATGAAAAGCAAAATCCATGTGTCTTCTGGGCAAAGAGTTCCATTTGCCACGGAGTCATCATTTCTACAAAGACTCAATGTCCAAAGGCCACTAGAGAGTGAAAAACCAGGGTAGCATCTTCCAGTGAGAGTCAGATTTCCACCCTCAGCCCGAACATGGAGGAGGCCCAGCCGCTGGGGCCAAGAAGTGGGGCCCTCAGTACCCGAGACCCCACACTGTGCTGGCAGCTTGGGGTCAGGGGATGGGCCTGCCTCTTCCCGAGCCCCGGAACGGGCTGCTGCCAGGTCTGCTCGCCTTCTCTAACCAACGGCGAGGGCAGCAGGCAAGAACTGGCATGAGGAGACTCAGCGCTTTCTCTGAGTTTCAAGTACAGCTGCGATGTGTGTGTGTGTGTGGGGGGGGGGGTGCTGGGGGGGGGGTGTGTGTGCTCCTGTGTGCACACGCTCATGTGCACGTATGGAGGGGAAGGCCAGATTTAGAGGCTCAGAGCTTTGCAGGGAGTTTCAAATAGATTCAGGATTTATTTATTTTCTTGTTAGTTTTATAGCAATTAATTGGCTATTGATTGGTTGGAATGTTCAACTCTCCATTTCCTCGAATACAATAAAATAATTTCATTAAAATGTATTCATGCTTGAAAATAAGGGAGCCATTAAATGGTTTCCTTTCTGTTTCACTCCAAGGGAAATGCACCATGTGTAAATCAAAAATCCATCATCCAAATCACCCGTTCTTAAAGGTGCCTTTGGAGAAAATGAGGGACGTGGGAACAAGCGTCGTGATTTGGGGGTACGGGGGACCCAGGGCCCACAGTTGCGGATGGAGTGGGCCCAGGATTGGGGTGTGAGGCTGTGGCTTGGCCTCCCCCAGCCAGGCCTGAGAGTCAGGAAGAGGCACAACACTCCCCCGCTGTTCCCCATGCTCCTCTCCCTGGGCCTTGCTCAGAGCTGCCCCAATCGGAAGGGCAGATTCCTGCCCTCTCTCTCCTGCCCACGGGCTAAGCACACTCCCCGAGACCCACTCCATTTCAGAATTCGTCGAGATTCCCTCGGTAAATAGAGACCAGTAAACAGCCACATCTTCTCCTTGAGCCCCTCAGGGGTCTAAGATGAGGGAAGAATACCTAGACTCACGGAATGGTGGTGATATTTACCCCCATCTTGAGATGGACTACACAGGACCTTTGGGGAACGCCTGGATTGAAACTCCAGAACCCTGAGGTCCCCTTTGATTCTGGGGGTCTAGAAACTGAACCCCAATACTGAGAAATTATAGCAATGAAAGGAAGACTGGTGCCTGCCTGCTCCCAGCAAGCAGCCAAGTTGGAGAAGCTTAGCCCCCTCGTCAGGGGAGCAGGAGGGCAAGGGCCTTGCTTCTAATCCCCTGCCGCGCCCCCTGGCACCTGGGCATCGCTCTGGAGACCTGAGCTGACAGCGGGGAAGTGCAGATCAACACTGTGGCTCCACCATGAATATGCAAGAGGGAATGCTGAGGTACGGGGACATAAGGGGACATAGGGGACAAGGGGCTGAAGGGGCTGCCGGGAGGTGGACAGACTGCCACCCAGGAGTCACGGCCTGACTGATCAGCTTCCCAATCATGTATTTTGTTACCTTTCAAGAGAAGCATTGTCCTTGGACATCTCTGAGGCCAAAAGAACTAAGGGAATAACTTCTCCAGGAGCTCTAGCGTGCAGGCCTGGAAGCCATCAGAGGCAGGCTCCGTCAGGCCAGGGTGGGTGACAAGCCCAAGACTGCAGAGCCAGCCCCTTAGCAGGCCCCCAGGAGCAGGTCCAGCTCAGAGTGTGGTGGGACCTACCCACTCCAGCCTGGGCCTGGCCTGTTCAGGGGCCTGGATTCTACCCTCGGGGCAGCTGTGTCTCAGACATATCTTGTTTCCAGGTACAGTCAGACCTCTGTTCCCAAATCTCTTCCATCTTAAACAATTTGTTTCTCGACCAAGTTGTTCACGGAAAAAAATGTCTCGGTTGTTGAACAAAACTTCAGTTCTCAACCCCACAACCCTTTCATGCTGATACCTGTATGATCAGTCACATGTCTCTCAGGCAACAAACAAAGGAGAGAATTCACGAGTATGAGTCAGTTTACCACTAAGCCTCGTGTTGTTAACATCTCAGGAAATTGTGCTGTGAATATTTTTTGTGTTTTTTTTTTTGCTTTTGTTGCTGCTTATTGTTATTAAATATGTACAGCAAGTCACCATGGGTTCTAAGAAGGTAGCGATGGCAGCAAAGTGAAAAGGAAAGTTGTGAAAACAACGATAGAACTTTAAAAAAGAAATAACTGTAAAGTAAGATAGAGGTGTTTGCATGTCTGATCTGGCTACTGAGTATGGCATGGCGAAATCAACACTTAGCACACCTTGAAAACACCTCTGAAACATCATTTAAAATGTAAACAAACAGGTTAAAACAGAGTCATCTGGGGGTCTGGAACGGATTAATTCAATTTACATTACTTCTAATGGGGAAAAATGATTCGGTTTTTGAACAAATCACTTCTCAAACAGCCTTCTGCAATGAATTAAATTCGAGAACCGAGGTTCCACTGTATTTTTCAGGAGTGCTTAGTTTGTTTTTAAGATTTGCTCCCCATGGCTAGGAGCTACATTCTAGCTGAAATGTCATCCAGAAGGGGTGGCTGCTGCCAGGGGCTGCCAAAGGCAGGGCAGTTGCTCTGGGATGTGGCTTCTCATAAAGGGATTTCACCCCTCAGTGCCCTGTGGTCACAGCTGGGGCTTTTCCCTGCACATGTGAAAGGCCCGGCAGCACTGATCTACCCTCAAAGCCAACAGTGCCCCCACCGTACCACCTCCGACGTTCAAGTTCATTACTGTCAAAGCCAAACTGTCTGCAAGAGCCCGGGATGGGGAGGAAGGGGGGCAGGGACCAGGGACTAGGCAATGTGAAGTTCATCATTCTGGGCTCCCATCTCCCCCAAATTTACAATGAAGGGAAAGGTGGTGGAGAAGAAAGGGGGCATTGGACCAAGATTGGGCAGGGGTCACAAGCTGGTGGCCAGGGGCTCATAGGCCTATTTTTTTTTTTTTTTTTTGGTCCCACGTCCCACCATCCATGCTGCCTCGTGCCCTTCTGGAGTTGCAAGGTTACCCCGCCTGCCTGGCCTGGGAAGCAATTAGTTCAGGGCCCTTGAGATTGTGATCTGTGTTTCCCAGGCCTGTGGGCACCGGAGGGCCCCAATGACTCTGCTTGGTGACTCCTGAATATTGTCACAGCCAGGCCTGGAGTCTGATCCCCAGGAGAAAGAATAAAGAAGAGTGAAGGGACATCTCATGATACTGGAGCCCTAGACCCTGGGAGTCAGAGCTGGGCCCATGTCCAGGCCCTGTCAGGCCTCAGGGCGTGGCCTTGGACAAGCTCTAATCCACCCCCTGGGAGCCTCAGGGTACAGCTGGAAAGGAGTCTGGATGAGTCAGAGGGTTTGTGTGAATCTGGGCAGACTTTTGGGTTGGTTTCGGTGTTAATGGGAATCTAGTTGGACCGTCACACCACCCACACCCAGGCTTCTCCATCAGGCCAGACCCTGGCTTCCTGTTCTTTCTTCCCTCATTGGGGGGTGGAAGGGTGTCTCTAAGCCACACTCTCCCACGACAGGAGCACCATCCTATTGAGAGAGAATGAGGCCCAGGGATATCTAAGAATTCACTTCACCTCTCTCTTGCCCTGCGAGCCCCAAATCTCCAACTTCCCATCTGTAAAATGAGCACGGTGATTGTCCCAGTGGATGGTCAAAGACAGCAAAGCACCATGGGAACATCGGTTATGAAACGGCCAACCCTAACTAAGGCGCCTTGGGAAAGGGATGTTGGGTTTGATATGTCATCAAATTTTTCTAGGGTGAAGTTAGACTAAGGTAAAAAAAAAAAAAAAAGTTCATAAAATCCACCATGTCCTTTTCAGAAAGCCAGAGCTAGACCGTGGAGCTGAAGGCCCACAGAGGAGCGCGCAGGCCTCTTGCCACCAAGCTCTGGTGAAAGCTCTGGCCTTGTGTTTTCCATTCAGAATCCTCTGTCAGTGACTGTGTCCTTTGGAACCCTCCTCTCCCAGCTCCCGGGCAGCTCCGCAGAGCCGGGGGAACTCAGCGGGGGAGAGCAGCGATGAGTGTAAGAACATGTGTGCATCGTGTGCTCTTGTGCTTCTGCCCGGCAGCCCCATCATCAAGGGGCTGTCTAGTAAGTACAATGCATCTGAGGACCAGCAGAGCCTCAGGGGAGAGAGGAAAGGCGTGGAGGGAGCGCACCATAGGGCTGAGAAGAACAGGACGGGTAGAGGGGTGCTGGTGGGGCCAGGTGGGCTTTGCGGAGGAAGGATGGCTGTGCCTTAGGCAGCCAGTTCTGGGAAGGCTGACCTCCTACCAATAGCCTGAGACCACAGGAGAGACCAGGATCTAAAGGTGCAAGAGTCCAAGAGGTCTGTGCAGCAGACTCCTGGCCCCACCACTTCCTGATATACTTTCTTCTACCTTGCCTGGCAGGTGGAGGCTGCAACTGTTTCAACCAGCAGATTCCAGGGGAGAGGGTGTGCCTGCAGTGAGCTCATGGGCTCCACCTCCATCCTGGGAGACTAGCTTCCGCAGCAGTTCTAACAGCCCTGAGACACTCCGTGTGGGGTAGTGGGCTGAGCGCCATCTCCTGCCCTCACCATCAACTTCCCTCCCCAGGGATGGGAGGACCACCATGTGCCAGGGTTCAGGGGCCAAGTCCCAGCCCGCCTCTGCCAGTCACTGCCTGGGGACGGCACTTTGTTGAGCCTCAGTTTCTTATCTGTCCCACCACCTTGCAGGGATATTGGGGGCCAAAACGCCTGGTAGTGGCCCAAGGAGGTCTGCTCTCTCTCCCTGCATGTCCCGGGCTTCCCCCAGTTGGGCCTCAGTTTCCCTTGAGGGGAGTTGGACTAGGTCTTCCTCAAGACTGATTTCCACCCCTCTGGGTGTTCTTATTTCCCACGTGGTCTGAATATTAGTGGGACTCAGGTGCCCACCTCTGTCTGCTTTCTCAGCAGCGGAGGGCCTGTCCCAACGCCCTGTGAGAGAAGAAGTTAGGAGAGAGCTGTCAGATGACCCTGCAGTCCCAAGGCAGCCGGGGCTCAGAGAGGTGAAGGGTCTTGTCAGAGGTGCCACAGCTAGGCAGAGGTACGGGCAGGACAAGACCTCCCAGGGCCATCACCTCAAGTGTGGGCTTTCTCTGCCCCAGCTCTCTGCCAACCTGGTGTCATGCAGACATCGGGGACCCTGTCACATGTAATGGCAAAGTCCACTGTCATTGCTATAATTCAGCCCAGATTTGGATAGAACTTCCACCTGGCTGTTCTGAGTTGGCAAGAGAGACTATGCAAGGAATTGAGGCCCTAGGCAAAGATATGGTGGTTCCTGGCAACCCCACCTCAAAACCATTTCCAATTCACCCACCAGTTCCTCACTGCCTGTCCTGTCCCTCTCTCAGGAGGCCTTCCTCTGTCTCCCAAAACCCTCCCAACTGGCTTTTACTCACCACTCCAGCCCACAGTGAGTTCTACAAGGCCCCCTCCAAGCTCCTGTAGCCCTTGGCCATGGCCCTGACCATGATGGCCCCTCATGTCAACAGGCAGATACCCACTATTTGAAGTTGGGCATCTGCCCCACCTGGCACCTCCATTCCCAGCGGCATGCGAGGCTCCACCAGGATCAGAGAGCTGCTCAGGAAGTCCTGGAGATGCTGCAGGTGCGTGTGGTCTTCAGTGCAGGCAAAGTCCTTTTTGTTAACCACTGTCTACATGGCAGAACAGAATCCACTCACGGGGGTCCTGGAGGGTGAGGGCAGTGTCCGTGGTGGGTGTCCAAAGTGATCGAGCCTGGGAATGCCTCCGAAAACACATCCCAGTTCAGGTCAGCGGTTCCAGGGGCTGGCGGGTCAGGAGGACGTCAGGCCCCGCCTTGGACCATGACCTTCTGGGTCCCATCCAGCCGTAATGTTCCAAGTCCACAATGCAATCAGCACCTGGGACATCTTACTTTAGAACAGTGGTTGGCGGTTCTTTGAGTCATTTGATATATGGAAAAGAGCTGTTTGCACTGCATTGGGCCCAGGGAAATGGAGGCAGGAAGCCAGGGTATCTCCCCAAAGTGTTTCTCTTGGGGAAAAGTCTCAGCGGGGTGGGGGTGGGGGGGTGGGCTTGGAGCATAACCAGGTTAGTGAGACACCTAGTCAAGACGCTAAAGAAGTAGCAACGAGCAGGAGGCCGGGGCCCGAGTTGGGCATCCTCAGTCCCATGGACAGCACCCCACTGCGGGGGGTGGAGGGGTGGGGGGGGGCACCGGGGCAGAGGGGATGCTCTGCCCTCAGGTCTGTGATGCGCTGGGAGTGCTGAATGCATAAAGGCTGGCAGTCTGCTCCGTTGGACCTTTAGGCCCACGAGAGAAGCAAGAAGGTATTTACACAGGTGCTGTTGAAATGACCAAAGCAAGCTCTTCTTCCCAGGCCTGGGCCTGAAGACGGGCAGATGGTCAGACAGCCGGGGGACTGGCAGGCGGGGCTGGGGCTGCAGTGACCGGCGGCACAGTCTGTTGGTTTGTGGAGACCCCGTCACCGCTGGGAGAAGCTCATCGATTGACTCTTAGAAATGGACAGGTGTCCAGAAGTCCAGCGGCCGTACCATAGAACCCCAGAGTCCCTGACAGGAAAAGGGGGGCCAGAGTTCCAAGTGAGGGGGGAGGGTGCTGGGGGACGCTCTCGTCGGCCCCTCCGGCTGTCTTGGAAGGGGCTGGGAGGCTCTCGCCCTCAGTGATATGTGTCATAAGTGCTGGCGTCGGCCTGGCTCCGAGGGTCAGTGACGGTCGTAGGCAGTGGCGGCGGCAGGTGGGGCAGCTCCTCGGGCAGCGGCGCTGTAATAGTAGGGGGAGCCTGGAAGAGAGAGAAGACGGCATGGGGGTTGGAGGGCGACGTTGTGCCTGCAGCCCCATACCTAAGGCAAATGCTCCCAGGAAGGAAGGGGCTCGGAGCTCTGAGCAAAGAACTCTGGGGAACGCATGGTTATTCTGGCAGGGCCAGGCTTCCTGGGGGAAGCGGGTCAGGCTGGGCTTGGGGGACGGGATGAGAAGACTTGGATGTGGGGAGACTGGGTGTGTGAGTACGTGGAGCAGAGCGGGTAGCAGCCTGCCTCCTGGGACCCACAGACAGGGCTCCTCCCACCTCTCTGGGCAGCTTTATTTGACTACATGCTTTGGTTGCGGCCTCCAGGAGCCCGTTTTGTGTTCAAACTCCTTCCCAGGGATGAAAGAGCACCAGGGGTTCTGGGAGACCAGCAGAGTCTTAGGACCACTGAGGTTAGAGATGCTAGGCCATTCTCCTTCTACAGGTAGGGAAACTGAGGCTCAACAAACCAAATTCATGTGCCCAAAGCCACAGAGCCTCTCAGTGCCAGAGCCCGGCCTGGAACGCAGGTGTCTGCCCCTGGCTCGGGACTGCTGCCCCACCACGCAGCTCACGGCCTGCTCCCCCTGCGCTGGAGGATGTGTTTGTCCAGGGGACGGCAGCGGGGGCCCTGTGAGCCGCCCTGGACCACGTGTCTGGTGGGGTGGGAACGGTAAGCTTCTTCATTCCCCAGGGGAGGTGACAGGTATGGATTCTGAAATCTCACCCAAACCCAAACCAATCCTGGCAATTCTCCCCGACAGCATGACGGCACCAATGCCTGGGGATTGCCAGCCAGGCTCCGCCACTCTTGGCTGAGTGACCTTGAACAAGTGGCTTCACTCCTCTGAGCCTCAGTTGCCTCGTCTGTAAAACCGGTTCATGATAGTGCTGCCTGAGGGCACCCTGACATAAGGATATAAAAGTGCTCTTCTAAGCCCTTTATATGCATGAACTCTTTACTTTCCACAACAAGTCTATCAGGTAGGAACTGGTAGTGTCCCAGGCAGCAGAGGAGGAAACTGAGGGGCAGAGAGAGTAAGCAGCTTGCCCAAGGCCACACAGCTCGTGGCACTTTAGCACGTGCCACCGCACCTCCAAGCCCAGCCCGGATGAGCAGATACCCCACCCGCTCACTGGGCCCCAGGAAGGCAGCAGTGACAGGGGCGCCTTGCTGAGCTGTTCCCCACGAAGGCAAGGCCGCCAACCCTGTGCCCGCGTATTCCCGGAGATGGAGAATGCTGCTTCCTCCGTCACCTCCCTGGTCAGAGCCCTCGCTCAGAGACAGCTGTCAGCCTCCCCTGCTCTCTCATCTTCTCTCCTCTGTGGGCGGGGGGCTGTTAGGACATGCGTGCTGTCCCTGCAGGCCTGGGCACGGCCCAGGAGCAGGAAAACCGCAGGGGCTGCCCCCACCAACGGACCTCGGGGGACAAGAAATGGAAGTAAGCCTGCGCAGAGGACCCTGGCTCAGCCCTCTGAGCCCCCCACCCACCTGCCACCTCTCGCCCTCGGCTCTGACTCACTCCCCTCTCAAAGCCTAACCTCTTGGCTGCGCTGTCCAGTGGCCGCAGCTTGAGGGTGCCACGGCAAGATCAAAATCGCTTGCCTTTACCGTGAGAGATGAAAACATCACCTCACAAAGCACTCTTGTCTTCCTGGTGCCCATTAGACCGTCATCTAAAATAAACTTGTCCTTCCTCTTGTCATTTTTCCTCTCTAATTCACATCATCATCAATTTACTTCGTGACACAGTCATTCCCGGCTCCCACGCACGCTCTAATCCCTTTAAAGCGGCCACAGGCACTCCCATTCTAATCCTAATCGACCACTGCTGCCTTGCTTCCCACCTCCTGCCCCATCTGCCCCCCGCCACCCCCTTCGCCTCCCCCCACCCCCGACTAGACCTAGTCCGCTCGCTCGGGGCCCCATGATGCTGGGCGGGCAGCTCCTGGGGAGGAGGCCCAGCGGGAGGGGAGTTCTCCTGAGAAGTGCAGCTTCATTGGGTGGCACTGCTCATCCTCACTCTGCGGGTGTTTCTATGGAGGAGGCTTCAACCCGGCCAGCCGAGGGTGGGAGGTGCGTGAGGGCGTGAGCACCAGGAGTGTGTACGTGGAGGGTCTCACCTGTTTCCACCGCTTCTACCGATCTAGCCGGAGCCTCAGAGCAGGGTCCCACACCCTGCACCCTCCCCAGACTGCAGACATCGGGCTACTTCCCCTGCTCCGTGGGACTCTTCCAGATGAGCCTGGAGACACCGTGGGAAAGCCAGGCTGGCGGGTGTGACGGGCCTGGGACTTCTGTGCCAGACTACGGTAGAGTGAGCCTGGCAGCCCGCTCATCTTCAAGATAGTGAGCCCCCAGAAAGCAGGGTTTTTAGCTCATTTTTGAATAAAGCTGCTGGTGTGACTATCCTCATTTCACACCGAGGCCCCGATGGCTTGGTGACCTGGCCATGATGCCCCAGGTTATAGACTTGGGCAGCACAGGGACCATTTCTCATGTTTCTAACTGCCCAGCACGGTTTAAACTGTTTCTGTTTTGCCCGTAGCATGAGGCCCGCCTCTTTGGGTTGGAAGTCAGAACTCACCCTCCCAGCCTCCCTTGCTGCTAGCACACAGGTGTGTCACCTGTCAGACAGGCTCTCTCGCCTGTGACCTGGATTGGGCAGGAGCAACTGGAGGAAACGGGCTGAGAGACTCTAAGCTGGGAGTGGGTGGCAGAGGCTCCGGGCTCCGGGCTCCCGGCAGTTGGCAGGACAGAGCTCTCAGGCACCCTGGCTGAGCAGCAGCGCAGAGCGGGCAGCTTGGGGTGCCAACTGGCAGCAGCAGGAGTGCGGACGCTAGAGCAGCCCTGGTGGTGTGGGTAGGTGTTTTCCCTGGCTGTGCGTCCCACGCCTGTGTCATGGGTCCTCCCCAGGGTTCCGGGAGCCCCCCAAATCCCTTAGCAGATTTGTTTTTTGCTTAAACCAGCCAAAGTGGCTTCTGTTGTTTGCAACCGAAAGCCTGACGGGTAAATACAATAAGCTGGTTTTCAAAAAATAGGCCAGAGCTGTTCTCATCACAGTCAGGGTCTGAGTGTTTAGGATTCTCAAGGCTCCTCCGTGTGGAGCGATGAGGCCTCTCGCCCTGGCTGTGGTCCTGTTTAGACTGAACGGGTCAGGGAGAGGACCACGTCACACACGGGGTATGAATGAGTCAGGGTGACTGAGCTTGGGTCCGCATCCTGCCATCTGCTTGCTGTGTGACCTCCGCCGTACTCACCGAGCAGCCCCGGGTTGGGGAACCTCCAGGAGTCGTTGTAGGAGGGGTACTGAGGGTGGCTGTAGGGGCTCCCGGAAAACTCACTCCCTGCATGAGATGGGTGGGAGAGAAACAGGAAGCAAACGTCAAAGCAAGCTCGGAAAATGCCAACGGCATCTGCCTCTGACGTAAGTTGCAGGTACTTTCATAACCAACCAAGTCCAGTGCAGTGCACACCCTTTTTAAGTGGACAGTGGTCATTGGCATCATCTAGATTCCCCCTTTTCTATTAGTGGAAGGGAATACCAGCTCTCACATGTGTGCCGTGAAACTGCCCGTGCCAGGGGGTCCCTGAGGGGACTGGCCCACTTTGCAGGGGAGGAGGCTGATGCCGAGGTTCTCTCACAAAACGGCCTCAGCACACCCGCCACGTCCTAAGCCTGGTCCTCAGCCGCTCCGGGACCCCCGTGTGGGTTTAGTTCCACTTCCCACGTGTTTCCCGCGTGGCTCTGCACTGCGAAGGCAAAGGTAACCTCCAGTCTCGTCTGGCCTTGCGAGCTGAGAATCCAGAGGGCTGCACCCGGCCTCAGCCATCGGGGAAGACGAGGCGTGACGTCAAGCCGCCCGCCGGGAGGAGGCCGAGGGCACTTTGCTGAGACGGAGAGACAAGCCGGAGTCTAGGGGAGCGCAGAAGAGGCAGTGGGTGGCCTCTGGGCACGGGGTCGGGGCAGCTGTTTGCTGCTCTGGGCACGCTCCGGCAGGTGGACACCATGGGCAGTGTGAGGAGGCAGGTGGGCCTTGAGGGTGTTCCTCTCGCCCAGCTGCCCACGGGGCAGTGACCTTGTGTCTGCAGCCCCAGGAGAGCCTCCTTACCGCCAGGCGTCACGAGGAGGGGAGTGCGAAACTCCTTCCCTTACAACCTTGCTCCCGGGGAGGGGGGGGCGGGGGGGGGAGGGGAGGTGGGTTTGAGCCTTACTCATTGCAGAGTCCCCCAGTGCCTGGCCCACGTAGTGTCGGAAGCTGGCTGCTGAGTGGCCTTTTATGCCACTGGTTACAGAGCACGTGGGCCCTTCCCTGGCAGTGGTGACAGGAGTTACACTGCCCACGGGACCACCCTCAGCCCAAACAAGCTCCCACGGATTCTTCTTAAGGGTGCCAACGAGCCAAAGGGCAGGAGCCCTCAGCAGGGACCAGCCAGATGTCAGAGCGGGAGCACTGCTCTGCCCCTGGCAGCCGAGGCCCAAATGCAGGGCCCGCGGGACCTGGTCAGGTGCGGCCAGAACAATAAAGCAGGCCTGGGGGGCCCGCTGCTCCCACCCGAGCCCAGCCGGCTTCCTCTCCACCTCCCCGCTTCCACAGGCAACCACAGGCATGCGCGCACACAGACACACACACACACACACACACACACACACACGCACGCACACACCACGTGCACGCCTCCCCAGACCTCTCTGGGGGCCACTCCCAGCCTGACAGGCTGAGCCTTCCAATTCTCTGTTTTTTATGCCTCAGTGGTCAGGGTGTCAGGTTCCGGCGTACTGAGGGAGAGCATGGTGACAGTGCCGGGCCGCAGCCGCCCAGCCTCGGCATATCCATCAGCGCCACAGCGCCTCCCCCTCCTCCTCCTCGGGGGCCTGGAGGGGGAGCAGAGAGACCGAGCAGCCTGGAGAAGGGGGACCACTGCCCTCTCCTCCAGGCTCCGGGCGCCCCTGAAGCTGCCCCATCAGAGGCACTTCCTGACAGCGCCGCACCTGGGCCCAGGGCACCGACCACACGGCACAGGCCAGCCCTCCATCTTCATCGGGCAGCATCGCGCCCGTCTGCCAGGCCCACCGACCCACCACCCCTTTACCCTCGAGGAGCTGGAGACAGGGGCCCCTAGAGGTGCAGCTGACCCAAGACAACGATCACACCATAAACACCTTCTCTGATGACTGCCCCGCTCAGAGAACACCCTGGGCCCTTCACCTCTTCCCACCGAGTCACCTGCGCTGCGGACTAAACCCTCCTCCTCCCGCCCTGACATCCAGTAAAACCTGCTGTCCACCGCGCGCCTTGCACAGCCGGGTTGGCGTTTTCCGCACATGAAAGTCGAGGGGAGAGGCCAAGCGCCACGTTGGGTGGTCAGTGGGGCTGAGATGAAAGAATGTCCAAGAGCAGCACAGGCCAGAGCCCAGGGATTCCGTGGCGTCAGGCACCATGAGGCAGAGGCGAGCAGCCAGTGAGCCAGTTCCCCTGGAAGCGTCCCAGAAACCCTGGCGGGACATGGGACTCGCCCCCGAGGCCCGAGTGAGGGTTTGAGTCAAGCACATCTTGTTGTCCAGGTGCCAGGAGAGCCAGCCCACGTTGTTGGTACCTTTGCCCTGAGTAAAGGGGGGTGGGTCGGAGGGGCACGGAGTGAGGGTAAGGGGGGGGGTCGGAGGGGCACGGAGTGAGGGTAAGGGGGGTGGGTCGGAGGGGCACGGAGTGAGGGTAAGGGGGGTGGGTCGGAAGGGCACGGAGTGAGGGTAAGGGGGGGTGGGTCGGAGGGGAACAGAGTGAGGGTAAGGGGGGGTGGGTCGGAGGGGCACGGAGTGAGGGTAAGGGGGGGTGGGTCTGGGGGAGGCACGGAGTGAGGGTAAGGGGGGTGGGTCGGAGGGGCACGGAGTGAGGGTAAGGGGGGGTGGGTCTGGGGGAGGCACGGAGTGAGGGTAAGGGGGGGTGGGTCGGAGGGGAACAGAGTGAGGGTAAGGGGGGGGTCGGAGGGGCACGGAGTGAGGGTAAGGGGGGGTGGGTCTGGGGGAGGCACGGAGTGAGGGTAAGGGGGGTGGGTCGGAGGGGCACGGAGTGAGGGTAAGGGGGGGTGGGTCGGAGGGGAACAGAGTGAGGGTAAGGGGGGTGGGTCGGAGGGGAACAGAGTGAGGGTAAGGGGGGTGGGTCGGAGGGGAACAGAGTGAGGGTAAGGGGGGTGGGTCGGAGGGGAACAGAGTGAGGGTAAGGGGGGTGGGTCGGAGGGGAACAGAGTGAGGGTAAGGGGGGTGGGTCGGAGGGGAACAGAGTGAGGGTAAGGGGGGTGGGTCGGAGGGGCACTGCATGAGTAAAAGCAGGAGGTGGGACTAGGCAGATGGTACCGGATGGAACCCCAGGCCACTTGGGACTTACTCCCCGTCTTCAGCTGCCTCCATAGGGCCCAGAACAGAGGGTTGGTCCCCTCTCAGGCTCATGGCCAGGATCACACCCACAGGTGTGCTCTAGCCCCCACTCCTGCCCACAGCTGCCTACCCTGCAGGAGACGACAGAAAATGGCTCCAAACAGAGACGAGCTGGTTGTAAAAGCCACGCCCCGGCCGGTGTGGCTCAGTTGTTTGAGCATCGACCCTGCACCAAAAGGTCACTGTTTCAATTCCCAGTCCAGGCACATGCCCAGGTTTCGGGGGTGGGAGGGTGGGGGGAAAGGGAGGTGGGGGGGAGACGGATGCAATGATCTCTCTCTCCCTTCCTCTTTCTCAAAAATCAATAAAAACACATAAAAAACTCGACGAGGTAACTAGAAAGGACTGATTACAATGAAAGCTGATAGGGGCCACGAAGGAGGCACTTGAGGTAGCTGTCCTGGAGGACACGGGGCAGGAAAGTCATCAGAGTCAGAGATGTTCCCGGTTTCCCCTTCACTAAGGACTCAGAGATGGCAAGAAAGCCGAAGATTCCTAAAACCCTCCGAAGCGACAGGTAAACCGGCACAGTGTAGCTCTTAATTAACCCAAAACGACACCTGCCAGATGATGGGGATTTGCAGAGCACGCCGGGGGCCGACCCCACCTGCAGATGGTGGGCGCCCACCTCTGCTCGAGACCTTGCCCGGCTGTAATTAACATACAGAAAGTCTTTCAAAGTGACTTCACAGCCAAGTCCTCTTTCTGAAGGGTGGAAACTGGGCTTTGAGAGAAACTGTTTGCAAAGAAGGAGGAGGAAAAGATTTGAAAAGGACCATGAGATCTCTCCAGCTCCTCCCGTGGCTTTGTAGAACTGCGTGATGTGCCGTGGCTCGGGGTCCGTGGGTATCCAGTGCGCTGCCATCTATGGCTGCAGGGACCATCGTGCCCACGCCGGCAGAGCCAGCCTTTCAAATATGAATGTTGTATACATATTATGTATAATAGTGTATATATGCTACTACATTATGTGTATATATAATAATTTGTATCACACATGCATATACTTGCATACCCTTGTATACAGGGCGGGGCAAAAGTAGGTTTACAGTTGTTCAGATGGAGAATAACACCAGAATTAATAAATAATGATACAAGAATCAACTGTTTCACATACAACTGTAAACCTACTTTTGCCCCGCCCTGTATATGGATATGCGTACACCACACACACACACACACACACACACACCCTGGACTCTGGGGGTCTGTGAAAGCTCTCTGAGTGACCTTGATCAAGTCCCTTCTCACCGAGCCTCAGTTTCCCCATCTGTAAAAGCGGTGTATATGGGAGAGATTTAAATAATTGACCTCAAAGTGCTTTCAGCGCTAAGATTCTCCCCTGTTCTGTCTGCACTGCACCCAGCCCGTGCCCAGCCCCTTGGAGGCCAAGGCTCCCCAACCTCCCTGTCTCCACGGCGAGGCCTTCCAGGCTCCCCGCAGGGAACGTAGAACCAGAGCGAGCCCAGGAAAGGTCAGGCCTGTCAGCGCGGCTGCCCGCACACAGCATCGATCCGTTCCTGGGAAAAACCTCTTCTCCCACCAGCTCGGGCCAGCCTCGAAGGCCTTCAGAAAAACACAGGGAAGAGAAAAACCGCGAGAGAGGGCGAGAGTGAGGGGAGAATGCGGAGTGTCTCGTGCCTGTCTCTCTGGGAGAGCCGCGGACTTTGCAGTTGGACGGGGGTGCTGGGCGGCCACAGCGAGACGCGGCTGGAGACCAGGCTGAGCCCAGCTCTGCTCTGACCAGCCATGGGGCGGCGGGGGTGACGGTTCTGGGCCTCAATGTGGTCCTCTGGCGAGCGGAGGCTGTTGTGCCTTCAGCCCACTTCCTGCTGCCTGCACTACAAAGACCTGAACGCAAGGACCCGTCAGGGAACTCAGGGAAACCACCTCACTGTCATCGTACGGCACCCTGCCACACATCCGGCTTGAGGACCAAGCCTGTGAGTACTGCCTGAAGCCCCGTGGTGGCATTCAAGGCCTTGCAGGGCCTGGTTCCCAAGGAGCTTCCCAGCCATGCTGCCCAGGGCCCCTCATCACCCTGCCTGAAAGCCCTGCTCCAGGCGTTCCTCTCATGTTCCACAGGCCCATCTCCACCCGCGCGCGCGCGCTGCTTCCTTCATCTGAAATGCCGCCTTCCTCCCCTGCCTCATGTCTGATTCCCTGGCTTGTCAGGACCCAGCTCCGATACCGCCTCCTCCAGGAAGCCTTTCTGGATTGATTTTTCCAGCTGAGAAAGAGCATTCTCTCACTCCCCCGAGCCCAAGCCCTCGTCCACCCCTGCCCAGACTCAGGTGGTTGTGACTCCCCTCCTTCCCCTTTTGGTGAGTCTGTGGGAGGAACCAGGACTGATCACGTGTGCCTGACAGGTGCCAGCAGCCCCTGGGCTCCCAGCACAGGGCCCTGCCACAGCACAAGTGCCGGCTGAGTGAGCGCTGCCTGTGCCGACAGGTGCTCCTTGAGCCGGCCCCGCTCATTGTCAGACGGAGACAGGTGCGAGAAAGTAGTCGTGGAACCCTGGTCCTGGATCTTTGAAAGATGCGTGAGACAGTGAGAAGAGAAAGGCAGCAAAACACGCAGGAAAGAGAAGTGGGCTGTGTTCCCTGCAGAGCCCCGGGCGCTGGCCCCACAGCTGGAAAGGGACCCTGAATGGTGCTCAGCTCAGGGGCTAGGGCCTCCTGTAACATAACAGCAGCAGCAAGGTCCGCTCACTCCGAAAGAGCAAAGAGGCTATTTTGTTTTGTGCTGTTTTGTTTTTTAAAGCAAACACCACTGATAATTGGAGCTCAAAGGGAGTAGGTCCAGACTGCATTTAATGGGGCTGCCGCTGGGCTGAAACCCTGGGAAGGCTTCTCCTAGGACTCACTTGGCCACGGGAAGACGCTCAGTCCAGAAACCTGAAGACTTTCTCCGAGTGGCCAGAGTGTGGCCAGAGTCCGCCAGCCTGCAGTCTCAGCTGCCAGGCGGCAGGTCCCAAGACTTCCATTGGGGTAGCACTGAACTGTATTCCCAAGAACATTCAACTCCCACATCTGTGATGGGTGTCTAATCAACTCACCTACTCCATGCAGAGCTCGGTGCTAGCCCCTCCCCTTCCCCCGCCCAGGCCTCAGGAAACTCCCTGCATCTACGGGGATTTTTAGAGCCAGAGCTAGACATTCGGTAGCAGCAAAGGGCAAGGCAGATGTATGAACAGGGCCAAAGTTACAACTTGTCCTGGCTGGGGTATCCAGGAAGGCTTCTTGTAGGAAGTGGCTGTGATCTGGGCCTTGAAGGACATTGAAGCTGTATCCTTTAGCGGGTTACCGCACTCCGTCCCTATGCACCTTTCACCGGTCTCAGCCGCATTCTGAGAAGCCAAAGTGCACTGTCCCTGTCCCCATGGAAAGGGGCCCGGGGGCGAGGCCAGTCTCCGGCTCCTCAAGAACAGGAGGCAGTTCAGCAGGACACAATGTGCCCTAGAATAGAACAAGCCACTGAGGCCTGACTCTCCTCTCTTCCAACTCCCCGGCATGGCAACTGCTAATGTAGGACACTGGCTGATAACGCCCCACAGCTCTGAGCCACATCATGATTTTATAAGTAATTGTGAAAAGGTTGACAGTCCACACAGGTACCGAGAGCGGCAGTGGCTGCCACTCTGTGCTGATCACGGAGGTGATAGAAGACTGTAGGCCAGTCCTCGTCACAGCCCCTCCGCCATTTAGCTGAGTGACCTTGAGACTTCACTTTACCTCTCTGAACCTGAGTTGCTGTTTGCAGTGTGGCAGGTCAGCACTCACAGGACTAGGTAATATCAACGATATTCCAAAGTCTTGTGTGAATCAAAACGTGTGAGGGACTGACTGATGCTTAACTCAGTCCTTGGCACACAGCACCTGCTCTGTGTGACTGTTGGAAAAAGCAGATGCACTGGGCTTGTTGCTTCTTTTTTTAAATCCTCACCTGAGGACATGCTTATTGATTTTAGAGAGAAGGGAAGGGGGAGGGGGGGAGAGAGAAACATCAATCAGTTGCCTCCCACACACACCCCAACGGGGGATCGAACCTGCAGCCTTCCAGTGCATGGATTGAGACCCCAACCAACCGAGCCACACCAGACAGGGCTGGGGTGTTTGTTAATGAAAATGATTTCCTTTTCCCCCCACATTTCAACAAGTGCTCCAAATTCTTGATTGTAGGGAAAGTCTTGAACTATCTGTCTCTGCAACTGTGATCGCGAGCGTGTCCCGTTCGGGTTCACTTAGCCGGGACCCTGGCGGGGTGGGAAGCAGACAAGATGGGTTTCCAATCTTTTTGCCACTAGGAATACTTTTTCTCCCTCACTCCTGCCCAAGCGACCCTTTGCTCGCTTAAATGAGACCAACCCGCTGCCCCTGTAGAGTGTTCTATGAGGCCTTTTGTGGGCAAATGGACAATTCCCACCTGGCTGCCTAGAAAGCTGAAACAAGCCCCCAGCTCCCATTACCAGCTCCCGCTTAAAACACGGCCCCAGCCCCCGCCAGCTCTGAGGCCCTCCAACCTCCCGCACGCTCCCAGAGCCTCAGGGCCTCCTCCCAGCCCCATGTCAGCTCAAAGCTGAGTTACTTTTCTGTGGCCTAGACCTTGGCCTGTCCCTCAGAGCAGCCAGGGGTCCTCCTCTGAAGAAATCGCCTCCCCCTGGCTGGGCCCGGCTCGGCAAGGAGTCCGGAGCGTCCCCGCCGCTGACTAATGAAAGGAAGGTGATGGTGTCATACCTTGCTGGGAAGTCACGGTGCTAGTCCCGACCTGTGCCGCCTGCCATCAAATTTTAATGCTGCTGCTGACATGTTTATGGAATGCCTCACCCAGTGTTTGTGAGGAGACCAGACAAGATTTACCTCCACAATTACCACCTCGAAGCGCGGGCTTTGCTGTGCACTGGGAGCTCAGCAGCACAGAGGCCCTGAGCCCCAGTGCGCCCCCAGGAACACACTCCATCCCACACACCTCCAGCCCCGACGCACAGGGCTTGGGGGAGGCGGAGATGAATCAGACACGGTCCCTGCCCACCAAGAGCCCGCAGTCTGCGGGAGGGGACAACACACACATAAATTACTCAGATCCCCGGCGGCTGGGGGCCAGACCGAGGATACAGGTAGGAGAGGCAGCCTGGGCAGAGGAGGGTTGGGAAGTTATTTCTCTATCAACGTCAGGGTCCAGAACGAGGCCAAAGAGGTTGCTCTGCTGGGCCATCTGGCAGCTCCTGCTCTGCTGCCCGCTCCAAGGGCTCCCCCCTCCCTGCTGCTGGCCTCAGGGTCTCAGCAGCCCCCTCTCCTTCAGGACCTGCACCCCCTTTAGTCCTTGGGGTGCCCTCTCCTGAGGCTGCCTTGGAGGAGATGCAGCCTCCCAGCTCCTCACCTTTCCTCACCAGGTCAACAGCCCCTTTCTCTTTAGGTTGTGCTGTTCTCCCACAGCGGAGCGGCCCAGAGGGTGCGAGTCACATGCCGTGACCCAGGCCGGCGGTTCTCAAACCTTGCTGCCCATTAGGATCATCTGAGGAGCTTAAGAAACCCAGGAGACCAGGCCACCCCTCTGTGAACCAAAAAGTGTGGGGACTATTCGATGCTCAACTCAGTCCTTGGCACACGGCACAAGGTCTGTGTGACGGCTGAAAATGCACTGGGGCTCACTGCTTTTTAAATCCTCACCTGAGGACATGCTTATGGATTTTAGAGGAAGGGGAAGGGAGACACACAGAGAGAAACATTGATCAGTTGCCTCCCACACACACCCGGACGAGGGATGGAAACTGCAACCTTTCGGTGCACGGATTGACGCCCAACGAACTGAGCCACACCAGGCAGGGCTGGGGCTTGTTTTTTCATTAAAAAACGAGTAAAATCAGCATCTCTGGCTGGGGTCAGGGATGAGTATCTGTCCAAACTTCTGAGCTGCCCATTGCTCAGCAAGCTCGAAAAGGCACATGTTCTGTGGAGGGAGCCGAGTCAGGCCACCCCTCAGGCCAGTTCTCACAACTGCCAAGGCTGAACCCAGAGGCAGGGGCCCCGGTGAAGTCCCACCTGCACCACAAAGCGATGGGAACAAGGCCCTTCCCCAGTCCAGGCCTCAGTTTCCCCATGAGAGCAGTGAGTAGGTCAGCCCTGACGTTGGCTATGTTGATGGAGATCTCTCCTTCCCTAAAGCGAACTTCCATCTGTGTTCTCTGGGACCGGCCCACAGATCTGGCTGAGAGGTGGCTTTGTGGGGAGGGACCTGGGAGGAGAGGGGGTGTGATATTGGGGGGCCAAGGAGGGAAGAGTGGAGAAGCCTCCTAGAGGAGCAAAAGCAGGGCGAGGTGGGAGAGCCCACAGGAGTGCTGGGGAGACCCGGTGTGTGTCTATCCCCATGCAAGGCACACGGCCGTCAGTACTTCATCCACCTACTCATTTCCCAAGATATTCACTGAGTACCAGGCATTGTTGCAGACACTGAGGATACAGCTGTGCACAAACCAGATAAGGTTCCTGCCCTCAGAGAGCTTATATTTTAATGGTATAGACAACAAACAAGACAAATAAATAAAAATAAAGCATACAGTGTGTGGTAAGGAGAAAACATAAAGCAGTAACATTTCAGGTAGAGTGACTAGGGATGGCTTCACTGAAAAGGTGAATTTTGAATACAGCGATGAAGGGAGTGAGAGGTAGTATGTGAGTATCTTTAAGAAGAGCACTCTAAACAGAGGGAACAGCATGTGCAAAGGCCCTGAGGCAGGAGTGTGGGTGGTGTGTTGGAGGAGCGAGGAGGTGAATGAGGCGGTCTATTGGCTGGAGAGAGTGAGGGGTGAAGAGGTAGAAGATTAGGTCGAGGAGAGGAGTATAAAGGCAGAGATCATGTAAGGACTTTGGCCTCTACTCTGAATGAGCAAAGAGGGACATGACCTGACTCAGATTTTAACAGGCTCACTCTGGCTGCTATGCTGAGAATGTACTAAAAGGGACAAGCGTGGTAGTCGGGAGACCAGTAAGGAAGCTGCTGCAAATATTTATTGAAAGACTGACCCACACACAGAGTGAGCACCTCTGGCCATTGGAGCCTAATGCCTGGAGGCTGGGAAGGGCCAGCTGTGTGGTCTTGCAGCAGATGGTCTGCCGGCCAAAGCCAAGGACGCTCACGGAGTGAGGCCAGATGGGGGCTGTTGGGTGGAGGGGAAAGTACCTTGGGTTCTAGTCCTGGCTCTGCATGGCCTTGGGACATGCACTTCTTCTCCCTGAGCCTGTAACAGAAGTGAACACCAAGGTGCCTACTAGGTTGTGGTGAGGATTCCATGACAGCATGGCTGTACCAACTGTGTGTAAACTGAGAAGGGGTGTGGCAGCAGGAAGTGGTCCCGTCAGGTCCTGCCACACACCAGGATCGCCGGAGGGTGATGCATCCCATCTCTCCACTAGGGGGAGCCAGGGCGATTCTTCCTGGAGGAGAAATGCAGTTTGCAGGCCCCAGTCGGGCCTCATCCAGGGAATGTCAGAGTCCCCTGCACGGCCCTCTGGGGTGGGAATGGATGTGTCCCTGAGCTGTCCTCCGAGTGTCTGCCTGGATCCTGTGTTGGCAGGACCTGCTCTCCGAGAGACGCTCTGACAGCAGCTGCTGAGAGGTTGGTACGTGGGGACCTGAAGTTCCACCAGGCTCATGCCAGGGTCCCAACAAGCAAACCGAAGGGCAGGTGAGAAGAAAAAGCACACGGAAATGAAGTTACCCCTGGCTCAAGGCCTTTGGTCTGAAGCAGGCAGGCTGGATGGCTTTTAGTTCATTCCTGCACGTGTGTGTGTCTCTGTGTGTGTGTGTGTGTCTGTCTATGTCTGTGTGTGAATGTGTGTGTGTGTGAATGTGTGTCTGTCTATGTCTGTGTGTGAATGTGTGTGTCTGTCTATGTCTGTGTGTGAATGTGTGTGTGTGTGAATGTGTGTCTGTCTATGTCTGTGTGTGAATGTGTGTGTGTGTGAATGTGTGTCTGTCTATGTCTGTGTGTGAATGTGTCTGTCTGTCTATGTCTGTGTATGTGTGTGTGTGTGTGTGTCTGTCTGTCTATGTCTGTGTGTGAATGTGTGTGTGTGTGTGAATGTGTATCTGTCTATGTCTGTGTGTGAATGTGTGTCTGTCTATGTTTGTGTATGTGTGTGTGTGTCTGTCTGTGTGTGTCTGTCTATGTCTGTGTGTGAATGTGTGTGTGTGTGAGTCTGTCTATGTCTGTGTGTGAATGTGTGTCTGTCTATGTCTGTGTATGTGTGTGTGTGTGTGTCTGTCTATGTCTGTGTGTGTCTGTCTATGTCTGTGTATGAATGTGTGTGTGTGTGAATGTGTGTCTGTCTATGTCTGTGTGTGAATGTGTGTCTGTCTATGTCTGTGTGTGAATGCGTGTCTGTCTATGTCTGTGTGTGTGTGTGTGTGTGTGTGTGGTGTTTACTTTCCCTCTTGATCCACACGTTATTCAGTGTGGCTTCTCCAGCCTTCAGGAGCATCTGCTCCGTGCCTGGCTCTGTGCTGGGGGCGGGGTGTGCTGTGGTGTAGTGGAGGCTCCGGCTCAGGGGCCCCCTCTGCTCCCCAGCCAGGAGCCAGCGGGTCTCTCTCATCTCCCCACGTATCTGAAAGCCAAAAAGACCCAGAAAGGTTCCCTTAAAACAGGCAAAGGAGGCAGGGCAGCCATGTAGGGGAGAGCAGGTTGCTCACCACAGAAGGACCACCCGCTGTGGGCGTGTGAGATCCAGCCTGCTCTCCACTCACCAGCCCGAGTCCTGGTGTGGGCTGCCTCCCCTCCTGGGGGGAAGGAGCAAGGCCCCGAGAAAGAGCCTGGGAAACCTTAGGCAAGCCCGGTGGCTTCCCCTCTTCCTCCCACAGTCGTTTCTTCACGTTGTGTCACACGTCAGGGGGGACGTAAGGATGGACACAGTGGATTCCCAAAGGCTGTCATAGCTGGGCCCACTGGGTTCCCATTTCTTCAGCCCTGAGGATGTGCTGGGCACGGGAAGGGGCACAGGCTGCCTGCAAGGGGGCATCGCCGGCCTGTCACGGTCAGGGAGGAAGCGTGACTGGCTCTCGGGGCCTGCATTTTCTTTTGTTGGGAGGGCTCTGGGGCGAGCAAGACTGGACTCCGTGACTTTGTGTGGGCTGAGGCCTCAGCCGCTTCCTCTGTGAAGCAGGTTCACACCCACACTGGCGTGGCAGGGTTACTGCGAGAGCGGGCAGCTTGGGAAACGAAAGGCAGTCGGCGCAGGGCCTGCCTGCCAGAAGTTCCCACTAGATGTCCGTTACTCAGGCCTCTTCCTCCCTCCTATTCCGGACGGCTCCGGAGGAAGACCATGAAGATGCCTCCACCATAACAATTCAGAGACTGAGGTCCGGGGGGAGGTGACGTCCCCAAAGGCTAGTAAACCTGGAGGAAGACTGAGACCCCAAGGTGCTGAGTCCTGGTCCCAGGCGCCTGCCTGCACCACGCACCTCAGCCTCCCCAGTTCTCCTTCCCAGCTGGAGGGGTCCTGGGCATAGACTCGGCGGCAATGTCCCCGGTGTGCGGGAAGGAGAGCAGGGATACGTTAAGGTCAACCCTGGAACACAAAGAAGGGGAGCCGGCAGGACTTGAACTTGCTCCTCGTGGATGTGCAGGTGGGAGAAGGCACCCCGGAGTTCCCGCGGGGACGCTCTCGGAACCCACCGGCCACAGGATCCCTGAGCCCCAGCCAGGCCCTGAGTTGGAGGCCGCCCCTCCACCCTCACCGCCCCATTGCCTCAGTCCAGCCAGGGCTGGTGGGCCTGAGCCCCGGCCAGCCTCCCCCGCCAGCCCACTCGCCCGCCTGCCTCCTCGGTCTGGCCAGCATGGTGGCAGGCCCTGCCTGCTCCCTGGGGAAGCTGCCGCCAGGCCTGATGGCGCTGACGGAGGGAGGGGGGCCGCCAAGCTGTCAGTCTGGAGGTGGCCCTCGGAGCCCCTCCTGGCTGGAGCGAGGAGGGTGGGCTGTCAGGGCCTTCACAGAGACAAGGCCAGAGAGGCGCTGCCTGACAGCTCGCCCACCGAATTAGGACCATTTGCATGCTAATTTCCAGCGCTCTAACGGGCTGGCATGCTGGCTGGGTGTGTAGCGTGTACAGAGAGAGGCGCAGTGGCCTCCCCACCCGCGATGGAACAATGCTTGACTGATCTAGCTGCGTTAACGAGCAAATTATGGTAATTTTGTTATTACAAATGCATAGAAATTTCCAAAGCAGGCAGCCATTCAGGGCAGCTCCCTGCTCCTCCCCGCTCCTAAGTACGGAGCCCCCTGTTTGTACACAGGGGCCTGGCACCCGTGCCAGGGATGGAGATTTGCAGGGACCAGGCTTCCCTGGAGCTTCCCGGGGAGACCCAGGGTGAGCTGGCCACAGGCCAGAGCCTCCCTTCCGGTCAGCAAGCGAACCCTTGGCTCCTGCACCCCACACACCTCACCCTCTGCTGTCCCCCGGGAGTCCTGGGCCTAGAAATCCCACAAGCCCCCACATTCAAGCTGGTTTCTTTCCATTCTGAGCAGGTAACATGGGCGATTCTCCTCAGAGATACTCCTGGGTCTTGCGAAATTCAATTATTTCTGCGCTCAGCACTCAGGAGGAGCTCAGGGACTGTCTGATGACTGGCTGGATGAATGAGTGAAGGAAGAAGAGAGGGAGGAAAGAGGGATGTGAATAAGGGAGGGAGGAGGAGACTACTAAAGAGGGAGAGTGGGGAGGAAGGAAGGAAGGAAGGAAGGGAGGGAGGGAGGAAGGAAGGGAGGGAGGGAGGGAGGAAGGGAGGAAGGGGGGGAGGCCAGAACTCATCCCACCAATGAGGACAATCAAGAGAGACACCACCCCGTCAGCTCACTGGTGGTGTAACTAATCCAAGACCTTACCAGAGGAGTTCACTTGGCCCCTGGCAACCCCCTTTGGAGTCTGTCATGGTCCACTGTCGAAATCACAATTTCTCCCAGCTTTTCTAGTGATCTTTTTGATTAAAAGTATGTTTTTGGAAGTGTGCTCTGGAAGATACCCAGGCAGAAACTATTTCCAAGAATAGGAGCTGCCAGCAGCGAAGCGCGGGTAGCTCCAGGCACAGGGCCCTCTCAAAGCCCAGCTCGGCGGTGGGAACCTGCTGGAAGCCAGTCCCCTTGCGGGTGGGGCCCGCAGCCCCCCGGGCCCCTCCGTGGGACCCATCGGCAGGCCTCCTGTGTGACGACGGGGATCTCAGGTTCGGGCTGGCGTTATTAAAAGGCCAGGAAGCTGCCGCAAATCATTTTGGAAGTCAGCAGAGAGCAAACCATCCATGACAGAGAAGCACAGCGCCAGGGAAGGTCTGCTCCAGGTGGCAGAAGAAGCCTGCGCCGGCCAGGCTCACAGACAGGAATGGGACTCAGAGACCGACTCGCCAGCCGAGACCTTATAACCTCAGCCGGGACACGGCCAGATTTTCCTATTTGTCTGATTTTCTAATTGGGTCACAACTTCCAGAGGGAACCTGAACCCAGGGAAAGGAAACACTCCCTCCTTCTTGTCTAGCTGCCTGACTCTGGGGAGAAGCAGAGCGCAGAGGACCTGGGCCTTAGCATGGCCTGTGGGTCCTGGCAGAACCTCTGGCAGGTGCTGGGTAGACCCGCCTGCATCCCAGGAGACGCTCTGCAGCTGGCCAGGTCCCAAGAAGCACACGAGAGAGCGGGCGGGGGGGTGGGGGGGAGACACGTTGATATTTCCCACTAGCCCAGAGGGGACAACAGGGCCGGCTGCTACCACAGCAAGAGCCTGGCTCTTCCTCTGACATGCCGTGTGACCTTGAACCAGTCCTTTCCTTGGCCTCATCCGTGCACTCCCAGGCTGAGTTCTAAACAGCGGTAGCGTCCAGCCCTGTCCACCCATGACGGAAGGAGGAGTGGAGTCCCCCAGGAGGTGCGAGTTAGAACAGACCCCTCCGCACACCACACAGAGGCACCCCAACCTAGGCCGTCAAGGCTTCTCCTTCAGGCAGACTCCCCGATTCCAAGGGCAAGGCCCTCAGCTGGTCCTCTGCCGAGTCACTGCCTTTGCTGCGGTCCCAGTCCCTGCTCTACGTTCCCCCCAAAACGTCCTGGTGCTGTGGGTGGCCCATGTCTGGTCTCCAGCTTCCAGTGTCCCTGCAGCCATTTTTATTTATTTATTTTTTTGTCTCTGGCTCCTTGTCGGGAGTTCTCTTTCCAGAAATTCCCCACCCAAAGTGTTCCCAGAAAGTCTGCATGTTCGCAAAGCCCCGATGGGAAGAGAGTTCCGGGAACCGTGCGGATTTGCTTCCATTTGAGACCCTCTGTACAGACCCGGCGCCTCCACAGCCTCCAAGCCGCCCGCTGCCGCTTCTCCTCCGTCACACAGAGAAAGCCACCTCTAATGCTACACGGTGCTTCTGAGAGTCAAGCTCCGACCTGGCAAAGCCCTCCCCTCGCCATCTGCATCCGACCACTCGCTCTGGCTGTGTGACCGTCACCACGTCACGCTTCCTACGCCTCGGTTTTCACCTCTGTGAAGTGGGACGAACGGCCGTGCCCTCCGACCACTGCAGGGGGCACCCTCCGAGCTCACACCGCAGAGGCCTGCACACAGCAGAGCTCTGTCCAGACGGGGGTCCCTACTCCTACTCTTCGCATCGTTGCGGACAAGCTCTCAGGATGGCCATGACTGTGGAGCACCCTGCCGGGCAGGACCGTGCCCAAGGCACCCGTGACCTGAGCCGGCTCTTTAGACAAAAGGACATGAGAGCACAGCTGTCCTTTTAAATTTCCCTTTCCTCCCTCTTTTATCCCTCTTGCTCCTTTCGACTCCACTCCTTCCCTCTTCCTTTCTCTCTTTTTTCCACCCTGGATCGACGTCTCCCCGATCCGGGTCCTTTATTTGCCGTTGCACATAGACTCCTTATAAAGAAAATTCATTTGTTCAGGGTCACCGCGTGGTTTTTCATTAAAAACAAATTACCCGCATTCAGGGAGGACATCTGGGCTTCGCGGGTCCCATTAATGACTATATTTCCAGCCTCCCGGCCCGGTTGGGCTCCCCTTGCCTGTCACCCTGCGTTCCCGGCCCCGGGAGGACAATGAGAATGACAGTCAAGTGAAAGGGAAAACATGAGGGATGAGGGCGAGAGGCGAGTCCCCCGAGAGGGGAAGGAGGGAAAAGTGAAAAAAATAAATAACTCAAACAGAGGGTAACAAGGGCCATTGTCTCGGCGTCTTCCAGAGGAGCCACAGCAAATATTGGAGGAGCGAGCGGGGGCGTGGAAGTCGGCTGAAGCCTGTTTATTACGCAGCTGGACTCGGGGCCTCGGCTCTGCACTGGACAGGGTGGGGAGGGGCAAGCTCACGTTCAAATAAACGGCACCTACATGCATTGAGCGCCTACTGTTGGCAGGACCTGGGCAGGTGGTCTGAGCCCTGGACCCTGCAGGGCGCTGTCTCCTCCCAGGGCCCTAACCAGGACTCGACCCCACAGCCAGGCAGAAAGGCCACCCAGCAGTCTTGGAAGACCCTCCGGCAAGAAGCGGTCCTCGGAAGCAATGCAGAAAGAGCCCCCAGGCCCCGGGGGCTCGGGGTCAGGCTGCTCTGCCACGTTCTGTGTGGTCGGTGCTGAGGCCAGCGCCCCTGCAGCTGCTCTGTGGAGCGGTGCGCACCTGGGCTGCAGCCCTTGGCCAGTCTGAGGGTTTAGCTCCTGGAAGCTGACTGGCTGTCAGGACTTAGGGCCCAGTGCCCAGCAAGGCCACCGGTTCTCCTCAGGACACCCACACTCCTCTCTGCCCCAGGCCAACCTGCCCCCACTTCGCTGCCCTCGTCACCGCCCAGACTCGAAGGGAACCCGAGACCATTTGCTGCCCACCTGGAACAGAGGTGTCAGGGAGCCCTCCAGTCCAGCCCGGAGGCGACACCAGCAGGCAGGGCAGTCAGAGCCTGAGAAGCCCTTGAGTGGCAGGGCCAGAAGGCCCCCTACAGAGCATCTAATCCCATCTCCCCGAGCTCCCGCCTCCTGTTTTAAGAGAGCGCAGGAGGTTCCAAGGCATGTCCCCCGGGAATGCTGGAATCAGAACCCAGGTCTCCTAAACTCCAGTGGAACCGTCATGCTTCCAGCATGCGTTCCATCTCGAAGTCGTTGCTTGGGCAACTGTTTTCTTCCCGATGCAGCAAACATCTCATCCGAGTCTCTCCAGTCCCAGAGTCACTTCAACGCAGGGTTCCCGGGGCCGGTCACAGAGACTGTCCAGATCAGACCGTTCCAGGCCCTTGTGCTCCATCCTGGGAGGCACAGCAGCCTCACCTCTGACCCCATCCAGGTCCGCAGGCAGAGCGTGCCACCTGTCCAGGCTGCCGTTTGTACCGCCTCAGGCCCCAGAGGTTTCCAGGGGTTGAGGCTTCGGGGCTGGAGGAGGCCCAGCCTGCCCTTCCTGCTCGTCCCTGTCACCTCCCCAAGGCTTTGGTCACACCCACCGAAGGTTGATTTTTATGTTTCCCCCAATTAGACTGTGAGCTCCCTGAGGGCAGGAGCTGTGTCTGTAACACCACTCCTAGCTCAGAACTAGCACCCAGTGTCTCTTAGGAAATGTTTGAAGGATGAATGAATGAACAAATGACCAGCCACCTGCCGTTTCATCCTAGCCGTGCCTGGCGTTCCTGGGGTCAATTCCATGTTCCGCATGTGGCAGAGTGACAGGAGGCCACTAGAGGGCAGCAAAGAGTCAGAAACGATCAACAGGTAGCCGACCTCTGCACTATCCCTGGTCCACCCGCCCAAGGAGGCTCAGAGGGTGGAAATGAGAAGACAGATCACACATTGAGGTTCTGGCTGAGCTCGGCCACAATCCAGGCTCTGGCTTCCCAGCCTGGTGCTGAGGCCCCAGCCCCCAAGCCTGCATGCTCAAAGTCGGGAGGGGCTAAAGGTGGACAAAAGAAACCCACATCTCCTCCCCTCCAGACCTCAGTGCCCTCCCTGCCTCACAGGCCTGGGGCCCCAGTTACTGCAGGCAAGGCAGGCTCAGAGAGGTCTTGCAGCTTGTGCAGTCACACAGCTAAGCAGTGGTGAAGCCACACGCCTTCCACGGCACCGACCCCCCCCCCCCCCCCCCCCCGCCACCGCCACTTCTCCTGGGGCAACTCCACGGCTCTCCCTCTCTCTGGGCCAGACCCTGCCCCTGCTTTGCCACTTGTCTGCAGAGGGACCTTGCCTGGATGTCTGCTTGGCCTCCGAAAGTTGACAAGTCCAAAACCTAATCATGCTGGCCACCAGCCTCCTCCTCAATCAGGCCCCTTCCCGCCAACCCCATTCACCCAGCCTGGGCTGGCAGCCATGCCCACCCCCCCTGTGAACCCACTCCACCACTGGGCTCACCCCCTGCCTCCTCTTCAGATGGCCAAGGACACCCGCCACAGCCTAGCTTAAAGGCCCCCCTTCCCCAAGAGACCTTTCTCAATCAGACCAACCCCAGGTGCCTCTCCGTTTCCCAGACCTGCAGCATTCAGCGTCTGCCCCACTCCTGCCTGGCAACACTCTTGTGGGTTCTCTAATTGCTGCTCCCGCTGATCCATGGGGTATGAGCTCTGCTGGGCATCTCTCAATTTAATGCCAACTCGGCCAGGCCAGCTTTAGGCATGCCAGCTAGGCTTGTCTTCTCACCACTGCACCCAGCTCAGTCCCCTCTATAAACAATCAGCAGCAGCATTATAAAGAACAACTATATGGCACTTGATATGTGCCAGGCAAAGTTCTAAGGCTTTTTACACATATTACCGCATTTCATGCTCACTCTTATTACCATCATCCCCATTTCATTGATGAGGAGGAAATGAGGGCACAGAGAAGTTACATCACAGGCCCCAAGTCACACAGCTAGTGAGAAGCAGGTTGGTGACTCAGAACCAGGCACAGCCCTTGCCTGTTTCACCAGGCCGCTGCCCAGCATCCTCACTGCGTGTGCCAGCATTGGGCCGAGCTCTCACTGCAGCCCAGCCCAAAGCCCCTCTTCTTACTTCAGCGGGGCCAGGCACTCAGCCAGGAGCTGCGGCACAGCAGTGAACAGACAGACACAGCCTGTGACTGTGCAACCCTGTGGACTGCACAGACCTGAGGGGAAGGCCCGCAAGGAAGGAGTCAAGACTGATTAAATTGAGGAGAACCAAGATGGCGGCGATATAGGCAGACGTGTCCCAGGTCGTGTCCCGGAGCAAATGGAACGAGCAGCTGAAGCTAGTAACACTCACACCGAATTGGCGAAATTGCTCAGCTGGTGAGAGGGTTTACAGCCGGGAAGAGCAGAACTCCCCTGGTAAGGTAAAAAAAAAACCAGGGATTTGGGCAGGAAAGTTTGCCAGACCTCTGAGCCCAGAGAGTCGGAGGGAGACCGCGTGGCAGACAGCCGCGTCCCTTGGGACAGGCACAGCCCCTGACGGGGGAAAGGAGAACCGCGGGATTCCTGGTGCCGCCAGGGAAATTGAGAGCTGGGTTCTGTGATCACGGAGGACTGAGCCTAAAGGGGGCAGCCTGAAGAGCTGACCTGACCATGCAGTCCCGGTAAGAGAAGAAGCTTACAGAAACCAAGCCTTCCCCGTTTCCGCGGCCGGAATTTGTTTGTTTGTTTTCACTGAATCCTGTTCATGGGACATTTCGGATACAGACACTCACCTGTGCTGAAGAGAGGGAGAGTGTGCTGGGGAGTGGAATCTGGGGAGAGACTGGGGAAAGAGGGGGAGCCGGGAGAGGTGGTAGTGAATTGAGTGCTGAGACACCCCAGAGCCTGGGACTGGGGCAGCCACCCGCTCCTGAGAGGGAGTCTCCTCCCCCCAGCCCCCAGGCAAGGAGCACAGCCACACCCAGATTCCACCCTGTACGAGATCAAGGATTAAGATAACCTGATCAGTCCCTGGGAGTTAACAGGGTCTGGCCTATAGGGGGATTTTCAATCCCAGCAACAACATAGCGCCGGTAACTATTACTCAGTCAGCTCTGGGCAGTGAACTTCCACTGGACAGAGAGGCCCTATAGCCTCAGAGGCCAACCCCAGAACACTGCCACCCAGAGGCTGACCCACAAACTGACTCTTTGCTAAACACAAAATAAGGCAGTCTGGGAAATAAATGCGGCATGCTTTAAAATAAGGACTGTGGTTTACAACACAGAGGAACAGTATATCACAGGGAAACTCAACACTCTCCTGAATACCTGGAAGGTCTAAGGCGAGCCACACTGAAGAATAGAAGAAACGAAGGACCTTCACTACTGCAATTTTTTTTCTTTTTTCACTTTTTAACTAAGAAACCAATTTTTTTTTTCATTCTTTTTTTTCTGTTATTTTTTTTTCTTTTTTCTTTTTTTTTTCTTTCTTTTGTTCTTTTTCCATCACCTGATTTTACCCTTTTAATTACTACCTTCTTATTTTTAACCAGTATTATTACTGCTACCATTTTACCATTTTTTAAAGTGCCATTTTATTTTTTCTTTATTTTATTTTGGGATTAGTGTTCACCATTCTATTTTCATCGTTATATTATTGGTTGTGTCTAGTTTGCATTCATATCCAGGGAGCTGTTGCTGGAATTTGTTGGGATTAATGGCTGTTCTATAGGAGTATTCTCCTCATATAAAAAGTCTCTTCCCTCTTCCACTTCATTCTCTCTTTTCGCTCTTTTTTTTTTTTTTTTCTTTTCTTTTCTCGCTTTTATTTTCCCCCTTCCTTTTTCCCAATTTCATTTTTGCACTCCCTTTTTTTGGTCCCTACTTTTCTTTTCCTTTTTCTCTTTTATCTTTTTCTCTTCCTTCTTCCTTATCCCCTAATTCTCTTAATTCAGGTGGTCACCTTTAATTGGGGTTATTAATATCGTGAATATATTTGTGTATAGTGCCTGGTACGTGGTGCCTTGTTGTGTTGTATTTTGTGCCTTTAAATCAACGCAGCAGATCCAAGCAACAGCAACCTCCTGAGCACCTCATCCTCTGCTGAGGAACAGCAGCTGTACGTGAAACCTCGCCCCACCAGCCGGAAGAGCCACCACAGCTGTGAACAGCACCCACCAGAGGAGCTGCTGCCAACTGAAGAGCAGCTGTTACCACAACCGCCCGAAGAGCAACCACAGACCAAGGAGTCACTGCCACCAAGGGAGCAACCACTGAACAACTCAACGTCTAGATATGTCAGTGAGATCAAACATGGGTAGACAAAGAAACCCCCAAAGGAAAGAGAAGGAGGACTCTCCAGAAAAGCAGCTAAGTAATACAGAGGCATGCAACATGACAGATAAAGAATTCAGAATAAGGATCCTAGAGTGCATAAACCGGATGGAGGAAAAAATCGACAACCTCTGCAAGAAGCAAGAAGAAACAGATGAAAAAATCGATAACATATGGAAGAAGCTAGAAGAAACAGATGAAAAAATCGATAACATATGGAAGAAGCTAGAAGAAACAGATGAAAAAATGAACAACCTAAGTAAGACCCAAGAAGAAATGAAGAGTGATATAGCTGCAATGAAAAACTCCATTGAAAGTATCAACAGTAGACTAGGAGAAGCGGAGGACCGAATAAGTGAATTAGAAGACAAGGAAGCAAAACACACCCAAAATGTACTGCAATTGGAGAAAAAAATTAAAAGACAGGAGGAGAGCCTAAGGGAGCTTTGGGACAACATGAAACGAAACAACATACGAATAATAGGAGTACCAGAACAACAGAAAGATGAACAAGGATTAGAAAACCTACTCGAAGAAATAATATCAGAAAACTTTCCTGAGGTGGGGAAGAAAAAAGTCACACAAGCCCAGAGAGTCCCAAACAAGGTGAACCCGAAAAGACCCACACCAAGACACATCATAATCACCATGGCAAATGTTCAGGACAAAGAGAGAATCTTACAGGCTGCAAGAGAGAGACGGAAAGTTACATACAAGGGATCTCCCATTAGATTGTCAAATGACTTCTCAACAGAAACACATCAGGCCAGAAAAGAATGGACTGAAATTTACAAAGTGATGCAAAGCAAAGGACTGAATCCAAGAATACTCTATCCAGCAAGGCTATCATTCAAACTTGAAGGGGAAATAAGAAGCTTCACAGACAAAAAAAGACTAAGGGAGTTTGTCACCACCAAGCCAGCAATGCAAGGAATGCTAAAGGGACTGGTATAAAAAGAAGAAATAAAAAGCTCAGAAAGAAAACAGCCACACACACACAAAAAAAGAAATGGCTACAAGCAAGTACCTTTCAATAATAACTTTAAACGTAAACGGACTAAATGCTCCAACCAAAAGACATCGAGTGGCTGAATGGATAAAAAAACATGACCCATACATCTGCTGTCTACAAGAAACCCACCTCATTAGAAGGGACTCACACAGACTGAAAGTGAAAGGATGGAAAAATATCTTTCAGGCAAATGGAAAGGAAAAGAAAGCTGGGGTAGCAATACTTATATCGGACAAAATAGACCTCAAAGTGAAGGCCTTAACAAGAGATAAGGAAGGCCACTTCATAATACTAAAGGGATCAATACAACAAGAAGATATAACCCTGGTAAACATATATGCACCCAATGTAGGAGCACCCAAATTCATAAAAAAACTCCTGGAAAATATCAAAGGAGAGATCGACAACAATACAATCATAGTAGGGGACTTTAATACACCATTGACAGCACTGGATAAGTCCTATAGACAAACAATCAGCAAAGATACAGCAATCCTAAATGACTCACTAGATCAGATGGACTTAATAGACATCTTCAGAACACTTCACCCCAAAGCCAGAGAATATACGTTCTTCTCAGGTGCTCATGGGACATATTCAAAAATAGACCACATATTGGGTCACAAGCAAAGTATCCCCAAATTCAAGAAGATTGAAATCATAAAAAGCGTCTTCGCAGACCACGATGGCATAATATTAGAAATAAACTACAATAAAAACGACCCAAAATACTCAAACACCTGGAAGCTGAATAGCATGCTATTAAACATTGATTGGGTTACCAATGAGATCAAAGAAGAAATTAAAAACATCCTGGAAACTAATGACAATGAAAACACAACAATCCAAAACCTATGGGACACAATGAAAGCAGTCCTGAGAGGGAAGTTTATAGCTCTACAGGCCTATCTCAAAAAACAAGAAAAAATGGTAGTAAATCATCTAACTCTACAACTCAAAGAATTAGAAAGAGAGCAACAAGAAAACCCCAGAGTGAGCAGAAGGAAGGAGATAATAAAGATTAGAGCAGAAATAAATGACATAGAGACCAAAAAAACAATACAGAAAATCAATGAAACCAAGAGCTGGTTCTTTGAAAGGATAAACAAGATTGATAAACCTCTAGCCAGACTCACCAAGAAGCAGAGAGAGAGGACCCAAATAAATAAAATCAGAAACGATAGAGGCAAAATAACAACAGACCCCACAGAAATACAAATGATTGTTAAAAAATACTATGGACAGCTTTACTCCAACAAACTAGACAACCTGGAGGAAATGGACAAATTCCTAGAAAAATACAGCATTCCAAAACTCAATCAGGAAGAATCTAAAAATCTCAACAGGCCAATAACTATGGAAGAAATTGAAGCAGTCATCAAAAAGCTTCCATCAAACAAAAGCCCAGGACCAGACGGCTTCACAGGGGAGTTTTACCAAACATTCAAGGAAGAACTAAAACCTATCCTCCTCAGACTACTACAAAAAATTCAAGAGGAAGGAACACTTCCAAGCTCATTCTATGAAGCCAGCATCACCCTAATACCAAAACCAGGTAAAGACAACACAATGAAAGAGAATTACAGGCCAATATCCCTCATGAACATAGATGCCAAAATCCTCAACAAAATCTTAGCAAATCGGATCCAGCAGTACATCAGAAAGATCATACACCATGACCAAGTAGGATTTATCCCAGGGATGCAAGGATGGTACAATATCCGCAAATCAATAAACGTGATACATCACATAAACAAATTGAAAGAAAAAAACCACATGGTCATATCAATTGATGCAGAAAAAGCATTTGACAAAATTCAACACCCATTTTTGATAAAAACTCTCAGCAAGGTGGGAGTAGAAGGATCATACCTCAACATAATAAAAGCCATATATGACAGGCCCACAGCCAACATCATACTCAACGGACAAAAACTAACACCATTTCCCCTAAGAACAGGAACAAGACAGGGATGCCCCCTCTCACCACTCCTGTTCAACATAGTACTGGAAGTGTTAGCCATTGCAATTCGGCAAGAAGAAGAAATAAAAGGCATCCAAATTGGAAAAGAGGAAGTAAAACTGTCCTTATTTGCAGACGACATGATATTATACATACAAAACCCTAGAGATTCCATCAAAAAGCTACTAGACTTAATACATGAATTTGGCAATGTAGCAGGATACAAAATTAACCCCAAGAAATCTGAGGCATTTCTATACACCAATAGTGAACTTTCAGAAAGAGAGATTATAAAAACAATCCCGTTTACCATTGCACCGAAAAAACTAAGCTACCTAGGAATAAACTTAACTAAAGAGGTAAAAGACCTCTACTCAGAAAACTACAGGACGTTGAAAAAAGACATAGAGGAAGACATAAACAGATGGAAGAACATACCGTGTTCATGGATTGGTAGAATCAACATCATCAAAATGTCCATACTACCCAAAACAATCTATAAATTCAACGCACTTCCCATTAAAGTACCAACAGCATACTTCAGAGATCTAGAACGAACTTTCCAAAAATTCATCTGGAATAAAAAAAGACCCCGAATAGCTGCAGCAATCCTGAAAAAGAACAAAGTAGGTGGGATCTCAATACCAGATATCAAGTTGTATTACAAAGCCACTGTTCTCAAAACTGCCTGGTACTGGCACAAGAATAGGCATATAGATCAATGGAATAGAATAGAGAGCCCAGAAATCGGCCCGAACCAATATGCTCAATTAATATTTGACAAAGGAGGCAAGAACATACAATGGAGCCAAGATAGTCTCTTCAATAAATGGTGTTGGGAAAATTGGACAGATATATGCAAGAAAATGAAACTAGACCACCAACTTACACCATACACAAAAATAAACTCAAAATGGATCAAGGACTTAAATGTACGACAGGATACCATAAAAATTCTAGAAGAATCCAAAGGCAAGAAAATCTCAGACATATGCCGAAGCAATTTCTTCACTGATACAGCTCCTAGGGCACTTGAAACTAAAGAAAAAATGAACAAATGGGACTACATCAAAATAAAAAGCTTCTGCACAGCAAAAGAAACCATCAACAAAACAACGAGAAAACCCACTGTGTGGGAAAACATATTTGCCAATGACATATCTGATAAGGGCCTAATCTCCAAAATTTATAGGGAACTCATACAACTTAACAAAAGAAAGATAAACAATCCAATCAAAAAATGGGCAAAGGACCTAAATAGACACCTTTCAAAAGAGGACATCCAGAAAGCCAAGAGACATATGAAAACATGCTCAAAGTCACTAATCATCCGAGAGATGCAAATCAAAACAGCAATGAGGTACCATCTCACACCTGTCAGACTGGCTATCATCAACAAATCAACAAACGACAAGTGCTGGAGAGGATGTGGAGAAAAAGGAACACTTGTGCACTGCTGGTGGGAATGCAGACTGGTGCAGCCACTATGGAAGACAGTATGGAGTTTCCTTAAAAAACTGAAAATGGAACTCCCATTTGACCCTGTGATCCCACTTCTAGGAATATATCCCAAGAAACCAGAAACACCAATCAGAAAGGATATATGCACCCCTATGTTCATAGCAGCACAATTCACCATAGCTAAGATCTGGAAACAGCCTAAGTGCCCATCAGTAGATGAATGGATTAGAAAACTGTGGTACATCTACACGATGGAATACTATGCTGCTCTAAAAAGGAAGGAACTCTTACCATTTGCAACGTCATGGATGGAACTGGAGAGCATTATGCTAAGTGAAATAAGCCAGACAATAAAGGAAAAATACCACATGATCTCACTCATTCGTGGACAATAGAGACCATTATAAACTTTTGAACAATAATAGATACAGAGGCAGAGCTGCCTCAAACAGATTGTCGAGCTGCAGCGGGAAGGCCGGGGAGGGTTGGGGGGCAGGAGGTAGGGGGGTAAGAGATCAACTAAAGGACTTGTATGCATGCATATAAGCATAACCAATGGACATAAGACACTGGGTGATAGGGGAGGCTAGGGGACTGTCTAGGGCGGGGGGATAAAATGGATACATATGTAATACCCTTTGTAATACTTTAAGCAATAAAAAAAAAAAAAAAAAAAAAAAGACTGATTAAATTCCTTCCATTGTGCTTAGAATCACGAGTGAAAAGAACAGGCGCTTTAAGAGAGGAGTGGGGGGTGGGGGGCTGGCTTAGACGGTGTGGTAGGCAGAGTGACAGCCCCCCACCTCAGATGTCTACGTCCTGACCCTGGACCTGTGAGCATGGCAGGTTTTGTGGCAAAGGGGAATTAGGGTTACTAATTAGCGGCCCTGGAGATAAGGAGAGTATCCTGGGTATCCAGGTGGGTCCAATAAAACCCCAAGGATCCTTATGAGTGGAAGAGGCGGGCAGGAGAGAGAACCCGGGCGGGGGCGTGAGGATAGAGACTCGGCCCCATGTTGCCAGCTCTGCAGATGACGATGAAGACGGGGCCGCGAACACGGGATCTGGGCAGTATCCACACGCTGGAGAAGGAACGGCTCTCCTCTGCAGAAGGAGCACAGCCCTGCCTGCCCCTGGGCCTCAGCCTGTGAGAGCCTGGCCTCCAGAACTGAGAGGTGGCAGATTTATCTTGTTTGAAGTCACTTGTTTGCGGTAACTCACTTCAGCAGCAATAGGAGACGAATACATCTGGGGTCAAAGGGAAGACCCCTCTGAGGAGGTGAAACCCACAGGGATGAGAGGGGCAGGGCAGGCTGGGCCAGTCACGTGGGAGCAGCGGGGCGGGGATGCGCCCTGGAAGCAGAGGGTATCACACCTGTCTCTCCTTCCTCCTGCCGGGTGCAGCCGGCCTGTCTCTGCTCGCCTCTTGCTGCTGTTCCAGACCCCCTCACTGGCCCAAGCTCCTGCTCCACCCTCACCCTCACCCTCACCTCCTACTGTCAAGAAAATAAAAGCTGTCAGTTAACTGAGAAATTTAATTGAAAGGCACCTACAAATGATGTGTCCCAATCCATGGCAAGTAGAGTGCCAGGACTGGAAGGACCCACCATACTCCTAGGGCAGTGATGGCGAACCTTTTGAGCTCGGCGTGCCAGCATTTTGAAAAACCCTAACTTAACTCTGGTGCCGTGTCACATATAGGCATTTTTTGTTATTTGCAACCATAGTAAAACAAAGATTTATATTTTTGATATTTATTTTATATATTTAAGTGCCATTTAACAAAGAAAAATCAACCAAAAAAATGAGTTCGCGTGTCACCTCTGACACGCGTGTCATAGGTTCGCCATCACTGCCCTAGGGCCTCCCGTCAAATAGCATCTTGTCTGCTGCAGCCCTGGGGGGCCTCCCTCCCTTAGCAAAAGGACCTACTATGTGCTAAGGTCCATGAATAGTGCAGAAAACAAAGCAGAGGGCCTGGTCCTCAATGAGGTCGCCTCCCAGTGGCATAGCGAGCTGGGCCACAAACACAGTGGGCCGTGTGGCACAACAAAGCCAAGGGCAAGGCTCTATCCCCAGAGGAGGCCACGCCAGAAGGCTTCACGGGGCAGGGAAGATGCATGTTCAGCCCCGAAGAGTGACACTGGATCCTAACAGGCCGTAGTAGGAAGTGGTCTAAGCTGAGGGCACAGAATCAAGAGGGACACTGACCGGGAAGCATGAGTCGTGCTGGGAACCAGGAGCGGTCAGGGCTGGGGACAGGCTGGGAAAGGAGGCCGGAAAGGCAAGCTGAGGCCAGACCGTGGAGATGCCTGAATGGCAGGCCAAGGACCCGCTCTGCTAAAGGCGGGCCATCTTAGCTGTGGGCCAATCCTGGGGCAGCTCCCGCAAAGACCGTGCGTAAGAGCCCGCAATGTCCCTGAAGCCGTCCAAGAGGCACATCTGGAAATCATGTTGGAGACAGTCCCAACGCCGTGACAGCGATTTGGACACTGAGGAACAGGAACCAAGGACCGTGCCCACCGCGTACGGATTCCTGGCCCTGACAGTGCTGGGGTATGTGAGAAGAGAAAACAAAGGAGAAAAGAGAAAGGCAGGGGAGAGGCACGCACAAGAGAACACTGTGTACTTACCCTGCCTCTGCTTTGGAAACAGAGTCTCAGGGGACCACGCCCTGGGCCAACCTGTGGCAGCCCTGCCTACCTGCATTCACCATAAATGGGCAAGGAGCTGCCATCAGCTCCCACCGGGGCACGGCCAGGCCCATGGCCAGGTGTGTATTTTGCGCCTGGTAATTAGGGCTGGAGTAACGATGGGGGCCAGAGGGCAGGCTCTGGGTAAACTCGGGAAAGTTCGGCTGCTCTCTGAACGTGGCCTCTTTGGGGTTGGCAGTGGGGAGGCAGCAGGGCAGCTGGTGGCCTCAGCTGCCAATATGCTGCCGCCTACCCTCTGGCGGCACAGACACAGGCAGGAGTGCTGAACTGACCGGCCAAGACCCAGACACAAGCTGTGCCGCCTTGGAAAACTCCCCACCTGCTCTGAGCCCCGGATTCTCCTGTTGGAAAACGGGGGCCACACTCCAGACGGGCCCACCCCGCAGGGTGGCAACATCCGCGGGCTCCCAAGAAGGCACTTTGCATTCATTCAGATGCTGCTTAAACTCGAGGGGCCACTAATGGAGATGGCTTGGGATCCACCTCCTGAGGCTGCCCAGCTTGCTCACAGTTGGGAAGAGTGGGGGCGGGGGTGTCCCACCACCTGTTTGCCTTATGCCTGCTAGTTCCCTGTGCTCTGCACGGGCCCATCCTGGTAGCAGAAAGGCCAAGGCTTTGCAGGTGTGACCCTGGCAGGCCTCTCGGCATTGGCACGGCCCAGGGCGAGAGTACACGCGGAGGCCACTTCCCATATGTGTCATATTTGAAAGCCATAAATCAAGCTAACAAACCGTTAAATGAAACACGCTCCGTCCTCCCGCCTTGTTAAACACATCTTTGTAAGAACCTGGAAAGCAGGAGCGAACTTAGAATTCCGGGACCCCTGGGCAGCTGTGCCAGGACCTGGCTGCGTGGGAGAGCCACCTGAGCTAGGATCTGCCCTGCTTCCCCTCCCTTCCCCAAACCCACTGACACCCAAGCTCTGCCCACACCCCCGCGAAGAGCCAGTCCTCAGCCCTGGGGTGCACATGCCTGTGATGTAAGTCAGGGAAGATGCTGGAAGAGTCTGGTGCTATCTGGACAGGACCCTAGGGTGGGCTAGAAGGAGGGGCTCGGGTACCAGGTGGACAGATCCCGTTGGCCCTGCAGATGGCCAATCAGGGGCGGGGCCTACGGGGCCAGAGTAGGTCCCTCTTGCCTGGGTCTAAGGGGGGTTCACACTGGTCAGGACTCCTATTTGCTGGTTGACTTGGGCCCGTCCCAACCCCTTTCTGGGCTCAATTTCCTCAGCAAGAAAGCAGGTGAAGGATCCACCCGCCTACTTCTCAGAGCTGTTGTGAGGCTCCAAAGAGAAGTCCCTGGGGTGGGAAGGGGAGAAATAACCGGCTGGCTTTCCACACGCCCGAGAGATCAGCAGTGTGTGCGGGGAGAGGAGCGCCCCTGGAGCCCCCCAGCACGGAATAAGTCGTGTGGCCCCCGTAAATGACTCAAAACAAGGGACCACACGAGCCCTTAAAAGAAGTGTAACAACCCTTCAACCTGACTTTCCCCTGATCATGTCTTTAAGCATCTTTTAAAAAACGGATACTTGGGGTACCCCTGCCGAGCTCGTGCCCTTTGCACGCGGACAGCGCCATGTGCTGTGCTGTGCATGGAAGGGCGCGTGGTGGCCTCCCTTCCACTGTCTTGAAAGAAACTGACACGCTGCCGGCCCGAGGGGAGCAGGTTTCAAGGGCCACAGAGTGTTCAGTTTAGAGTCAAGTGACAAACCCACCAGACAGCTTCCTGTCTGTCCTGAGCACATGGTCCTCAGTTCCAAAGCGTGAGGCCACGGGGAGCTCCTCAGGGGTTCTCCCTGTGCTCATGTCACATGGAGCGGGTGGGGAAGGGAGATGGGAGGAGAGGATGGGGGAGGGCCCTCGCTCCCCAGGCTGGGCGACCTGCGACCGGGTCCCGCACCCCTCTGTGTTCAGACTTCCCAGGTGGCCAATGAGGACTGTTTGAGTGACAGCCAATAGCCCCCCTCTCTCTGAGGTCCCCCCGGGTGCCGCCACTGGCTGGTCCCGGCCCCACGGCAGGCCCGGCTGCAGAGGAAGCCGAGAGTGCAGACCTCCGCCTGATTTATTCAGGTCCACTTCTCAGAAGCATAGAGGTCACCAGGGCTGTTCAGGGAGATGCCCCCCCGAAACCCCATCCGCCGCCTGCTGTGGAGACGCCAACAATGCAAACTCACCAGGCACCATCCCTGTCAGCGTCGGTGCTGAGTAGCTGCCCTGTCCGGCGGGGGGGACGTGCGGAGGGTACCCGGGGAGGGTCGTGCTCGCCAAGTCTCGGCCTGAGGAATCAAAGCAACAAATCACAGGGTGAGCGTCTCCGCGGCCAGCTGCTCATGTCCACCGCTCCCCGGACATCTGCACATTTGTCACGTCTGGACGCTGAGCACCAACATGCCCCCAGCTCCTCACGTTACTCGCATGGAAACGCACACGTACACACACACACACACACACACACGCACGCACGCACATGCACACCTCCAGCCACCCTGGCTCCACACAGCAGGAACAGGATGGCTCTGCTGTGTCCCTGGGAACTGCAGCTCCAGCCGGCTCACCTTGCTCTCTGCCCCAGTAGGACCTGGGCCTCAGCACCCACCGCCACCCCTTTGCTCTGTTGTGCCCTCTGCGTGAAGCACCCTCTGCTCCTGCTGCACCGGCCCAACATCACCGCCTGCAGAGACCAGCTCAGACGCCTCCCTCCGCCTCAGACCCCCACAGCTCTGGTCCTCACTGAATTCTTCTGCCTTCGGCTAGAGCCGGTCACTCATTCAGTGAAGGCACAGGAAGCACCTCCTGACACCAGATACTGTGCTGGGTGCTGGGCACTGGGACCGGGAGGCAGACGCTGGCAAGAGCGTGTCCACCTCTGCAGGCTGCGAGGTTCTGGAGAGCAGGGTGAGTCCTCATTCATCACCCACACCCCCTGCCTCCATGCTATTAATGACAACGACAAGCCAAAAATGCTAACATGGAAACTACAAGACACCAGGTCTGTTCTTAGTATTTTAAATTATTAACTCAATTAACCCCCAACAACCCTATGAGGTAAGGTACTGACACTACCCCATTTTACAGGATTTGAGACATTGGAAGGTCAAAGTCCACATGATAAGCCACCCCACTCCAGTGCCTTGCACACACACCTAGCCGTGCCTCTGATCCCGTGTCCAGAGGTTCCACGGGTCTCAGCTGGGACACCCAGGCTGAGCCTTGCCTTCCAGCCACACAGTCACCACTGCTCACCGGCTCCATCACACAGAATAAAGTTCAACTGCACAGCTTCCGTGGATATGTGTGTTGGGATGAGAGCCAGGGGCACAGCAGAGGAAGCCATATCTGCCTCCTGGGGGACGGAGGGTGTTGTCCTGATAAGAGATGGCCTGGTGCAGGGGAGCTCGCCTGGCTGCCTGAGATGGATGAGAGGGTCCTGAGAGAGGAAGGTCGTGCCTAGAGACACTCAGCTGATTTGAGGCAAAGCTGGTACCGGAATCCAGCTCTCCGGCTCCTGGGATGGGGTTCTTTCTTCAACGGGGACCGAACCCCAATAGTTTCTGCCTCTGTTACACATGCTTTAAAACCTTGATTCCAAAAGCAAGGGATTGAAAAATCATTGCCTCACTGAAGCCTCATGCAACTCAAGAAGCCAGCTAAAAAAGCAATAAAGTGAGCCTAAGGAAAGGAGGAGGAAGGAATGGATCAGGAAAAAGCAGAAAATAACAAATTAGGAAACAGAAAAGCAGACGTAACAATAAATACAACCAAGAATTGTTATTGGAAAAGACCAATAAGATAGATGAACCTAGGAATAAGGAGAAGATACAACCAGAGATATGGAAGAGATGATGCTAAAAACCATTTGGAAATGCATGGCTGCTCCGCACTAACAAATGTGGAAATCTCAACTGAAGTAGAATTTTCTAGAAAAACATGAATTATCAAAATTAACTCAAGAAGAGGTAGAAAATATGAATAACCTAATAACCTTAGACGAAACATTAAGTTTTTTAAAATTATTTTTAAAAAATAAGATGCCTCAGTCATTTAGCTTCTTGAACAAGTTTTTTGGTTTTGTTTTGAGCAAGATCTTTTTTTTTAAGTTTTATTTTATTGTTTAAAGTATTACATATCTTCAAGGGACACATATTTCTGTTACTAAACTGTTCATTTATTAATATATATGCAAAAAATCAATATCACTGATCAAGTAATATTAGAAAAAGAATACTATACCATGACCAAAAAAGGCTTAATTTGGGTATACAAGGATGATCGACATTAAAGCATTGGTTGGGAAAGCATATTAATGTATCAAAGGAGGAGAAACATGTGATTATATCAAAGCTATGGAAAAGGCATTGGCTGAAACTCAATACTAATTCCTCACAATACCTCTTAGTAAATAAGAATTGGAGTATACTGCTTTGACCTGATATTGATCTTAAATCTAGAGTCAACAGCATACCTAACTGGTGACATACTTGAAGCCTTCTTATTAAAGTCAAGAACATGTTAAGGAAACCCGTCGTTACTGAAAACTGTTCAGAAAGTTTTAGCCAGTACAAGAAGGCAAGATAGAGACATAAACATTGTGGGGTGGGGAACAGCAAAATTATCAATCGTTGGCTATACCTTCCATCTGGAAAATCACAAGCAAATCAGCTCATCTACAGGAACCAATGAAAAGGTTTGCTGAGACAGCCAGGTCACGGGTGCCTAGAATCAACACCTTTCTGGATTCACCAGCTCCCTGCTGCCTATTCAATTCGGTACAGATTTTTCAGTTTGGCTTCCAAGGCCCTCCTCAACCCGTGTCCCCGACCTGTGACCTTTCCAGCCTCATCAACTCTGACTTCCCCAGCCATTCCCCAAACTGCCCTGTACTTCTTTCCCGCCCCCACACCCTTGCTCATGCTGCTCATTCCACCTGCTCTTCTTGCATTCCCATCAACTAGGCCTTCATCCTGCCTTCAAATGCCACCCTCAAGAGCCAGCTCCTCTGAAGTTTTTCAAGGCCCTTTAAGTATGTGCCTCATCTGAAGGCCTCCCTGCTCTCCACCCCAACCCTCCCAGGGCAAAGGGGGCACCATCACTAACAGATGGAGGTGATGATGTCAGGAACGATAAGACAGCACTGACTAGTCCCAGTCACGCTTACCCTTTTCTACACACTAATGCACTTTATCATCCTTACCACCCTATGAGGGCTGAACAATGATCACGCCCACTTTATAAGAAAGGGAACTGCGGACGAAGTTAAGTAACTTGCCTAAGGTCACACAGCTGGTAGGAAAAAGAGCGGAGATTTGACCCCAGGTTGGGGAGCTCCAGCCTGAGCTTTTGGGTGGGGGGAAGGGGTGGAGGCGGGTGGGAGAAAAGTCAATAAAGAGGGCTGAGAATTAGAGGTTAGCAACTGGAAAGGGTGGGCAGATTAAAGCAGGAGAGAGGGTGTGGTGGAAGATGGGCTATCAGAAGGTGGGTGTCCATGCCTGTTTGGGAACGAATGCATCAATATTAACCCCTTGAGTGCCGAGGAGCTCCTGTCTTTCACCAAAAGTGCCGGGAGCGCTATCAAAGCTTCGAAATGGTGTCCAGTTCTAAGTCTGCTTTTTGTTAGTGACGATGATATTGCTAAATATGTCAATGTAGTAAAGGTTTCCTGAAGTTTTTGAATATGTAACTTCATTTACTTGCGATTCATAATTTTTTCCCGAAACTGTTGTAAAATCAGCAAAAATGCCTTGGCAATTTTAGCAGAGTTCCTAGGGTATTGGTTGGCACTCAAAGGGTTAAGTCTCCACGGGGGGGCAGGGCTGCACAGCCCCCGGGCACACAGCAAGTGCTCATAATTTTGTGGAGAGCCAGGGTGAGAAGGCCATCCGAGGCCTTTTTACTGATCCGAGCCCCAGTTTTGCACTGAACTGCTGTGGGACCCTGGGCAAGCCTTTCACTCTGATCATCGGTCTTTCCCAATTTTCAGAAAGAGATCCTAGCTCAGTGATAGCCAGGAGCCCATACTGGTCAGTGTGTGCAAACACACGAAGGATAATTCGGCTGTGAGTAGATTTTTCTACCTTAACGTTCAACTGCGCCCGCAGCTCTGGAGCCTCCACAATCACTGCTGCATTGTGAGCCGCTGCCTGCAGGGCTCCCAGGTCTCCTTGGACAGTGGCAGGCTGTGCGCCGCTTCCAGCCTCGGCGGGGCCTGGTGTCAGCTCCAGCTGCGGTTCAGGACTTGGCCTCACGCTGGGAACTCCTTCCATCCCCCGTCCCTCCTCCCTGTGCGCAGGGAGGACCTGACAAATGGCCGCCTGCATCTGACAAATAACTCTGCCTCCGAGCTCCCTGTAACCGGGGAACTCCTCTATTGTCCCTGGCTCCAATTCCACCCCGCACACGTCCCCAGACCAGAGGCCACCACCTGAGGCTGCATGCACCTTCCTTGGGCTGGCCTCAAAAGCAGAACCTGCGTTATCACTTGTGGTGCGGTGGGCAAAGAGGGGAGAAACTGGCATCTGTGTCGTCTCCAGGTACCCGAGCCCCTCCCGCCTCTGTGCCAGGCACGGGGGTAGGCTGCTCATAAACATTATTCCACTTAATCCTCACAGCTTGTAAAATTCCCAGTCAACTTCATAAGACCGGGAGGGGAAGTCTCAGGGAGGCGGAACGCAGCCCGGAATGGACAGGAAGGCAGCAGAGCACAGCAATGAAGAGCGTCCCCTCTGCCCAGGCTCCACTCCTGGCTCTACCGCTTGCTGGCTGCATGGTCCTGAGAGAGTTCCTCACTCATTCGGAGCCTCTGTTTCCTCATCTGTAAAGTGAGGCTAATAATAGCCAACCTTAATCTAGAGCGAACAACGGCTAACACCTACAGAGAGAAAACTATTATCCATTTATTCCTTCCATAGCCCTACTAGAGAGCTCCTATTACCCCCATTTTGCTGTGGGGAAACGAAGGCACAGACAGTTTAAGTAACTTGCTCACAGTTGGTAAGTAAGAAAGGCAGGTTTCAAACCCAGTCAGTCTGGCTGGCAAACCTGCACGCTGCACCCCGTGCTGTGCCACCGTGGCAGCAATAACAAAACAGGCCTCTTCCGTGGGGCATCCGGGGGGGGGGGGGCGGGGGTCAGTGAGAAGCATGTAAACACGTGGCACAGGGCCAGCCCCGGTGAGCCTTGGGGGAGATTGGCTTATTGGCTGCAACCCTTAACCCCCCCCCTTATAACCATCATCTTGAAAAGTAAGTGGTCGAATAAAATTTGACTCCAAAAATAATGTAGGGAAAATGTAATATTAAACTTTTAAAAAAACAAATAAACTAAAAATAATAATTTTAAAAAATAAGTAAAACCAAATTCATTCAGTTTTATGAAAAACTAAAAAGAAACCCTTTGCAGTTCCTCCTCCAGGAGGCAGCATGCTTCTCCGCCCCTTCCCTGTGGGCTCGGCCGCGTGCTGGCTGTGGCCAGTGGGACGTGAGCAGGCATTCGGCGAGCAGACGCTTGTCATATGCTTGTGCCGCTGGGTGTGCCGCTCTGTACCTCTGCCCGCACCGTGACAGCAGGCCCTGGCTAGCCACTACAAGGAGGAAGGGCGACATGTGGAGCAGAGATGGACCCAACCTACAACTGCCATCAAGCCCAGCCCAGATCAGCCATGAGCAAGAGCAAGAGCAATCCCCTAGAGCATTAGCAAGAAGGGGCCATGGTGGTGGTAACCCCTGAGCTTTGGGGTGGTTTGCTAAGCATCGGTGTTATGGCGATAGCTGATTGATACAGGACGTCATACATGTCACCCGTTCTTGTTCTCATCACGCTGCCTGGGACTTTCTAAGGACACCTATCCAAACCTGAGCCGAGGCTGGACTCCCTGGTGGGAAAACCGAGCATGGAATGAAGCCTCAAATTTGTTCTGATGGCCTGTGAGGACTCCCCGGGCACTGAGCTGGGGATTCTGTGACCTTGGAGTGTACGGGCACTTTCACCTTCTCAGTCCCCTCTCTGACATGTCTCAGGCACATCACCAAGGCCGGGGGTGCTTAACGATCAGTCAACACAAGGCCCCTGCACCCGCTGGCACACAGTAGGTGCTCAGAAACATCTGCCAAGATGAAATTGGAGAAGACCGGGCACGTTCAGGGTGGTATGGCTGTACACTGCTGAGGTGAGATTAACCAGGCATTGGTTCTACCATCTGAAAGCAACTTCGGTTCCTGTCTCACCATCTCAGAAAGCCCTTTATCACAAACTCCACAAAATAAATAGGCCTGGTTTATCTGATTTTGCTTAGATGCAACTTTTTCTTCTTCATGCAGCCCATTTCGAGGTAGGCTCTCTCTATGTGCACTAATGGGGGGAAATGTGAATCCAATTAACTTCACATTTAGCTCATAATGAACTTATCTCATTTTGCTACCAGCTCGGTTCTCATCGTGTGGCAGTAATTAACCACTGGGGGTTGTCACTCCCAGACACATGACATGGAGATCCTCCCAGCCCCTCTTCAAACCCTTACAGAACTCATTACCCTGACAGTGTGAAAGCCCTTCACTTTGAATACCACAGGGCACCAGCCGAACTCCCCCTCTGCCTACCTGACTGTGTGTGAGCGAGGGGGAGAAGAGAGAAAGCCACTGAGAAGCCGCGAGTTATTGTGAACAACTTGGGAGGCGGGGGCAGGATGCTGGCGCGGCTCGATGCCCAGAGAGGGCCTGCCGGCCTTGACAGCCCTCGGCCGGAGGCTCTGCCCAGAGGAGGGCCATCTCCACAGACAGGGCCCAGGCGGAGCTGCCTGGCAGAGGCAAATGCTTTCACAAAGTGACGATCATCCCCGCTGGGGACTTTCAATGCCCAGGAAGCCTCACGTTCCAAGAAGGGGCACTGGAACTTGCTGTGTGCCCTCGGGTAAGTGCCACCTCTCTCTGGGCCTTGGTTTTCCCACCTGAATTGCTCAAGCAGTGAGAACAGATGGTCTCTCGGCGGCTTTCTGCTCCAACATTCCCTAAGTCAGAGGCATCATTTCACTGCCGTGCTGATGGAGCTGGAGGCTGGTGCCGGCTGCTATAGAGCTGGGGGTGCCCGCCCACCTTGCCCTCCTCAGCTCTGGCTACTTTGCAACAGAAGCTAGAACTCAGGTGTCATTTCATTTGGGAATCTCCTGTCTGTGTGGATGCTGACGCTAATCCAGTTTTTGAAATATACACTGAGGGCCAAAGTAAACTTGAACAAAGGCCCTACTTAGCCCTCAGGCTGTCCATTTCCAACCTTTATCCATCCCCCAGAGCCCTCAAGCCCTGCCATCTCCCTTGTTTTTGTGGGCGACAGCACCGGCCTCCCAGCCACGCCAGCTTCAAGACACCCTCCTCCCTCATGTCCGGTCAGTCCCCAAGCCCCTCCTGACCCGCCATTCCCGGGCGCCCTCTCTATGGCCCTGATCTGCCCAGGTCAGCTGGCTCTTCCCTTTCCCCTGTTTCCTTCCAACCTCCTCCCAGGCTCCAGGCTCCACGCTCTGGACTGGACTGCCTGTCAAGGCTCCTCTCCCAGCTTCCAGCCACGGAACCACTGAGCTCACCCTGCAGGACAACCTGGAACCGCACAGGAACTCCGTGGGGGCGCCAAAGCCAAAGCTCTGATTCTGTCTCAGCGCAACCATTTCACCCAAACCTGCAGGCACTTCTAGGACATTTTCCCAGAAAGCCTTTCCTAGAATCTCAGAGCCATGAGAAACCCTTTTTGGGTGTAAAGAAACATTATTAAAACTTTCAAAAACAGGTCTTAAAGGTGGGAAGCACAGCCTTTCAATGTAACAGGCACACCCAAGACACATACCTCTAAGACAGCGGTTCTCAACCTGTGGGTCGCGACCCCTTTGGCGGTCGAACAACCCTTTCACAGGGGTCGCCTAAGACCATCCTGCATATCAGATATTTACATTATGATTCATAACAGTAGCAGCATTACAGTTATGAAGTAGCAACAAAAATAATTTTATGGTTGGGTCACAACTTGAGGAACTGTATTAAAGGGCTAGAAGGTTGAGAATCACTGCTCTAAGAGACTATACATGTGTTTGACGATTCTCTACTTTTGAGAATCAGAGCCCAGACATGGGGAAATTAGATTGCTATTGGGCAGAAAAGATAACCCAAAAGTTTGGGTGTATTGCCCCATAGGACATTACCCAAGTTTGTATCTAATCTAGCAATTTTATTGAACTTTTTTTTTTCAAATGCCATTCCCCTGGGACAATATAAACCCTGGTTTCTGAAATGCTCTTGGGACCACTTTTATCTTTTTATAGGTTCCCTCATTAACTTATCTTATATAATAAAAGGCTAATATGCAAATTGACTGAACAGCAGAATGACTGGTTGTTATAAGTGCACTGACCACCAGGGGGCAGACGCTCAACGCAGGAGCTGCCCCCTGGTGGTCAGTGCACTCCCACAGGAGGGGCACTGCTCAGAAGCCAGGCTCATGGCTGGCAAGCGCAGTGGCAGTGGCGGGAGCCTCTCCTGCCTCTGCGGCAGCGCTAAGGATGTCCGACTGCCAGCTTAGGCCCACTCCGCCCCCCCCGCACCCCCGCCAAGTGCATGAATTTCATGCACTGGGCCTCTAGTGAGTTGAATAAAATCTTCACATGTGTTCCTTCTAATAACACATGGGTTATGTTCTTAACTTTTAAAAACTATACTTTGACGCTTATAGAAAAAAGTCAACCCGTGCTTGAGTGACATGAGCTGAGATTTTCAACCAACACCAAAGCGGATGACAGGGTCCTGTCACCTGAGGGGAGAAGGAGAGAAACAGCCCAGCACACGGGACACAGGGAGGGGGTCGGTCCTGCCACACAAACCCCGGTGTATGTGTATGCGTCGTGTGTACACCCCCAGGCTCCTTCCTTCCAGCTGGCGTTTGAAACGTGTGACAATTTGAACAGGGGCTGCTCTGACGTCTCCCTCTGTCCAGACCTGCCATGAGTAAAGAGTGTGCTAGTGGGTATCACACATAGAGGGAAAGGCTGGCAGTGATGTTACGCCCCAACTCGCCTGTGCACAATGGACATACTAATTGCCGATGAGCCGTATGGTGTCATTACAGCAGGCCTGGCTGGCTGCTAATGACAGGTATATTAGCCATTAGTGGAGGTGGTGTTATTTACTTAGAAACAATAACCCTAAATTTCTTTTCTCAAAATGACTTCCTCCCCACCTTTAGCTAACTCTGACTGGCCTCCCTTTAATTGTCCTGATTCAAGATCTAACCCGGAATCGGAACGCGGGGAAGGCAACTCTGACGATTCATTCATCAGGGCACTGTTTACTTTGCAGGCTCTACACTCCCAATTCCTTCATTTGGACCAACCTCGGCCACTTCCCTGGAATCACTGGAAACTTCCAGGCTCCAACCCTGTATTTCAGTTCCGAGCGTCTTTGAATTTCACCTGCCTGGCATTTTAGAGCACACACTGGGGCCCCGTCAATATTTCCATGCACGGTTATGACATGATCGTCCTCGAACTAGCAATTGTTGGTTTGACCTAATAAACCGACAAAGGCAGGGTTCTAACGAGCAAGGCTGCAGAGAATTCATTACCCTGACAGCGTGAAAGCCCTTCACTTTGAATACCACAGGGCACCAGCCGAACTCCCCCTCCGCCTACCTGACTGTGTGTGAGTGAGGGGGAGAAGAGAGAAAGCCACTGAGAAGCCGTGAGTTATTGTGAACAACATGGGAGGCGGGGGCAGGATGCTGGTGGTGGCTCGATGCCCAGTGCCTCCTGCCAGGACAGGCACTGCTCCAGAGACGGAGGGAAGGCAGTATTTCAGCAGGGGAATGCTGAGGGCGACTGCGGGCTAGCTCATGCCTTCATTCACACATACATGCATTATCTCGTACCTACCACTAAGTCCTAAGCACCTTCCTGAGTGCTCCATAGGACCTGGGAGATGATAATAATAGTAGTAGTAACATCCACAACAGTAACAATTAGCATTTGTTCAGCTCTTACCATGTGCCAGGCACCATTCTAAGTGTTTTGTATATATCATCTCATTTAAGTATCATAGCCACCCTGGGAGAGATAAATCTTTATAATCCCCAATTTGCAGATAAGATGCCCAGCTAGAAAGAGGGGGAGCTGGATGCAAACTGAGGCCATCTGATGCCAGAGTCGTGCCTTTACCACCCGCCTCCCTGCACTATTCTGCTTTAGTAGGTGAATTGCAAAATACAGAACACACCTCCCCTTTGACCAGCAATTCTAATTCTAGGACTTTACCTATGGAAATACACAGAAAACTACACCAAGATTTACATTTTATGGGAGGGAGGGAAGGGAGGGAGGGGAAGAAGGAAGGAAGGAAGGGAGGAGGGAAGAGAAGGAGGGAGGGAGGGAGGGAGGGAGGGAGGGAGGGAGGGAGGGAGGGAGGGAGGAAGGAAGGGATGGGAGGAGACAATCCAAGATTCTACCATAATAGCAGGGTTAAGTAAATTATGACACTTCCCTATGATGGAATAATACACAGTTTGAAAAACAGTGAGGTGGATTTGAATGCATGGATTGTGGAAAGAGCACCAAGATACATAACTGAGTGAATAAAACAAAGTGCAGAAGAACACTGTGTAGAGAAGGACTCCACTTGTGCTAATAAAAAACAGATACAATCTGTGTGCTGATAGATGTCTAACAATGTGACTGAAAGGACACACAAGGCATTGTTCACTTTGGGGTGAGGGAGGCCCTAGGAATGGCAGGACGGAGGTTGGGGGAAGGAGAGTTACTTTCCATTTCTATTTTTCTGTATGGTTTGAATATTTAACTACTCGCATGTATTACTTTTTATTTGAAATTAACTTTTTGATTTAAAATTAACTTTATCTTAAGAACCAGACACTGTCTGTGCCCCCAAGGGGCTCACTCACAGGCTCAAAGGGGAGATAATAATGAATCCAAGATACTCGGAGTGCATGGCTCCTCCCTGCCCCCTGCTCCCACCTTTGCAGCTCTCGGGCCAGAGCTGTCACAGCAGGCACTGCTTGCTTTCAAGGGCAGCATCATGATGCCAGGAGCACCTTGGTCAAGTCACATATTCACAGCTCGTGGTCCCCCAGGCCTCCCCCAAGTCAACATCCAGGCCTGACAAGGGCAGTAAATACGGTGGTATCCCGCCGATCCAAACACGCCACCAGGCCATCTCAGCCCCGACAATCTGGCTGTGAGTAGAGCCAAAAGGTGGGCACGGGCCTGTCCTGGATCCCCTCTGGGCACCAGCTCTGGGGGCTCACTCATCATTTGCACACGGTTCCAGTGAGCTCATGGCTGGGTTTTCCAGCCCCAGCAGCTTGAAAACAACAAAATAAGAAGGAGAGAGCTTTTTAGAGCCAGGCAACGTGACATGAGGAGAAGTGACAGATGACAGGTGAACAGCAAGCATGGAGACAGGGAAACAATATAATCAGACGTAAGGTATCCAAACCTCAGCAGTGTGGGGTGGAAGGGCAAGCCGCCGGCTACAGGCCTCTGTATCGGGCCAGGTTCAGTCATGCCACAGAGATGACGCTGGGTGCTGTCATAGGAGGAGGCGGACTTTTATGTCACTCCAGCATAATGATGTGTATCTGTTATGCGAGAAACTGATAGGACAAACCAGTGTTTTGAGAGTTGGCTGCGGCCTATAGAATCCTAAGTCGCAGTTGGAGAAGAGCTCCATTGTCCATCTGGTCCGGGATGTGTCCCTGGAGAACCCGCGTACAGTGCATGGCAGCGGCAAAGATCAAAGATCGCCAGGAGATCAGACTGCGGAGGGAGACCCACCGTGCCACCACTCCTCGCTGCAGTCCACTCCCACGCTGGCTGGAGGATCCCGAAAACATCTCTTTGCCACATGACATTTCAGAATCATGGAGTCCCATGGCCAGAGTGAAACGTGGAGATTGAACAGTCCCGTAACCCCCTCCCCAACTCCGGGCCACCAGGATTGCATCCATTTGCCCACCTCCAGGTGGCTAATGCAGAACACTGTAGGGCACGGCTATAGGGTTAAGCCTCGGACTGACCTGTTGGCAAAGCCACAAACAAGTCCCAGCTTAGAGGGCACAGCCCTCTTAACGTAATTGGGCTTGACCTTATGAGGCTCCCTAGATCTTATCTGGGAAGCTAAGGGGCTGTGGGAGGTGCAGCAAGTGCTGCCAAAACAAGTGAAACTCACAAGAACATTGTAACTATGGGGACCACTACCTTGTTTACCTCTGGCTATAAAATAAAGGCTCAGCTTGCTGTCTGGATCTCTCTCTGTGGCCTCAGCCAGGCACAGGAGATCCACCCAGCTATTCTCTCTCATTTCTTCATCCTTCACCGCCCTCCCTTGGCTGAGCTGGCTCGGCACAGAACACACTTCCCAAACCTGACGGTGGGAAAGTTCTCCTTCCTGAGAGTTGGCGTCGGCATAACCTGGGCGATGGATGACTCCGAAGTGGAAAATGGAAGGAGGACACGGACACACAGAAAGCATCGCGTTCCCCTGAAGCAGACTTCCAGGCTGGGGGACGTTGCATCTTTGTAAAAGGGGGCAGTGTGGCAAGACATACAAGCGCCACAGGCTGGCCGTCTCCGTCCAGCCCCTGGCTCCACACTTGCTGGCTGTGTGATCTTGGGCGAGTGGCTTAGCCTCTCCGTGTCTCAGTCTTCTCAACTCTGAATAAAGATGATCCTGTCTGCCTTGTAGAGCTGCTGCACCGGTTAAATGAACAAATGCATGTAAAGCTCCTGGCACCGGGCTGGGCACAGAGAGGACAGTCAATAATGCCCCCCCCACTGTGTGTGCCCACGGTCTCACCAAATCTGCGTACGATGGATGACTGATAGCGGCTGGCTCTGTCGAGCAGTTTCTCTTTGCCAGGCCCTCTTCTATGTGCTTTACGCACACTGTCTCATGAACCCATCAGAGCAATCCCACGGGCAGGAGCTATTGTTGCTACGGTGGTGGCGGTGGTGGCGGTGACGGAAAGGCTGAATGAGCCTAGTGGCTAAGAGCAAAGGCTCTGGGTGCAGACTGCCTGGGTTCAAATCCCAGCTCTGCTACTTACTAGTTGTTTTGTAACTTTGGACACGATTATGCCACAGTTTCCTCATCTATAAAGTGGGGCTAATGATAATATCACCTTCTCAAGACTGTTTAAAAGGATTAAAAAGTTAGGACATACAAAGCACTTAGAGAGGGGCCTGGCCCAACGTGCTCCCCAATGTTAGCCGTGGTGTTACTTCCAATGTTCAGAGGAGGCAACTGAAGCTGAGAGGTGAGATAAGTTGCCCGAGGCTGCACAGGCAGAAGGTGGGGTGGGGCGGGGTGGGGTGGAGGAAGGCTGGATACCCAGGCCGCCCGAGGTCCTGCCCACCAGGTGATACTAGTACATCTAGGACGGGTTGGAAATGAAGTCAAGCGTTGTAGGCGGGGGCTACTGAACCTTTCAAGCTGGAGGGTAAGGTCAGGGCTGGAGGGCCGAGGGTGAAGGCCATGAGGCCCAGCCAGCCCTGGACTCGGGGCGGAAAGCTCTGTGCCTTCAGGCAGGCCCCCTCCCCTCCCTGAACATTCTCCTCTGTGTGCCAGAGTCTTAATCCCGGGTCACCCACCGGAGGAATCAAACGGTGCTAGAGACGTGAAGATGGCATATTACCCAGTTCCCTGCCTACCACATCTGTCTAGCTGACGGCCCATTTATTTAAGAAATAGCCAACAAGTCAAGTCCAAGCCTCGGACAGGCTTCTGACCTCTTCACAAATCCCAAACCAGAGGCTCAGCTGGTCCACTTTGGGCCCTGGGGGCAGCAGGATGGTGGATGTCATGGAGAGCCAGACTTGGAACCAAGAAAGCCCAGCCACTCCTCTGATCATTTCCCCAGACCACGCAGCGAGGGCCCGGTTGGTAACTGCCCGGGGGCCCACAGGAAAGGCAGGCTGGGCAGGTGCGCTTTGCCAGGGAAAACCAAGCGACCCGCAGAGGCACCTCCCAGGGTGCACAGCAAACTAATGTGCAGCAGCGAACACGCATTAAATCGCCCTGCTGGCTGGCTCTGTGGGCTGCCCAGTCGCCAGCCTGTCCCTCCCCCTCTCTCCCCTCCCAGAGAGGCCGGGACATGTATAGGAGCTTCTGAGACACCCAGTGTAGCTCTGGCTCTTGCTTATAAACCATTGTCAGCTATGGGATTCCCCCTGCCCTGCTTCCCTCATGGGCCATCGGGAGCCCCAAATGGGATTGCAGGAGAGAACACCCAGGGTGGGGGTTCTACTGAGCATGAGTCAGTCAGGCCTGGGTTCGACTTGCTGGTTAGTCACCATTTCAGCGACCACGGCTGGGGAAACTGAGGCTCAGAGAGAAGACATGTCCTGCCCAAGACCACACAGTTAGCAAAGAGCAGACCTGAGATTCCACGCCAGCAGCCAGGCCGTAGGCTCCTGGGGGAGGCAGCACTGGCACAGGGTCTCAGCAGGCAGCGTTTCCCAGAGGGATCGGGCGTGGGGCTGGGGCAGGGTCGGGGCAGGACGCCAGTACAAGTGGGTTCCCTCACACCAGTTGATGAACCGCAGTAGGTGGTGTGCTTGGTCTAAGCTTCCTTCGCCACTGGCAGAGGTTGGGGTGAGGCAGGTGGAACACTGGGGTACAAGGTGTCAGAACTGGGACTTCAGAGGTGGGAACTGAGAGCCAGGCTGAGCAGAGGAAATACGTGTTCTCTGAGCGGGCTTCCCAGTGGCCTGAAAACCTCTTTAGAATCAGGGAGCACCAGAGCCCAAAGGTCACTCAAGGTCAGCCGGGGCAGGGGTTCCAGCTGTGTTCCTCTGGGCCTCCTGGGGGACTGGCACCCCCAAACCCAATGAACCTCGATTCCGACTGGTTTACATAAATAAAGGGCTTCCCAGGAAGGTTTTATCTGAATAAAAGTTTTCTTGACAAAATAAGTTTAACAATTTAGCAATTGTTGGAAAACCTCTAATTGTCCAGACGGCCGGTGAGCAGAGCAGCCCCTGGGAGGGCCGGGCCGTGCCCAGAGAGCATGCCCAGCCGGGCCGGGCCCAGAACCACCATGGCTCTCAATCCAACTTTCCTTCCCTTGCTTTTCTATTCCTTTCCTGCCTCCACAGAGCACCCCTCAAGTTCAAGAAACTGACTCTCAGGTGTGTTTTTTTTCTTCCAGTAGCTCAGGGCTCGGATGTCCCTGATGAAGCAGAAAGAGCAGTGTCCTCTGTGAGCCGACCTAAGGGTGCAGGCTCCGCACCCTTGGGCTCCGCAGGCCTGGCTGAGGTCGGCAGGGGCTCTGGAGCCGGGAGAGGGCTAAGCCCGTGTCAGGGAGCAGGTGCCCAGAGTGACCTGGAGCCAGGGAAGGGAGGGCATTGATGAAGCCAGTGGGCTCCTGCCCAGAGCGCCAGTTCCAAACTTGCGTGTGTGTGTGTGTGTGTATGAGAGAGAGAGAGAGAGAGAGAGAGAGAGAGAGAGAGAGAGAGAGAATGAGAATTTATTGTCCCTGCTAGTCCAGGAAGGTAGGGGGACCACACACAAGAATCAGATTCCACCACTGGCTTTCTGCTACCATGCTACCAACAAATGACAGTACCTCACTGAGCCTCACTTCCCAAATCTACAAAATGGGAATATACTCCATGCACTGCCTCCCAGGGTTCCTGGGCTTTGGAGAGGGAGGAAGGAGAAGGAGCAGAGCCTTCTGGTTAAAAGATGCAAACATTCAAATGTGCATCAGCTTGAGTTTTAAAGTCCGACAGGCCAGTGCTTGCCACCCCAGCCAACCGCGTACTATTTATGTGACCTTGACAGGTTACCACATGATTTGTGCCCGCAGTTTCCTTGTCTACAAAATGGGAACAGTAACACCCTCTTCACAGGGCGTCTGAGGTCTGAACCAGGCCACCCAGGAGAAGGAGCCCATGGAGCCTGAGTCATGGCCACGACACGGTAAAGACCTCTTGTCTCCCCTCCCATCACCTCTGCTCAAGCCGTCCCCACCAAAAGGCACCTACGGCAGGAGGACTCGGAGAATTACAGCACGCAATCAAACAGCTTCTTGACGGGAAATGCTTTGGAAATTTTCGGCTTCATTTACTTCTCAATCTAATTTTGTCCTCGGATGCACATTATGCGCAAGATGGGATCTCATGTGGTTTGCACTCCGCACACCAGCAGGAGGCGTCTCAATTGCTGCTCGCGTCTCTCCTCGCCCATGAGTGCCATCATGAGGGCACCCAGCAGGCTGCAGGGTGCCCCTGGGCAAGAAGGCCTGGCCTGGACACCCTGGCACCCACAGGCCCAGCTTCTCCCACCAACGCCCCTGGAGTGGAGGTTGGGGGTATCGCAAGGTTACAGCCCCTTTACATCCACAGCCAACTCTGGCCATAGTTCACTCTCACCGCCACCCACCCTCACCTGTCTCCCTGGCTGGGCCCAGCCTCCTCCAATAGGCAGCCCCTCTAGAGAAGGACCCTATACTCCTCAGCTCCCTCCCTGAACAGCTAGCTCCCCACAGCCTCTGGATCTAGTCCGAACCTCTCGCTGACCCCCATTCCTACTGGAGTAGTCTAGGCTCCAGCCCCCCACCCCGCCCTGCTGGCCCTAACCTTGCCCCAGGCTTGAACAAATGCTACGGCTGTGCCCCAACAGCACCCAGCAAACTCCATCTATGGCACCTCCTGGGGAAAACATTCCCAAGATGCCCCACGCTGCCCTGCCCACCCACAGCTATGCCTTTCCTCCTGCGTGCTCTCAGAGCCCCTGTGCCCAGCTCCACAGCACAGCGCTTGTTGGCTGTTGGTACTAGACTGAACTCTTCCATGGCAGGGACCGCGTCCCATTGATCTGTTTCCCTGTGGTGCCGGCGCAATGCTTGGCATACAGCTGAGGCCAAACAAATGCTTACTGGTTCATTCATTCATTTGCTCAGAAAACCTTTCCCAATCCAGCCTGTGTCCACTGTTGGGCAATCCGTGCCCTTAAGAACAGGAGCCCAATAGGCAGCACTTCCTATCCTCCCCGCTGGAGAAAAGCCACCAGCCACAGCTCAGCAGCCACCCAAGTTCTAGCAAAGGGGAAAGGCTCCCAGACACCCCCCCAACCTCCCAAGGGGGGACTTTGCCACAGGATCCTCGCTTGCTTCTTCCCCCAAGCCAGTCACGCACTAAACGTCACGCAAATCCTGAAAAAATAGCCCAACCACATAGGTGTCCGCCCAGCCTCCTCGCCTCACTAAGGCTTCCCTGGAGTCCAGTACAGTCGTTTCCCTCTTCCTCTCAGTGGTGTCTGGCCTGTGCAGCGGTCCTTGGGTTTGAATTTAATGATGCTTCAAGTCCTATGGGAAGGGGTTGACTCTAGTTGGTAAGTGACTCGAAGAACAAGGCCCACTTAACTGCCAAAACCAACCGATACTTCAGCCCTTGTTGTCTTGGATCTCTTCGCTCACTCCTCAATTCTTCAAACATTTTTGGTCACCCTACACCACTGAACACCTGTTTTGTGTGTTTTGGGAAATTTCCACCATAAGCGTTTCGGCTCCTCAAGGAAGAGGTCAGGAGCATGAGCGCCCAGACTCTCTTGCAGCTAGGACGCAGGCACCTGCTGGCTCCACCAGGCACACACACATATGTGAGCCGTTAACTCAGAAGGTAGTGACATAAAGAAGTGGACACCTGTGGGCCCAGCTGCCAAGACAGAGGTTCTAGTGGTGACCTCTGGTGCCCAGTGACAGCAGCACGAGCTGGGGGCTCCATGTCCACGGGCCTACGTGGCGCCTCCACGGGAGCAGTCCTGCTGTGTGGTCAGTGGTTTGGGTATGGCTTAGTTGTGGTTCAGGCGTGGTTCCTGGTTGTGAAGTCTCCAGGCCTGGCTCTGGGGTCCTCTTGAGTGTCCTAATACACTTTAGAAAATTCCTTTTCTCCTTTAGCGGCCAGAGAGAATTCTGCTGTTCTTAACCAAGAGCTGTGACTGCTACAGGCTCCAAGACGGTGCTGTGCTTTGTCCTTCATCAGTCAGCTCTTCCCAGATTTCTCCATGGCTTCCCCTCTCCAGCCACCTCTGTCCCCCAGAGTCCCTTCCTAGATCTCTGCTCCTCTCAACTCTTTTTGTCTCTACATCTTCACTCTGTGACTCATCTCCTCCATGCCCAGGGCTTCCAAATCCATAGCCTCAGCCTTGACCCCTCCCCACTGCCCTCTGGACATTCCCACTTGGGCGTCCCTGGGGCACCATGAAGTCCAAGTACCCAAGCCAGCTCCTCCTCTTGTTGTCTCTCAGCTGCTGGCTCCATTTTCTACCCAGGGCCCCAAACTCCAACCAAGGGAGCCATCCCTCACTTCTGCGTCTCACCTAATCCTGTATTTGATCAATTCTATTCCTCTATCCTCATCTCCACTGCCTGGGTCCAGGTCCTCATTCTTTCTCTCCTGGACTTTTACCACCACCTTCAGTACGCTCGGTCTTCTTGCTGAGTCTCATCCTCATTACACCCACCCTCTGTCAACACCCCAGAGAGATGATGTTGAAGATGCCACTCCCCACTTACCGCTCTCCAAGGCTCCCAGCATCTGGAGCTTGTGATCCTAGGCCCCTGGGAGCCTCCTCAGTCTGACCCCGCCCTCACCTCCAGCTGCACATCTCACTGCTCCTGGAGTTGCTTGTATTTCCTCACTCAGCCTGTGCTGTTTGCCTTTATCCTGTCATTCCCTCTGCCTGGTATGTCCTTTCTCACCCATTCCTACTCGTTCCTCTCAGCACAGTGTCACCAGCTGCAGGAAGCTTTCCTTGGCCGCCTTCCCCTCCCCCCCTACACACACACAACCTCGGGAAGGCATGGTGGCCCTCCTCTTGCTCCTGTGACATCTGCCACCTGCTTCTCTCAGTTTAAAAACATTCTATCAAGCACTCTTGATGGGGCAGGAACCTTGCTAAGGATTTACGTGCATTATCTCATTTAGTCCTCATAACAACCCTCTGAGGAGAGCGTTATTCCCATTCCTGGATGAGAAAATCGAGGTTCAGAAAATTGCAGTGACCCTCCCGAGATCCACAGCTAGACAGTGAGGAGTCGAGGCTGGGAGCCCAGGGCTGTCTGGCTCCCCCCCCCCCCCCCCCCGCAACTCCTCATGGTGAGGCTGTGGCTTCCGGAGAAGCCATCCTCTGCACGTGCCCCATGTGTGGCATGACCTTGGCCAAACCACTTCACCAAGTTTCCTCGTCTGTAAAAGGAGGACCAAGTCTCTCCCTGCCACTCTCCCCCACGGGAATGGACGGGCGGGAGGCCTGGAAAGTAACAGACATAAAATCACCCGGTCAACTGTAAAGGGCGGCGCACGTGCGAGACGCTGTTAGCGTGCTTTTAGGATTCGGTTTCACTGAACACTTTCCTTGCCCACCTTAGACTCAAGGCCCGCCACCTGCTCCTTTCCTTAGTTAGAGTGGGGAGGGCTGCCACTTTCCTCCCTGGCCCAGGCTGCCCCTGGGATTTTTAAAGTCACCATCCAGCTGTGCCATCCCCCCTCCCAAAACACAACTGTGACAGTCAAGCCAAGAAAGGCGAGTGGGGAAAATCCATAAAGGCTCGGCAAAGCGGGGGCCGGAGAGTTCTCCAGCTCCTGGCCACCAGTTAGTGACGTCAGGATTTATAACTGTATTAAATGGTGTGACAGGCAGCCTTGATATATCAGTTCCCCCTTCTTCCCAAATCACAGACAATAAAAGCTTTGTCAGTGAAAGTCATTCATCATCATAAAGACCCGAGACATCCCAGTCATCAATTTCACTCACATCCTTAATACACTGGAGAGAGTACAGGAGTGGAGCACCCCGCAAAGGGGAGAGGAGAAAAACACGAAGGAAGATTGAACAGGAATAATTACAAAGGTCAAAGAAGGGATTCCTCTGGGGGGAGGACCACAGGCAGGGCCGGTTGCCAGCGGTGTGCTCAGCCCACAGAGAAACTGGGCAGTTGCTGGGTGTGCTCCAGGCCGCCCAGACCAGCACAGACCTTGTGAACCTGGGGTAGGAGCTGAAATGGGCTGTGGGGCCAGGGGAGGAAGTGTGGGAGGACAGAGGGCCCAGATCGGGTTCTGTAGGAGTCTTTTACTTCACCAGCCTCGTTAGTACAAAAGAGATGTAAAGACAATAAGAACAGCACAGGTGTCTTTTTGGAATATACCCCTGTATTGGCATAGATGGCTCTGTGTGCCATCAGACGGACTACGGGTTGTGAAAGATACTGCGAGACTGCCAGGCCATCTGGGAAAGAGTCACTGCCCAGAGCCGGTAAGTAGGCCTTCTGCCACCCTTGCCCCGCCCCCGGGGCCTCTGGATGCTCTCCACCCGCCCTGACTATAATGGAAGCCAGGGGTCCCAGAGAGGAGGAGACACACCCCGAGGCTCCATCTGATGAGGCGAGTCCTCCCGCCCAGCCCGCTCCCATGCGAGTGTCCTCTCCCGCCTGCCCACGTGCCTGCCAAGGCTCCCACCCTTCACCACCTGGACCGTTGCTCGGCATCTTTTAACCCCCCTCAAGCGAGCAGGGCAATGAAGGATGAGAAAGCAGGCAGCGGACTGGGTGTGGTGGGGAGAGCTGGGGACTTTAACTGACTTGTCCCTGCAGAGAACCAGGGCTTAAATGGCACGACCCTTCCACCTGTGCTGGACCGGAAAAAGTGTAAGGAGGTCTCTGCACAAAGGCAGTGACAATTCTTTTTCTTTTGCTTTCTTTCCTGACAACAAAACAACGAAAGAGAGCTTTGGTCTCGGTGGGAAGGTGCTGGAAGTGCTGAGCCTCCCCTCATCTGAAAGGGAATGGCCTGGGAGGGGGGATGCCATGGGGGCTGAGGGCTCTAGGGTTGCCAAGGAGTTGTCAGGTGGCTTCAACCAGGTAGGAACCTGCCAGAAGGTACATAGTATTAAGTTTCCCAAGAAAGAAAGAACAAGGCTACCTATGGCTGTCTGCCCTTCCTGAGGAAGACCTACTGAGTGCTGAGGTCCAGCGAGGCTGGGCAGGTCCGCCTGGAACAGGCTGACTTACGGGGTGCCAGCTGCTGGAGAGGGAGTCAACCCCATGCCCTTCAACCAGATACCACCTACGTTTAAGACAGAAGCCTTCTCAGCAGAGGAATCAGCAGAAACAAAGGCTTGGCGTCAGGACCGGGCATGGCTGGGTTGGGAGGTGCTAAAAAGACAGGCCTGGATCAGCTCCCACAGACCCCAGTCACCGTCAGTCTAGCTGCGCTGCAGGGGCACGTGAGAAAGCTCTGCTTGGATACCTCTGATGACACGAAGCTCACTATCAACCAAAGGAATGCATGACCGGGGTTAGGGGAAAACCAGCTCTGCACTCCTTGCTGGGTGAACTCAGGCAGTCTGTGTAAGTGTTCGTTGGGACAAAAATAGTACCTATGTTTCACAGAGCAAAGGAGTAAATGAACCAGAGCACATAACAAATTCTCAATAAACATTAGCTATCGTCGTTATTATCTCCCGAGGCAGCCTATTCAGTTTCCAGGAGCTCGAACTGTTGAAAAGTTCTTCTTTGTGCTCATCGAAAGCTTGCCTCCCCATGGCTCCCCCTGATGCTGCGTTCTTCTGGAGCACTTGGCACCCCTTCCCCCACAGCCCTGCGCGCAGGGCAGAGCAGCCAGGCCCCAGGTCAGCTGTCTCGAAGCCAACAGCCCTGGATGGCCAGGCTCACGCCCTCCACCCTTCCTGGTGGACCCAGTCCTTCTGTCTGCAGCCCGATGCCAAATACCGCGTCACCTCTTAGCGCTGAGGATTCGGGGTCTCTGGCCCATCTTGCTTGAGAATAGTCCAGGATGGCTCATCCAGAGGATGGGAGAGGATGGGAGTTCTGTACCCACCGACATGCGGGGTGCCCATAAAACATGCAATACACATTTAAAAAGTGAACGACAGTAGGAAGAGTAAAAAAACCTAAGTTTTTATCACAGAAAAGGTTCTGGAAGGACATAATATCAAACTGTCAGCTCTAATGACTTCAGCAGAATGGGTTAGGAGTGGGGTGAGGAGGTGCAGTCATGGGTTGCTGTACATACTTCCCAACCATTTGAATTTATTTTACAACTAGAGGCCCGATGCATGAAATTCGTGCATGAGTAGGCCTTCCTTCCCCCGGCTGCTGGCACCAGCTTCCCCTCTGGCACCCGGGCTTCCCTCGCAGCCCCGGCTTTGTCCGGAAGGTCGTCTGGTCTAATTAGCATATTATGCTTTTATTATTATAGATGAGCCCGTATTACTTTGTGATTAAAAAGGAATGATAAAAGGCAGGTTGCGTGAGACTGAAGCAAGCCTCAGAGCAGAGCAGCCATGGGAGTGTGTCTCCCCCAGAGCAGCTCAGGCATGGCATCCTCCACAGAAAGTTCCCCAAACCCTACAGTCTAAGAGAAGCGATCGCTCCCACCTCCGTGCCATCAAAAGCACTGGGCTTCTCGCAGGATTTCTATCTTTCTTTTTCTTATTTGTCTTGCCCTATACATTTACCCACATTTGCCTCCCCACTCAGACTATGAGTATGTTGAGGACAGGAGCCTACAGTCCTCAAGATCCATCCTAGGCTATGGTTTGACACGGAGGAGGAGTTGGGTTATGATGGAGAGATGAGTGAATGAATGAATGATGACTGGCGGCAGCTCTGCTAACTGCCAGGCGCTACAGTTTGGGGCATTTTCTATTCTTGATCATGGCAAGGCGGCAGAGATCTCTGACTAGGAGAACAAGCCATTTCTAAATAATGAAGTCGCTATTTTAGGAAGATGTGTCGCAGCAGGGGGCGGGGGGGGGGCGGGGCTGGGGAGCTGGAGGCCCAGAAACCTGCCCGGAGGCTATTGGAAAGGTCGGCTTCAGAGCTGCCCACAAGTGTAAAAATCTATGAGAGCATTACCGGGACGGCCACCCAGCTTTGTTTATTTGCATCCTACAAAACACAAGGTCAGAAACAACCTGCTCAAGTACTTTCTGCTGAAATTATTTTTTTTAATTGGCACTGCACTTTACACAAATATTCATTCATGTATTCAACCAATAGTTCTGGGGAACGCTGTGCTAACCTGAAAGCGAATCATACTTTTCCTTTGATGTGCATTTTAGTTACAGAGATGCTTGAATTTCATTTGGCTTCAAAACGATCACATCTCCAGCTTCTCTGACCCTCTGAGTATCTTCACAAACACTAAGATTCCCAAATTCTAGGTTTCTCTTGAACCTACAACTGTGAGTCTATTTCATGATCCAAACCAAATGCTTTAAGCCCCGATCAGATTCCCCTTGAATCTTTCTGGAAGGCAAATAGCCTTCTGTATCGGGCAAGTTCCAGTCTCAGATGTTAAGTTTTCTCTCTGGGTTGAGGTCCCCGAAGCAGGCCAACAACACTTAGCTTGGAGAGGGTGTGACATCACTGCATGGAATAAAACGCTGCGTTCTTCTGGAGGACTTTGCACTCGGTGCCCCAGGCCCTCCCCGCGGCATAGCGTACGCCCGGAGCTGATATTTGGGGAAAGCTGTTCCAAGCAGGTGGAACAGCCTGAGCAAAGACCTGGAGTCAGGGACAGGCAAGGCCCGTTGCGCAGCCCTTCCTCGCGTCACAGAGAGGTTTTCTGTTGGGCAGGAGTAGAAATAAGAGGACCCAGGAAGGATGGGCTGGAGCAGGGTCAAACACTCAAAAGCCCACCGGGGCCAGCAGGCCAGGTAAGAAAGACAAGCTGGCCAAGTAGAATCTGGAGCAAACAGGAGAGTATGACTCAGCTAGAGAGGGTGACTGCTGCTCAGCTCCATCTGAGCGAGGCCACATGGGCTCGTGCACAAGGTGGACAAGTCTTCCAATTTCTCAAGAGAAGTTGGACATTTTAATCTTTATGTTAAATCCTCTGATTTTAAGGCACTTTTAGATTTAATTGTTGATAGTGACATATTGGCATGTTCAAAGAGTTAAAAATGAAAATGAAATTCAATAAAAAGTCCTCTTCCCACACTCAGTTCACATGGTTATGAAGTTCCTGAGTATCCTTCCAGAGTTTCCTTTTTAAAAATATATATTTTTTTTTATTGATTTCAGAGAGGAAGGGAGAGGGAGAGATAGAAACATCAGTGATGAGAGAGAATCATTGATCAGCTGCTTCCTGCATGCTTCCTACTGGGAATCAAGCCCACAACCCGGGTATGTGCCCTTGACTGGAATCGAACCCGGGACCCTTCAGTCTGTAGGCTGATGCTCTATCCACTGAGCCAAACCAGCCAGGGCCAGTATCTTGATGCATGTGCACGCAAATATAGATGTGCCTTCCACTGTCCCGTCTCTTCTTTCCACAAAACGTAGCACCTGTACACACTATTCTGGCTTTTTCATGAATAACATACCCCAAAGATCCTTCCCTATCAGGACACAGAGAACTGCCCCCTCCTCCCCTGCACTGTACAGTAATCCAGCATATGGATGAGCGACCCGTTATTTAACCAGTCCCCTCCTGACGGATGTTTGGGTTGTTCTTCTCTCATCTTTAAAAGGTTAGGGCTATTTTAAGTTTAAAAAACACTAAGCAGACAAAACAACCTTTGGGCTGGATCATGGGGACACGGAAGCCAGTGGAGGAAAGCGCTGGGCAGCATCTAGATCTGCGTTCACAGCTTGCTGGCCTGGACTTCGCAGACACCTCGGCTTCTGGGCTGCCGGCGGGAAAGGAAACTGAGTCCAAGGAGAACAGCTGCGGGTCAGTCCTGTTAAAGCTTCCCTGCCTCTGAGGGAGTGAAATCCCCATTCCCAGAGGTGACCGAGCCCTGACGTAGAGCAGATCCCAGGGCTGGGGGAAGGGGGGGCTACCTGATCTCTGAAGTTAGTTTCCACTAATTTGAGAGTCCCCTGGGCCTGAACGTGGGCTGGACCCAACTGGCAGCGGAGAGAGAACTGAGAAATGGTTCTGCTCTCTCGTCATCGGATTTGCTCACTCATTCATACATTTAAAAGGCACTTTCTGAGGCTCTATCTTCTTTCATAAATGCTTCCCCCCCCCCCCAAATCTTCAGAGGCTTCTCATGGTGGGGGTCGTAGATCAAATGCCACCTTTCTTTCTTTAAAAACACTTTTTAATTGATTTCAGAGAGGAAGGGAGAGGGATAGAAACATCAATGATCAGAGAGAATCATTCATCAGCTGCCTCAGCATGCCCCCCGACTGGGGATTGAGCTCACAACCTGGGCATGTGCCCTGATGAAGAATTGAACTGTGACCTCCTGGCCCATAGGTCGACACTCAACCCCTGAGCCATGCTGGCCTGGCAAATGACATCTTTCTAGAGAGGTTCTGCTTCATGCCCCCATCCCACTCGCCACCACCCCTCAACCCCAGTCTCTCTCTACTTTCTCCCCAATTTGCTTTCTTCGGAGCACGCGCCGTTATAAAATTACACTGCCCACTGTGTCTGTGTTTGCTGTGAGCCGTCTGGCTCTCCCCAGCAGGGAAGCCAGTGAGGGCAGAGACTGTCCACCACAGCCACCATCTACTCCCAGCCGGGCACTGAGGGACGGTCCACTAGACAGTAACTACTGATACTCTGCTTCCTTCCCAGTGCACACACAGCGCTGACACCAGCCCCCTCCATGAGGTTCCTAGGAAACCTGCCTGACTGAGCGCTGGTCCAGGTATTATGCTGGTTGTAGCATTATTGTCATTTTCCCTGCACCTTTTGGCTGCCTGGATACGTAAGGCACTTATCTTTTTGTTTTATTATTCATCATGATTTCACTCTGCGGGAAGAATTATTTCGTTGGGTCTGACTGAGCCTCAAAAAGGGTCATAAAAACAGGTCAGAGGAACTGTCCCCAGAGAGAGGTGAGCAAACAGCCGTTCGGGACACCTGGCACCTGGCCAGACTCTGGGATAAGAGCTCAGAGCACAGCACTAACTACGGTTTGTTAAGGGTTTAACAAGGGCCAGGCTCTGTGCTCAGACCCAGCACGGACCATGCATGTTGTCTTCGAAGGCAGTCTGGGAGGAAGCTGGACTGTGGGCCCCATTCTGCAAATGGGGGACTTGGGCATGGAGGCTAGTGTTGTCCAAGGGGGCCCAGCTCGAATAGCGTGAGGCTGGGCTTCCCACCAGACAGCCTGGATTTCCTGCTGACAGTTTCAATTACATGCTAGAAGAAATGCCTTCTGGAAATTTAATTGGGAACGTCTTAGTCCAGCGGTTCTCAACCTGTGGGTCGCGACCCCTTTGGGGGTCAAACGACCCTTTCATAGGGGTCACCTAAGACCATCGGAAAACACATATATAGTTACATATTGTTTTTGTGATTAATCACTATGCTTTAATTATGTTCAATTTGTCACAATGAAATTGGGGGTCACCACAACATGAGGAACTGTATTAAGGGTCGCGGCATTAGGAAGGTTGAGAACCACTGGTAGTCCATCCGACCACATAGCAGCAGCAGGCTGCGAGGGCCAGGGCCCAGGCAGGGGTAGCCCCAGTTCCAGCTCTAACTCCGGGGCTGCGGCCTGGAGGGCACCTGCCCCCTCTGGGCCTGGGTTTCCCACCTGTGAAGTGAGCAGTGGCTCACATGACCCTCCCATCCTGCCTGTCTGTGATCGCAGGTGCCGACACTGAGGTCCTGGACCCCCTGCAGATTTCCTTCTCTCATAGCTGCCCACACACTCAGATGCCCCCTCGGCGGCTCTAAACCCTCTCCCCTACTATCTCAGTACAGCCTCAAAACGACCAAAAGAGCCAGGAGGGGTAGAAATTGCCATGCCCGTTTCCTGGTTAGGAAAACTGAGGCTCAGAGAGGACAATCTATTTGCCGAAGGGTAGGACAGTTCAGGTGGCGGGGAACAGACTTAAAGCCATTCCTCTGACTCCGGGTCTAGAGCGCTTTCCTCCAGGCCTCAGCTATTGCTTAGACAAAAAGGCAGAAGAGGATGGACTTCTTTGAACATCCAAGTTTGCGGTCATGGGGCTCCAAACATCGAACCTCAGAGATACAGCAAATCAGAGCTGGTGGTCTTGGAGACCTGGCAGTCATTCACCTGCTGCCCATGTGTGGTCTCGTTGCTAAGAGGGGACAGTGCCCAGGGGGTGTCTCAGACCCCAGGGCCTGGGGCATCCACCAGGCCAGTGTTTCCCAAACTTTTTGACCAGTCTCTTCCCGCCATTCCAACCGGCGGATGCAGAGAAGGTCCTCAGGGGAGGGGCCTGCAAGGACATGGGCTGCCCTTCCCTTCGTTCTCTCAGGCGAAGGGTCAGGTGGGCACAGCTGGGGGCAAGATGCCAGGCCCTCACGTCCTCCCTGGGAGGCAGGGCACACCTGCAGGTAATTAGTCCCAATCAGGATGGGCCCAAACTGCTGACAATGCAGGAACCGGCCGGCCATGTCACCGCTTTGCAAATGGTGAGCAGTTTCTGAACCGTGGCCCTGGCTGGTTGAGCAAGGGTTTCCAGGGGTCCTCAAACTACGGCCCGCGGGCCACATGCAAATACAAATATTGTATTTGTTCCCGTTTTGTTTTTTTACTTCAAAATAAGATATGTGCAGTGTGCATGGGAATTTGTTCTTAGTTTTTTTTTAAACTATAGTCCGGCCCTCCAATGGTCTGAGGGACAGTGAACTGGCCCCCTGTTTAAAAAGTTTGAGGACCCCTGGTTTAACCTAATATTTAATGTGGCACATAAACGACGGAGAGATCCTCCCTAGTCAGCTCAGAGTGGAGTAGCACCTGCCCAACCGCCTCCCCCAGACCTGGGGCTGGCACGCCCCAGCGAGAGCCCTGGGCTGCGAGAAGGTAAGGCCTGGGGCAGGAAGCCTCAAGCTCTCCCCTGAAGAGTTCAGTTCCTCGTCCACTAACACAGGTGGAATTCAACTAAGGCCACCTGGTGACGTGGAGGTCCACTCTACCCCAATAGCTCGTGGGGGCGTTCCTTCAAGACATTCTAACATTTTGCAGTGCGGTCAGCAACTGCCCCCTACAAGGTGTTTTGAAAATTTGGGGGGGCTTTTACATGATTGAGGGGCACTGTTGGTTCACAGCAGACGAGCCCCACACAATAGCTTTTCTTCATTCTACACGATTGTCATGTCTTACCAAACAGTCCTGTAGGTGGAAAATCTATTTGTAATTATTTAAATCCAGAACTGAAATCCATTTGCATATAAATGTGAACTTGCCGTTTCTGTGGTCTTGCTGTATATATACTGAATTTGCTAGGAGGGCAACTACTGTGTAAGCCGGCCAAAGCCTGTACCTGTTTTACCTGGAGCTTTGCCAAGGGGTGCTCACCTACGGGCAAAGTCGGGTTCACAGTATGAGTCAGTATGAGTCCCTATGTCCACACTCCTGCCTACGTCTGCATTCAGGGCTGTTGCATTCACGGTGATTCTGGGCATGGAGCAAGAGGGATAGGAGGGCCCGGCCGGCGTGGCTCAGTGGTTGGGTGTCGACTATGAACCAGGAGGTCACAGTTTGATTCCCGGTCAGGGCACGTGCCCAGGTTGTGGGCTTGGTTCCCAGTGGGGAGCGTGCAGGAGGCAGCCGATCAATGATTCTCTCTCATCATTGATGTTTCTATCTCTCTCTCCTGCTCCTTTCCTCTCTGAAATCAATAAAAACATATTTCTAAAAAAAAGGAGAGGGATAGGAGGGACCCAGACATTTTTAATATATCTATATTGTTGAAGGGATTACAGATGTCCCCCCCTTTTTCCCATTGACCCTCGCTACCCCACACCCCACACAGTTCTTTTTAATGGTTTCATAGTATTTTATTCTGTGAAAGAGCCATCATTTATTTAATCATCTTCTATTGATAGACATTGTGTTGTTTGCCGTTATAAATAAATGTATAATTAATATACAGATGTAGGTATCACTGTGCATCTGTGCAAATAAATCTGTGAGATAAAGTCCTAAATGTGCATATAAAAGTTCTAGGTAAGAGGGTAGGAATTTCAAATTTTGATAGATATTCCCAAATTTCCCTGCATGACAGTGTATGAAAATATCTATTCCTCATACTCTCTCTAACACTAGACCTCAAGAAACATTTCAAATTTGGATGAGCTCATAAATTTTAAAAAATGTCTCATGATGGTCTTAATTTGCAATTTTATTATTTTCTGTTAATCCTTACCCAAGGATATTTTTTCCATTGATTTTTCAAAAGTGTGGGAGGGAGGGAGGGAGGGAGGGAGGAGAGAGAGACAAACATGGATATAAGAGAGACACATTGATTGGCTGCCTCCTGAACATCCCTGACTGGGGTTGGGGATCCAACCTGCAACCCAGGTATGTGCCCTTGACCAGAAATCAAACCCATGACCATTCAGTGCCTGGGCTGGTGCTCTAACCACTCATCACACTGCCAGGGCTGCAGTTTTGAAATTATGAGTCAGGTGCATATCTTTTCATATGCTGTTGGACATCCACATTTTTCAATGAATTTCATATTTATATTCTTTATCTTTTTTCACTAATTTTCTTATTCATATCTAAAATCTCATTAGATATTAAGGAAATTGATGTTTTTCATCTGTGTTCTACTTTTTTTCCCCTACAATCTTATTCTTTGTCTTTTTCCAAACATACAAAAGACATTTATTTAAACAGTCACTTATATTATTTTTCTTTGTCTCATATTTGGAACAGATTTTAAAAGGCCTTCCCCACTCTAAGATTACAAAAATATTTCCCTTTTTTATCCTATGGTTTTATTATTTTACATTTAAAATTTGATCAACTTGGAGTTTTGATATAGAAAGTGTGGTATGGATCCAACAGGCCCACTTGTCCCAACGCCATTAACTGAATCCTTTACTTTATCCTTGGTTGTCTCTGTCACTCGTCACCGAGTCCTGCCTACCAGCCGACAGGGACCTCCTGCCACCTCAGCTGGACCCAAAGGCTCTGGCCCAAGTGCCACCGTCAGCCCCCAGGGTCTGTCTGTGCAGCATCCGAGACTGCCTCCTGCCTGCGAGCTGGACAACCTCCCAGCGCTGGCAGCTGAGTCCGTCCCAGGGCTGCAGTCTGCCTGGGTCCCTCCATCCAGCCCCTTCTGAGCAGCAATCCCAGCAGTGCCCAGCCACCATGAGAAAGAATAATAGCGACATGTATTGGTGCTTGCTGTATGCTAGACAAAGTCTAAGCACCTTATATGTATTAATGCATTAATCCTTACAACACTATGGGGTAGCTACTATCACCATTTTAGAGATTTAAAACACACACACACAGAGCCCATAATTCTTAGATAATTTACACAACATTACCCAGCTAGTCAATGACAAGTTCAACCCCAGCAGTGGGCCTCCAGGGCCCAAGCTCTTCATCTTTACACTGACAGCTAAAGAGGCCGGCCCAGGCCTTCCAGAAAGGCAGCTGCTTTGCATACACCAGGCACCTTCAGCCTAGACCTCCTGCCCTCTAAACTCAACCTCTGCCTGGAAATCTGAAATGCCAGCAACGATCTGCCAGGAGGCACACTCATCCTCGAGGCTGGAGCCGACCAGGGCTGCCCGTCGCACGAGGGGGATAAATCCCAGGCCTTTGAACACTCGGCCCCACACACAGGGGAACCTGAAATCACCAGGCCCCGTGACACGAGGCTTCCCTGCCACCCCTCCCAGCCCCGCCCATGAGGCATTTTCTCTCTTCCAGCTTCATCCGAGCAGTCTACAGCCGTGTCTCATCACAGCCAGGGCCCTGGCCCCGGCAGTCTCCTGCCCGACCTTTTCCAGGACCTCAGAACCTCATTAAAACAGAAATGACCAGTCAAGTCCAAAAGCACCAGGAAGCCATTCTTCCCACCACACAGGCACTCTCAGTCTCTCCCTTTCTCTCTCTCTTTCTTCCCGCCATTTACTCCCCCAACCCCCACCCATCCCCCCCCACACACACACACCCCAGATGCCCTCACCTGTCACGATGGGGTAGGTCTGTGGCCCAGGCACGCTGCTCCCAATATCGGCAGGGGTGGGGCTGGTCAGGTTGGCCTTCATGTCGTCCAGCCCTCCAGCCAGGGAGGCCATGGCTGAATACTCAGGGGTCTAAAAGAGATAACAAAACAGAGACAACTCAGCATCGAGACTCCAAGTACCCCAGCCAAATGCCACCGCCACATGCTGGGCTCAGCCACCTGGCTGGGCTGCCATGCCAGCACCAAGGCCTCCAGGGGACTCACGGACGCCCGGGGGTTGAGAGGGCAAATTCGGCTCAACAGAACAAGACCGTATCCAGAATCAGCGATCCTACCCAGGTGAAGAGGCGGGCAGGACTCGGTGCCGCTTCCTAAGAATTCGAACCCCGCTCCTCTGTGGCCTGCGGGCTTCCCTCGCCCAGCCCCAGCCGCCAGAGACAACCATCGCCAATGTGGGGAGGGAGACATCAGCACCATAAACAAGGCAGAAATAAGAGCCTTGTTGCCAAGAGGCTGGAAGGAGCCGTTTCTGATTCTGTGCTCTCAGACATACTAGCAGAGCCGCAGAAAAAAGGTTAACAAATTTGGGGCATCATCCCATCCAAACCTCCTTCCACACGAGTAAACTGAGGCCCAAGGGGAGGAGGGCAGAGTCCCAGGGCAGGGGATGGCTCACCATAACCTCTCACCCCCAATTCAATAGTCAAACCAGCTGACAGGTGGCGAGTGTCTGGGAATTCTGGAAGCCTTGTAAACACCTGTATGCTGAAAACTGCGAGGCGCGTGCATCTGATTTTCCAAGTCCGGGCCAACCATGTGCATCTGGCCCATGAGTCACGCTCCTGCCGTTAAGCCATGTCATGAAAGGAAAGCTGGCCATGAGTCACTTCCTTGGCATCCAAGCCGCCGTCAGAATGGTCTCCAGAGGAGGCGACAAAGATGCCAGCGGGTCTTCCCATTCAAGAACGGACTGAATTACAAGCATGAGTGACAGGTCTCTTCCACCCAACCCCCAGCCTATTTTCAGGTAAAACAAATATTTGCAAACACCTAAGCCAAAGAATGTAGCTGTGCATGCCAAGCTCTGGTGTGGGGAGTTCCCTCCAGGACCCTGGCATTGTCAGTGGAAGACACAGCCCTGTTTGTCCAGAATTATGTCCTTGGCAGACAGGGGCAGGGAAGCAAGCAGTCTTCTGAAAGGACCCTGATAGGATAACGAGACCGAGCCACAGGGAGGGAAACAGAGGAGCTCTAGGCAGCGGGGACTCGGACTCGGGCACGTTCCTGGCACTTTTCTCTGCAAATAAATTCGAAAGTGCCTCCTGGGCAGCTCCAATGCCAACCAGGGAGGATGGCAGCTGTGCGTGCAGGAGGTGCTGCGGGCACAGCACCTGAGGTGGAGTCCCGCTGAGGACAGCTTGTCCCGTGCTCCCAGGGCCCGTGAGTCCTCTCCCGCACAGGCTGATTCTGACACGCAGAGAGCAGCCGAGGCCTGAAGCCAGCCCAGGCGCTTCTCAGGGAGAGGGACAAGATAGGGACACGCCTCCCCGACATCAGGAAGCACTAGAAAGCTGCAGTGATTAAGACCGTGGGGGACTGGCACAGGGACAGCTAAATAGACCGATGAAACAGAAGCGAGTCCAGAAACTGATCCGTGCATATGTGGGAACCCTGACATATGAGAGAGGTGGTGCACAAATCAGCGAAAGGATGCTCTGTTTAGTAAACAGCGTGGGGTAGCCGTTATCCATTCAGAAACAAGGAGGGAAAAGAAATTGGATCTTTACTTTACACCAGACACAAAAATCAATGCCAGGCAGATTAGAGACCTAAATGTGGAAGGCAAAAGCACCTCATGTGGTCAGCTCCAGGTCCAGCCAAAAATCTTTGGATCAAGTCTGTCCTTCATGAAAGAGGAAACACGTGGCCCTGGGATGCTCACACAGTGTTCTCAGTCACTGCGAGGTCAGTGTTGGCTCCCGATCATCTCGCTGCCCTACTCCAATGCCTCCTCTGCCAGGAAGTCCTTCCTGACTACCATTCCCCAAGAGGCGGGAGCCCTGTTGAACCCAACAAGTGGTGCCAGGGCATAATCTTCACAACAGCGTAAAAAGCTCACATTTATCCATCACTTACTCTGTGTAGGATCTTGGCCTGTATCGTCCCATGTAATCCTTGCAAGCACTCCATGCGGTAGTTTCTATGTCACACCCATTTTACAGATGAAGAAACTGAGACTTCTATTACCGAGGGGAAGTGGTTTGACTAAAGTCACACAGCTTCTAGGTGTCAGAGTCAGGATTCAAATCCAGGTCCATCTGACTCTAAGGTCTTGACAATCTTCCTAATTATTTTCATACTATGATAGGCCCTGACCCTTTAACAGATATGGAATCAACTTGCTAATACCAACAGCTTAACCAATGAAATCAGAATGGACTGGACCTGAACATATCCAAGGGTCTCACACATAGATTCTGTTTGTGAATCTTTGTTTCCCACAAAAGTGGATATGTATGTACGGGGTGGCGGTGAAAATATATTTCTTGCTATCGGTCACAACCAGCATAGTCTTCATTCCATGCAGCAGGGAGCTGTTGGGGAAAGGTCGCTGTGTAGACTTCACCCTGCACGCACAGAATGGGACTTGGTCTTGGCGTGAGCCTCCTCACTTGCTAAGGTGAATCTTGGAAGCAGCTCTTTCAGTTCGTGGCTATGTGCAAAGACGGGAGATCAAAATGCCTCTGAAGAGGGTCTTTTCCTAGATGGTGTCTTTGGAGGGCCAGGCAGCATCTCAGTCAACAGTCAGCAACCCTGCACCCCTCCCCACCCCACTGCCGACTTTTCCCCTTCCTGACCCCAGGCTGAACATCTGGGTCCGCAAGAGAAAGCTGCTATTTCCCCCCAAAATGCAGAGCCATCCCGGGTTTAAGAAGATTACAGGGGAGCAGCCATTAGGGACATCCTGCCTTTTAATTTCTTTAATGTTCACACGGAAGGGCCTTTTTGCCATTTAATTTTGTTTTCGTCAACAGTCTCACTATCGAAGTTTTTCCGGTCACTTCAACTGTTGAGTTTGGATCATCTTTTCAAGGTACAAGGCCTTCAACTTGTGTTACACAGGAGGTGGGAGGTCCAGCAATCCTACTGGCTGCCAGGAGGGAAAGTGGGCTTCCCTGAGAGCTGGGCCCAGGGCTCAGCGGGACTTGGAAGCCAGCCCTCGCTGCCCTTTTCCGTCTGTGGCTCCCACTACTATCCCCTCGCAGGGCTGGCCAGAGCCCAGTCTCGCTTCTTTGGTGGGGCCCACAGCTCTTCCTCGGCTCCTGCAGGAGTCAGGGGATGCTGTCATGTAGTTTGGGTGTGTGATTATTCCCTAAGTCCTCATCACTGTCTGTCCCGCTGAGCTGCCTGTGACTTTTAAAGGCAACTGCATCCTCCCCAGACCCTGTGCTCCCTGAAACTTCACTACTCGGGCTGCTCCTCAGCCGTCCGAAGCACAGTACTACCTCTGCCTGGAGGGCCCATCTCACTCAGACACTGAACTCCAACATTGTCCACAAGACCCAGCTCAAATGCCACTTCCTCCATGAAGCCATTCCTGGGCCCCACACTCCCACAAAGAAATCATAACTCCCTTGTCTATGCTTCCATACTTGACTGTGTTTTGCCCAGATCTCCACTATCCCACCATATATAATGTTGGTCTATCTTCTCCAGGATGCCTCGAGGAAGATGAAACATCCCTAGAGCCTCCTAAGTGCTTGTTGAATGAATGAATGAATGAATGAATGAGTGGTCCATTAGCATGACATTAGCCACAACAGTAAAATATTAACTAGGGAGTGCTTCCACAGCAGCTCCAAGTAATACACCAACCTTCTGCCTCTATTTCTCCTCAAGTCAGGTGACCGGAAAACACTGTCCCTTGCATATAGCATTAGTTAAAGCCCAGGCGAAGTACCTTCACTGGAATATCAGGCATTCAACATTGGTCAGAGGCGATGAAAGGAAAGAGCCATACAAAAAACTTCTTTTTTTAAACAGCTCCTCCCCACCCCCATATGCTCATTAGAATATTCAAATTCCATATCAATCCCTCCTACAGTTCATTACCAGGAAAAACTTTTTTTTCCTGATGAACGGTTAACTTGTCTCTGATTGAAAATCAGGAACATTGGAAACCACTACATATCCCTCTTTGCCTTGGCTGCCAGGAAGCTCCGTCAGATTCAGCGCTCAATTGCCACAATCACATCATTGCTGGTACCTGGTGCAATGACCTTCCCCTTTCCTCTACAAAATCTCTTAACTTTTTTCAGCCTTAACTGACTTAGATATCTGTAATTGTTTATTTTGCAAGACACCTTAAGTCCTTTGTGAAAGTGAAGGCTGGGAGAGGTAAAAAGAATAACAGAAAAGAAAGACAGATGAGGAGAGAGAAACAGAAGAGAGAAGGCATTATTGGTGCCTTTTTTCCTGGTTACAGGAAGTTAAGGGCTGAACAGTGGGGTGCAGAAAACCCAGGAATGCACATGGGCACACATGTGTGTGTTGGTGCACCCATGCACTTGTGAAAAAAGCTCCCTCCCCGCTTCCCCATTGACAGTCACAAGGAATAGTTATGTTCCACATCCCTACTTCTCTGAGCTTTTGGAATTCTTTCTTAGGATGTCATTTTGGGCTTCTGCTCCCTTCCCATCAGGGCCCCCTGTTGCTGTCCTTGACTATGACCCAGGAAGAGAAATAAACTGAGGTCGCAATTAATATACTCTTCACTCCAGTGCAACCAGTTGGGATAAAACTTCTCTGCCTACTGCCACAGACTCCTGTGAGACCTCAAGGTCAAGACCACCACCAGGTAGGCACACCCTTCTCACAGACACCACGTTCCAGATGTCTGAGCTAGAAGGATACTCAGGGTCATCTTTCCAAACCAAGAAAAACTGAGGTCCAAGGGGAGACTAGACTTCCTTAGCTTATTTTATCTGAAGCATTTATGTCCTTTGACCCCATGGTAGAAAGGACAGTAAGCTAGGAGCGGTACCAGGGGGTTCTTGCCTCAGCTATACTTTGTCACCGGTGTGACCTTCTGCAAGCTAGGTGACCTCTCTGAGCCTCAATTTCCTCATTTAAAAAAATGAGATTTAAGTCTAACCCCTTGCTGCCTGCTTGCCAGGGTGACTGTGAGGGTCTGAAGGAGAAAAAGAAGGGTAGCACCTTGGAAACTAAGCAACATTAAAGCTTACGGAATCCCAGAAGGGACTCGAGGGGGCACGTGCCTCAGGAAGGTGTATGCTGGATGTCATTTGGGTCCCTAGGAAATTACCTGGAAAAGGACTGCCTGGGGCTGCACCAAGTATTGTCTCATCAGCACGGGGCACCACTGCCATAGCATGGAGGAGAAAAGAAACACAGACACGTGAGAAGGGGGGCAGCACGAAGGCGGGCAGCGCAGGGGGACGAGGCTGCAGGACCGACTACCGCAGGCGGCCACCTTGGGCCATGAGGCTTCCCCATCACCTGCCGAGTTCCTCCACACTCACTGCTGGGCCTCAGGTGGTCCTCGGGAGCTGGGCCAGAGCCAGGCCAGCCACACCCATCCGGAGGGACCAGACACCTGCCTGCCTACACACCTACCCAGAGGAGGACAGAAGCTGGAGTAGGAGAGGCGTGTCCCCAGGGCTTGGCCTGAGGACCTGAGATTGAGGAGGCAGAGGGGTCTGGATGTCTGAGGCAGCCAGGGTGGACAAGGGTCTGTGGGCAGGTCTCTCCCTTCACTGGCCTCTGCTTCCCCATCTGTCTGAGGACTTGCACTTGACCTCTAAGTCTCCTGCCATTGTTGATGCTCTCTGCCTCTGTAACGGGCCATACGACAAAGTAGAGATCCCCTCTTAAACAGATGAATACCCAGGCAAGAAAAGAGAGATAGAGAAGGTCCTATCGGTTAGAGAAAACTTGGAGATGCACCAACCAATCACAATATGGACCCTGATCCCAACAAACAAACTGTAAAAATACAACCATAAACGTATATTTTATGGTAAAATGAAACATTTGGAAATATAAACATCGATTGGGTACCTGATGGCATTGTAGGGTTTGGTTACACTTCTTAAGGCCTCGTCTTTTAAAGAGTCATTTTGATATATTTGCAGATGAAGTGACATGATGTCTGGAGTTGGCCTCACAATAAGGTGGATTCACAAAGGTGGTATATCAGCCTGGCTGGTGTGGCTCAGGTGGTTAGAGCATTGTCCTGTGCACCAGGCAGAGCCCATACCCAGGTTGTAGGTTTGATCCCCAGTCGGGGCACGTACAGAACGCAACTGATGTTTCTCTCTCTCTTTCTCAAATAATTTTTTAAACCGGTATATCCATGCAACGGAATACTAGTCAACAATAAAAAGGAACAAGGTACATGTTACATCCTGGGTGGACCTCAGACGCATGTGAAGTGGAAGAAGTCAGATAGGAACGGAACGTCCAGAACTGGCAAATTCACAGACACAGGAAGCGAGCAGGAGTCGGCTGGAGCTGGGAGGGAGCAGGGCCAGCCGTGAACCCACACGAGGGGTCTCTGGGAAGGATGGAACTGTGCTAAAACTGGACTGTGGTGGTGTTGGTGGCACAGCTCTGTGAGTTACTAAAAATCACTGGCTTGTGAGCTTCAAATGAATGAAGTTTGTGGTATAAAAATTAGACTTTCATGAAACTGTGAAAATACAGCGGAGTGTGGGGAGCGTAGGAGTTATCAATGAAACAGTACTCGTGTGAGTCGGTAATTGTTGAGTCTGGGTAAGGGTGCTTAGGAGGTGATTAGACTATGCCATCTACTTTTGAAGTTCTCCATAATTAAAGTAACAAAATCCAAACAGCATGTATCCGGCGCGTGGCACCACTTGCCAGCATCCGTCAGCGGCCCAGCACACACCTGTGGGATAATGAGAGGACCCGGGAGGCCGAGGACAGGCGGGCACTTGCTCTTTTCGAGGCCTCTATCCCTCCACCTCAGGGCCTCCCCGGTTCCAAACGCGAGAAGCATAAAAGCCTCTCGTCTGCCGAGCGCTTTCCAGTCTGCGATGCCCTTGCAGGCCCATCACATCCTTGGGGATCCTGGGGTGCGGCAGACACAGACAGAGCTCAGAGAGGGGAGCCTCGGTGTGCCAACTCCAAGCTCAGTGCCAGGCCGCTGCCCCAGAGGTGCATTTGGAGGAATCTTCGCCACCAGCCCTGAGGGTAAAGCTCAGACACCTATGGGGGGAACGTCCTCTCCACGAAGCTCTCTGGCCACAGACCAGCTAGGGAGAGAGCTCTGGGTCTAAAGCAAGAAGGAAGACGCGTCCACACTTTTTGAGCCTGGCTACACAAAACGGCACCAGCCAAGCGTATGCTCAGGGAGAGTTCTGTCTTGATGACAATGCATTGTTCTGATTGGCAGGGAGCCCGGAGACCTGGGCAGACCCCGCTCCTCTCCAGGCCTCCGTGACGCCATCTGACAAATAAGGGAGACGGACCAGAATTGTCCTTCTGGTTCCGCGGCGACACCAGGTCTGTGCTCCACCAGCTGGGTCCCCGCCGTGTGGAACGGGTTTCTGCCTGATGTGGCGGACGCTGGCCTTAGGCTACACTCTGTGGTTGGGGAGGACGTTGCCCGTTTTACCCAGGCCCCTGAACCCAAGCACCTGTAGCCATCGGGGGAGGAGTGTGGCTGAGGAAGCTCACCAGCCCTGGGCCAGGAGGACAGGGTTCAAGCATGATGCTGTACTATAATTTTGAAAGATGTTATCGTTGGGGGAAACCGGATAAGGGTATATGGGACTCCTCGGTAGTATTTCTTACAACTGCATGTGAATCTACAATTACCTCAAAATAAAAAGTTTAATTTTTAAAAAGAGTTAATGGTTTCAGCATTCCATCCCCACTAAACCTAATAAAGATTAATTAAACTTGAAAAAAATGTTTGTTGAATGGAGACTATGAATGATGCTTGCAAAAGTACTCCATAATCTACGAAGTGCTGCTGTTAGTATTAACTGGGCAGGAAAACGGCCAAGGATTCTGAATGGCCTCCCACTTCCAGGAAGCCTTCCCTGATTTCCTCTCCTCTGTGCTCCCAGGACACCTAAGTGCACATATTATCTACCACTGCACTTGGCACTGTGTATTGTACACTTAATTGTTTAGGGCCCTCATCCCCCAACCAGAGTTTGAACGTCATGAGGATGGGGCTGTGTCTCCCTCATCTTTGTGACGGCAGCTCCTGGCCCAGTGCCCAGCTCTAAACAGATTTGACATAAATGCCTGGGGAACGAAATGAACGGGGACAGGTACGATGGCCTGGCTCTGCCAACAGCACCAGAGGTGCTTCCCAGGGTCACCGAGAGGATAAGTGATCTCAGGGTGCTTTTATTCATCAGAAAGCACCATCTGCATGAAAGACATCCCCTTTATTCATTTGGCTCTCCAGAACTGTGCCCGTGCCTGAGTCAAATGGTTTACAGTGGAATCTGGGGACTTCCAAGAAGAGATCTGCAAAGTTTAACTGACTCATCTCTCCCTGTTCTGTTTACGGCCTGCCAGGCACTCCTCCAGCACAGACACAAACACACTCCCAGGTGGTGGGGAATGGCAGGGGGAGACCGGGGGAGGAAACAGAAATCAGACATTGTGGTTTCTGTCTGGGAGAAACTTTTCCAGAAATGACTAAATAGGAACCCCCCCCCCCCACCCCCTACTCTGCTCCCGGCCACTTAGAGAATCTTTGTGAGCCCAAATCTCAGGGCCCAAAGGAGCTCAGGGGTTATGGAGGCTGATCTTTATATGAAGCTTGAAACCCACCAGTGATGGGGAACTCACTACTTCCTGAGGCAGCCACGCCATGGCCACACAGCTCTGGCCATGAGAAAGTGCTGAATCTGCCTCTTTAGGCCCCTGCATGTTAGTCTTGGGTGTGCTCTCTGGGATCCAGTTCCAGCAAATGTCCTCCCGAGCCATGGTGTCAGTGCTGTCCCCACCCGAACCCAATGCAAGGGCTCCAGTCCTCCACTCCTCTGCACTTCCTGGCTGGGGCATGAAAAGCTTGCTTCTGCTTTTGCACTTCATCACCTGGCTGACTCATGCTGTTCCCACAGTCAACGCAGAGCTCACAACAAGTCTGTTAGAAATGGAAAGTGATTTTGCATATGACTTTTTTTCAGTAAATATGTATTTATTTCAGAGAGGAAGAAAGAGAGAGTGAGAAACATTGACGATGAAAGAGAATCATTGATTGGCTGCCTCTTGCACACTCCACACAGCGGGCATGTGCCCTGACCAGGAATCTAACCGTGACTTTCTGGTTCATTGGTCGACGCTCAACCACTGAGCCACACTGGCTGGGCACATATGATTTTTTCAAGCATTCATTTTCTCCCACCCCTAACCAGTGTGCTATTTGCAAATCAGACTGCTCTGTGCTTATAAACCCTCCCTGGTTCCCCACTGCCTTTGGGTAATGTCAACCCAAGCCATACAGGCCCCAATCCAAACCCCAACCTACTTTTCCCACTTCAACTCAGACCTACCCTACGTGCAAACACTGCCCTCTACTTTAACCACACCACACACACACACACACACACACACACACACACACACACACACACAGGCACGCGCACGCGCGCGTCCCTTCACGCAAAGCCTTTGTTCACAGGTTTCCCAGCCTCACCCCAGTCTAAATGCCTGTCCTCAAAGGCCCAGTTCAAATACCATCTCTTCCTGGATGCTTTCTTTGGTTGAAATAAATCATTTCCTTCTCTGAGTTCCCATGGCATTTTCCCCACACGGTTTAGGACATCTGTCCCCTGCACTTTATTCTGGTCATTTGCCGCTGTGTCTGCTCTCCCTCTGAGAGGACGAGGCTCCCATGGGCAGCACCCCCAGCGGGTTTGAAGCCAGGCCCCACCAGCAGGCCTGGGAGGACCTATCTGATTGGAGCTGGGCGAAGGAGAGAGGAAAGGAACAAAGGACTCTGGGCCACTCTGAGCCTTGAGAAGAGAAGGCGGCCCTGGGCTCAGCGCATTCCAGCTCTTGCATTTGTCTTCCCAAATCGAAGAGAAGAAATGGCAAGGCTTGGAGCACAAAACTCCGCGTCTGGAAGAGGAGAGAGGACCGCCAAGGCTCCTGAAGGATAAGCAGATGCCGTGGGGGGGGGGGTCGTGTGGGGGAGGGAGGAGGGCTCCCTGTGTGGGAGTTCAGGGTCTGCTCAGGCTCCGCCTGCTTGTGTGATGAGCAGCTGCAGGTCCTGATGTGGAGCAGAGGAGGGGAGTTCCAAAACAAAGCTCCTCAGGCAGCCAAATGCCACAGGCTCCTTCCAGGAGGTCCATGGTGTGGCCTGCTGTCCCTGCTACAGGGCTAGGAAGGGAGTAGGACGGGGCGGCCCCTTACCCCAAAGGAATGCAACCCTCTTGGCTACCAGGGGCCTGAACGGGAGCATGCAAAGGGGGAGCCCACATCCTAACCCGGATGCTCATAGTTCACTTCCTTTCGAACAGACTCCCAGCTGCGGGAGGACAGAAAGGCTATCCTGGGCCATAGATGAAAAGACTTCCCTCTGTACTGTAAGGTCAACAGGGTGGGGGCAGAGAGGTAGGCCTAGCAGCCCTCATCACCACCCACCTCCTCCACCTCCATCCTGCTGCTGCTGAGTGCGGCACACGTGTCCTCCCTCACCCCGCCCCCCCCCCCCCCCCCCCCCCCGCCGCTCCCGTCCCTCGGGTCCAAGGCTACTCCTCTGCCCTTTCAGCTCCCTGTCAGAAAGAACTTGCTAACAGGCAATAAACAGGCAGTCTTGGGAGGGAGTACCTGCTTTGTCACCAAAGCTTGCTGGGGCCAAACAGAAACTGAACAGACGAGAAGGCTGAGAAGGCCAGGCGTCCTATGGCTAATTCAGACTCCTGGGTTTGCAATTCAGAAGACTGCCAGCTCTCACTTTAACGCTCACACACAGAATAGCAGTCAGAACCCCTTGCACCTCCCGGATGCTGACGCCACACCAGCTACTGTTCTAGGTGCTAAGACACATGAATGTATTTAATCCTTACAACAACCCTGTGAAGTAAGTATTATGATCCCCTTTTACAGAGGATGAAAATGAGGCGCAAGGGGCCAAAGCAATGTGTCCGAATCACCCACCCCAGCAGTTCGACTCCAAGTCCAAGGTCTTCGACCCCAGCTCTCAACCCCGCCCCAGGGCGAGAGGACACTGAGGGCCGAGCAGCTGAGAACGCTGTGGAGGGGGATGTCAGACTCAGGAATCACCTGATTCCAAAGGCTGTGCTCTTCGCTGTGATTCTAACGTGCCCCACAGGGAGAGGAATGGCAACTGCTAGGCCGGGCGCGCCTTCTCGTGCTTCCTGATCTCTTCGGACACCTACCTGCTCTGACCCGTGACAAGGCCAGCCCCCCCCCTCCCCCGCCCCCCGCTCTGAGTCCCTTTCCCTTCCTTGTCTGCCCACCCCTGGCTCAGGAACAACTTCCTGTAGGAAATGTTTACAGATGGTTTCGTCACAGAGGTCAACTTTATCCTTTACCCTCCCCGCTTAGACTCAGAGGACGGCCTACATGGTAAGTGCAGAGGACAGCTGTGCCCACGTTTTTGTCAACATTAGTAATTAATCTTAACATTCCTGGACAATAATAGAAAAACAAATGAAAACATGTGAGACCGTGAAGGAAAATTCAGGCATCAGACTGTTTGCTTGGTTCAGGCACTGTGTTCTATACTGAAAATGACAAGCTGGCTTTTCCAAAGATCAGAAATGAAAGGAAGGAGACCCTAGGCTTGGGTTTTAGCTATTATTTGAAAGCTCCCATTTTAGCCCATGTAAATAATAGAGAGAAACCCAGCACAGTAACCACGCTGTTTCTGTTTAACCTCCTTTTTGTCAAGCTTAAGAGCCCTTGCTTTTAATGACTGAAAATTCGTTTGCAGGTTTTTTGGGGGTTTTTTTTTTTTTGCAGTTATGTGTCAATTCCCCAAATCTTGCGTTTTGTACCTGGAAACAAAGCATAATAATCATTCTTTGTGCTAACACCTATAATTTACTCAAACAAGCAAGCCATTGGGCTAAAGATTGGACATGTAAACAAACACCCGTGTTTTAATAATTCCCTTTTCTCTCCCACACACACAGGTTAAATCGAGCCTCCTGGTGTTATTTCCTTCACCTCCCTCCCACAAATCAAACCTCAAATAACATAAACCTGCTGGACAGAGACTCCACGCAAATAAACAAAAGCTTTCAAACCGAAGGCAGAGGCGTTCCTATCTCCCCACCCAACCGCTTCCACTGCCTCCGCCTGCTCCTGCTCCAACAATATAGCCTCTTTCTGCCCAACTGTCCAGAAAACCCCGAAATATCTCATTTTCATTTCCAGGAGAGGAAGAGATGTGATCCCCAAATAAAAGTTCAGTGCTAATAGTAAGCTGGAAAAACCCAAGCAGACTGCTCCTTGCCACCCGTGTCAAGCTCACAAAGAGAAAAAAACCGTACCATCCGACATGGTTGGGAGAGTTTAATCCAAAGCAGTGCTAATTAATATCCCCAGCTTTCCAGAAGCCAGAGCCACATGCAGCTGCGAGGGCAGCAAGGCTGTTCTCCCTTCAATTTTATGGGGAGAACATTTTCATTACTAAGCCTCCTCCCAGACCCTCCTCGCCCAGCCAGATTAGCCCGGAGAAGGAAGCGGATGATCCATATATCAGAACTCCTTCTCTCCCCATTAATTATATTATTTACATCCCATTTTAAAAGTTTACTGGTGCAACTCCGTGTCCACCTGGTCAGAGCCCTTCCGACAAGCCGTGGTTCCTTCCACATCCCCTCCTCAGGGGCGGTTCATGCATTGGTCCCCAGAAGGTGTCAACTTTTTGAAATGTGCGTTGGAGAGAGAGCTGACTCCAGTGGCGTTTTCTGCCTCCCTGACACACATACTCCATTTGAAAAAACAAAAAAACGAATGTTGAAGGTTCTAAACGGATTCATTTGTGAAATATGCATGGACTTAAGGGTTTAGCGGGGTTGAGCACCCCAGAGACCCCTAAACCCTGGGAGATGCCCCACATGCCCCCACCCAAATCAAGCACCCGCCCACCGCCCCCCCCCCCCCTCCCAGCTGTTACAGCACAGTTGACCCTTTTTAAACCCAAACTGCCAGGCCTGGTGGGACCATGGGTCTTACCATTCCATTCTGAAACCCGCATGCTCAAAACTGTCTCTTTCCAGCCTCCTAAAGGGACCTCGAATCCAATCTAAATGCTTCGAATTTACCTGTTTGTCTTTTATACATATAAATAGCTGCATTTCCATTCTCTCTTTGTTTCTCATTTTCATTTGGTTCTAATATCTGCATGTAAATGTCGGAAAATAGCATCTGTAATTGGAGATTATGAAGTATGGCCAGCTCCTGACAGGCCGCTAAGGAAGATGGATTATCCTCATTTTTCTGTAAATTTTGTCAATTTTGGAATTCATAAGCTATCAACACTGATCAAAATGGGACTTCACAGCTGTGTCAAAAAAAAACGAGAGAGCAAAGGAGAGAGAGATGGGGAGCGAGGGTGAGAGTGCAGGCTGGTGGCTGCGCACAGGGGCCGGTGGGTGGCCGGGGTGTTGGCACAGCAGACTGGATGCCCAGTGTCGCCAGCGGCCACCCCCTCTCCCCTAGGCCCTCCCCTCCCGGCTGGCAGCTCCCTCAGCACGGGGTGGCCTGGAACTTAGGGTGGGGCTGCCTCATCCCCGGACTAAATCAAATAGCTAAATCACAGGCTGGAAGGCCGCAAATCCTCCCAGGCACCCACTCAAACCCGAGGCTTAATTTATCACCCGGCGCTGCCTTCCTTATTTATCCAGAGGAGTCCGCAGGCTCCCTCCGCGCGGGCCTCCGAGATGTGCTACTCCTTCCAGACCCTCGCGGCCCACTTGAGGCAATTGTGCGGGTCTCTCTCTCTCAATTTTCCCATTACTGGGAGTAAGTACTGTTGGGACTCTGTAATAGCCCAACTGCAGCCCATATCAATAACAGATGAGGTTTAATCGTCCAACACAAAAATTATTTAGGCGCAGTAAGGACATTCAATGTCATTTGCATAATGGCATTTCTATCGCACGCACCTAACCCGTCTTGCATAAACAAGGCCTTGGGACCATAAATAATAATAAATCATGACGTCTGCACGCCTCTTGCGGTAATAGGAGCCACTCTTTGTGGAAATTATTTCCGCGGGAAATGGGCACTGTAATTTTGAAGACATGTGGCACGGCGAGGCGTGGAAAATCAGCAGGCGGAGGTTCCCCAGGGGCAGCCCGGGGCCTGCCCTGAGCCCACCGCGACATCCCCGGCCACCGCAGGAGGAGGGCCCGTCTTGAGGGGAGAGGTGCAGGGCTTCCAGAACAGACATCAGTATTGGCCGAGCAAACGAGAGGGCAGGACGGTCAGAGCCGGCACCGGGAGAGGCAGAATTGGACCTGGAGGAGCACCCAGGCCTCAGGTCAGAAAGCATCTTTGTTCCAGGAGAATGGAAGCTCCCAAGGGACAGCCATTGTCCATGTCTGTCTGCTTCCTCCCCTGCTATACCTCCAGCAGGGCCTGGCACTGAGCAGAAATAGCCTACGAGCTCAGGAAATATCCTCAAAGAAATGAGAGAGAGAAGTACCCGGGCCCAGGTAATGAGTGCATGGGAAGAGCCTGAAAAAAGGTTACGGTGAGCCAGACAGAGGCCCAGACCAGGGGGATTAAGGCAAGACCTGGCACAGAAGCGCTGGTACCGCTGATCGGAGCGACAGAGTGAAAATGCCCAGTACTCTCTAAATCTGGCTGCAGCCTGAAAAGTTCGTGCTTCCCAGAAAATGGCCTGGCAGCCACAGTGTTGCCCCTGGGAGGGAAAAGAGACTGGCATTGGACTTGTTAGTTTAAGCCCGTGATGGCGAACCTTTTGAGCTCGGCGTGCCAGCATTTTAAAAAACCCTAACGTAACTCTGGTGCCGTGTCACATATAGAAATTTTTTGATATTTGCAACCATAGTAAAGCAAAGACTTATATTTTTGATATTTATTTTATATATTTAAATGCCATTTAACAAAGAAAAATCAACCCCAAAAAATGAGTGCGCGTGTCACCTCTGACACGTGTGTCATAGGTTCGCCATCACTGGTTTAAGCCATATCTGTACTGTGTTAATTTCACTAGAAGAGAACTACTACCTGTGTCACCAAGATTTTTAACGTTGATGAAGCTTCATACCTCTGTGCCTGGGCACATGCTATTCCTTCTACTGGAAAACCAAAAGCTAGGAAAAGGCTGATGATCAGCAACGAAGGGCCTGTAAGTGATCTAGCAAGAACAGCATTTCCCTCCCGAAGGAACTAAGAGGAACTGCAATCACCTCTCCATCAAGCCGGTGCTGTGCTGGGAATGAGGTAAGCCACAGGCCCGCACAACCTGGCGGGAGGCTGTGGCGCCTGCAATGCCACCTGCAGCTTACACATGACCTCACTTTCACCAAAATGTGAAAACTTTGCTCAAAAGCCAAACACAGCCTGCAGGTTAGTTATTAGCACTGTACCAATGTCAGTCCCTTCGTTTTGACCAGTGGACAGTGGTTCCATAAGACGTTAGCAACAGGGGAAACTGGGTGAGAGCTCTGGGGGAACTCTGTACTATCTTTACAACTTTTCTGCAAATTGACAATTATCCCCGAATAAAAAGCGTATGTTAAAAAAAAAAAAAAAAAGCCAGATCTCACTCATATAAGAGAAAAGCAAATTAAAGCCCCAATGTATTCTTTTCATCTATCAGATCAGCAATGAGTCAAGAGATTAATAACACATTGTGTGGGCAGAAAGGAACTAGGTCTCCCCACTTCCTGAGATGAGCCTCTTCGGAGAGCGGGGGTCTGCCTTTCAAAATTCATAATGCATATACCCTGATCCAGCCATTCCATTCCTGAGAATTTATCCTGCAGGTGTAACTCCACGTGTGCACAAATAAACATGGACAAGGATGCTCACTGCAGCCTTTTTCGAAAAGTAAAAAGACTGGAAGCAACTAGTAGGAGGCTTGAGCCCCTATTCTGATACCCCATATAATGGAATACTATGCAGCTGTTAAAAATTATATGGAACAATCAC